>NW_022900915.1:25818749-25890604 GCF_012274545.1 Fukomys damarensis | reverse complement strand
AGAGAATGGAATTAATATGAGAAAATGAAAAAATGGAAACAAAGCCTTTGTAGATAGGGAGGGAGGGAGGGATTCAAGGGAGGGCAGGGGAATGGGGAAAAATACGAACCAAGATGGAGTGTGTAAAGGTGCAAATTTCCAATGATGAACGTCATGACACTGTATACCTAAAAAATAGGATCAGTCTGAGAGAGATTATAGAAGAAAGTGCTAGACTCTCTTTGGAAAAGATATTGAATCAACACCCTTTGAAAGATTATGTAAATAGGAAGCTCATTTGATTTTAGCACACTTTGCAAATATTTCACTAGTTTTCTTCGTTTCATATTAATTTCGATTTTGAAATTCTTATTGAACTTTGATTTGTTCATAGAATTTATAGTTCCTGGTGGGATCACAGAATTATGCGAAAAAGTCTACTCTCAACCTACCCTTACTGAACTTTTTTTTACTGATTTTATCAATGGTGCAAATGATAACAAGTGTTGGTGAGAATGTGACAAATACAGCACACTTTTGCATGGGTCAGGACATAGATTAATATACCCACCATGGAAAATGGTGCAGAGGTTCTACAAAAGCTTAAAAATATAATTGTCATGAACCCAAGGCCGCCAAAGAGATGTCTGTACTCCCATGCATCTTGTGTCACTATTTACAATAGCCAGCATATGGAATTAAATAAATACACAGTAACAGATTAAATGGAATATTATTCAGCCTGAATAAATAAGGTAAACTGGCCCATTCGTTGTAACATAGGTATAATTGGAGAATATTGTATTATACAAAGTAAGCTAGGAATGGAGAGACAAATGCCACACATTCTTGTTCATATATGGAATCTAAAATATCAAACTCACAGGCCGGGAATTTAGCTCAGTGGTTCGGTGGCCTGCCTTGATGCGCAAGGACCTGATTTCAATTCCTGGTACAAAAAAAAAAAAATTCAAACTCATGAAACCAGGGAGTAGAATTTAAAAGGATGGGTGATGAGAATGATAAGAAGATGCTCAAAGAGAAAAACTCAGAAAACTAATTTTTAAATCAGTTGTTCTTCATGCTGAATATAGGCAATTGAGTATTATACTTAAAATTGCTAAAACAGTAAATTTGTAATGTCCTCACAAAAATGGTTGGTATTTAAATTGCTGGGTATGATTTAATTATTCCACATTATATAAGTGATCATAGAAAAATAATGGTTCATGTTTAAATAAAACAGATTCATTTCAGTAAAAGGAACATTGACATTAATCCCCCTTGAAGATCTCCCTTTGTTTTGAATGTACTTCTCCTTCTATTCTTGCCACTCTGAAGCCTATCTGAAAGTCCTCTTTTGTTTTTCATTGAGTTTATTGGTACATTTAAGGTGTACAATACAGTTACATTCATCATTGGGAACTTGTACCTTTACATGATGTATCTTGGTTATTTTTCCGCATGCCCCTAACTTCCCTTCAATCCCTCCACTACCACATATTTACAAAGAGTTTATTTCTATTTTTCCTTTTCTCATATTTTTTCCTTTTCCTTCAAGTCCTCTTTTATGACTGTCTTGACAAAATGTAATAAAAACCATATGGTAAATGCTACTACCAAGTGCCATTTAACAAAAAGGTGGACTTGTACAACACGTAGTGTTTTCCTTGGCTCTGGCACTGTGCAGTGTGTGCCTGTTGCCCAAAGTCAAAATGATCATGAAAAGTCAATGTTTTGAATATAGTCAGGGTGTGGAGGCAGTCAAGAAAGAAAAAGCAAAGACACTAAGACCAAATGTCTTTCAGTATGACCAATCTTTTTACTCTTAGGAGCTTCAAGAGGAACAAAGAAAGCCTCAGGGAAAGACTGGCTTTCTTTAGGTGACAGGAGAGTTTGAAGCACATATGTAATTAGAGGCATTGCTCCAAAGAGAGGAAGGTAGTTAACACCTCTTTTCATTTCATTTTTCCTGCCCCAAAGACAGGTTATGTCATGAAGCTGTTTGAAATAGTAGAAGTCTTATTCTGAATTCCTTATATGGTTAAAATGAATAAGTTCTATATGAATAAGTTCTATTTTTTAGGGAAAAATTACTTTAGGGACACTTGCTTTACTTGTGTTAAACTACTGAGTTACTTACACATGGAAATACTTTCCATCAAGATTATAGGAAAGAAATTCTTAAAATAACAATTTTATTTTAATTATCTTTTCCTTCTTCCAATGTAACACTGACCCAAAGAAAAGCATCTTAAAGTTATAAAACAAAAATAATCAAATAAAAATTGCTCATAAATATACTGAGATAAGCACTATAAGCACATTCTATATTCAATCATACTACTTTTCTACACATCTTTAAGATCACTGAAAATTCTACACATATTTTTATATATGTTTTACATTATTTATATAATAACATACAGATATTAATGAGCAATTTTTCACAAAACAATTTGAATACTGCAATAATATTCCATTATAGTCTTGTGTCCATTTTTGTTTACTGTGTTCCTTCTAGTCTCATTTTCAGGTTGTTTTAGATTTTTCTACTTTATTTATCGTGTAGGAATAAAATCACCGAGATAGTTTTAAAAAGTCCATGACCATAAATTATTTTGTTCTGCATTTACAGATTTGCTATTCGCAATTTCTCAATATCATCATTACTATTTCTTTATAGAATATGAATCCAATATATCATGATAATATATCCTTCCCTTTTAAGTTAGCAGCAACATATTAGAGGATTTTGTCAAAAAAATTACCTGTTTTTCTTTTGAAAGAAAGCAGGTATGTAATTTTGGTTTTCTGTATAGTACAAACTTTAAATAATTATCTAAATCAAATTCATTTCATAGAAGCAGTTTGCTAAGGTGACCACAAAGTAGATATTTGGATTTTTATGGTATTCATCTTTGATGTTTTTTAATACCAGAGTTTTTCTTCATCCAAAATATATTAACATTAACAACTTGTACTTTGTAATCTAGAATACTTACAATTTTGTGTACAGGGAAAATGATTGTTCCAAAAATAAAAGAAAGCATATGTAATTTTGGTTTTCTGTATAGTACAAACTTTAAATAATTATCTAAATCAAATTCATTTCATAGAAGCAGTTTGCTAAGGTGACCACAAAGTAGATATTTGGATTTTTATGGTATTCATCTTTGATGTGTTTCTTGAAAGAAAGCAGGTATGTAATTTTGGTTTTCTGTATAGTACAAACTTTAAATAATTATCTAAATCAAATTCATTTCATAGAAGCAGTTTGCTAAGGTGACCACAAAGTAGATATTTGGATTTTTATGGTATACATCTTTGATGTTTTTTAATACCAGAGTTTTTCTTCATCCAAAATATATTAACATTAATAACTTGTACTTTGTAATCTAGAATACTTACAATTTTGTGTACAGGGAAAATGATTGTTCCAAAAAATGAATTTTGATCTGATCACCTCAAGAAAACAAAAACAAAAACAAACCACAAAGCCTATCCAGTCAAGCACAGAGTTCCTTTTGTAAATGGGAGCAGAAAATACATTAATCATGGCATGTCAGGACGAACAGAAGGAGAAACAAACAGAAGAAACTTGGAGACCTCTATAGTCCATACCATGCTATTTTCCCAAGCTTGTTTATATGAGATCATGTAAGTCCTTATTCAGACTTGTGGGAAGAGTAAGTTGAGAGGATGGGATTTGTTGAATATTTCAAATTAGGGTGATGAATGCCTTAAGGTTAAAATTCCAAAAGTAATTTTAACTTAAAATATAATATGTATTCGTCTCTATAGTGATATGTTTCTTGTATTTTTCAATGTAAATAAAATAAAATATTAGTAATGATTTTAATTTCAGATTTAAAGATTTCAGCTTGTTAAATATTTAGAAGTAGTTACAGCAATAGGAAGACATTTTAATAAATATAAAGAAACAAGTTTAAAAAGACTTAGTTCCAGAAATTTGGATGTGAGAGAAACTTAAAGCTAAATTCTTTTGGTAAGCAGAAAATTAAACCAACTCTACACAATAGTCTGACAAATTTACTTATTGAGAATTAAGCTGGAGGATTAACAAATATGAAATAGATTACTTACAGCAAAGAAGCTCAATATTTAATCCAGTAAATGTATTTCAGTTCATGGAAATGTATTTCAGTTCATGTGTCTTCTAGTCTGTTTTATTTAATACTTTGCATCTTACATTTGGCCTTCAGTTTTGTGTAGAAGGAAAAATGGCTATCATCTTCACAACCAACACTGGTGCCTTTCAAACAAAAATGTCATTCAAGTGTCCTGTTTAAACTACTAGATATTTAACATCTTATTCTAATTAGGAGATCAGAATAAATTGGACTTTCTACAAATCTTCAGGTGGTTCACTGCACCGAGAAATGTAATGCTCTGTCGGAATTTTAAGTCATTATATTCTTCAAAAAGGCAGTTTGCAAATGTATCAAATAGTCTACTGTCTGACATGAGGAAAAGTAGTAAAAGTTATTTCATGTTCAGTATTTAATGTTTTAACATTTCAGTACTGACTAATTTCCATCTATGCTATTATAAGAAAGAAGTAACCAAAATAAAAGTGATATCAGTGCTAAAATCTTAGACTTCCATACACTCATAGAATCAAATTTACTAGGGTGCATTGTACATGTGGTGTTTTAAAATTTTTTCCAAGAGAAAATCAAACACTGAATAAAATGATCGGAATCGAAGCTACAATGTTGATATTAAATCACTTACTTGAGTATTTTAATAAGAAGAATATGTGCTCTAAAATCTTGACTAGAGACCCACCCTCAGAATGGGGTCTATCAACGCACCTTTCCCTCCATTACCCTTTTGGAATTATGCTTTCTTTATCTACCTTTTGTTTTGCTCTTTATTTATTTTTGGTTTCTCATATAGCAGAAACTATGGAATATTTAATCTTCTGTGACTGATTTATTTTACTTAATATTATGGTCGCAGGGTGCATCCATTTTT
Organism: Fukomys damarensis; assembly: GCF_012274545.1. Lineage (NCBI taxonomy): Eukaryota > Metazoa > Chordata > Mammalia > Rodentia > Bathyergidae > Fukomys > Fukomys damarensis. The sequence goes on along the minus strand of NW_022900915.1, from coordinate 25,885,624 downwards.
CTACAAACGATTCATCCAATTCAAATTCATCCAACTGAAGTTGAATTCCAGTTCTACTGTCTTGATTATTTTTTTCGTAAAACTGAGGTCCAAAATTATTCGAAACAACACAATTGCCATTCTAATTAAATCTTACCTTCTTCCATTGCCATTGCAATGTACCTTTTATTTTTTTGTGTGCATGAATTCTCCTAAATGTCTTACCAAAAGCAAATACTGAATAACTTTATTAATCCTCTCTCCACGGAGAAAAGTTCCCTCAAAATCTGTACATATTCAAGGGAAAAGGAAGTTTTTTAATAAAATATTCACAGTGTTCTTGTGTTTAGAACAACCAATTTCAATAACAATTTTTCTTATCAATATCTTACTTTTATTGACTATGAGCACCCTAATGCAATTGTAATAGCAAAAATTCATGAATTTTATATTAACAAATTATAATTCTTGAATATTTTCTTATTAAGACATTACATAATAATTCAAAGCTATGACTGATCGTAAGTTATTTCATCACTATTGTATAATTCGTTGAAATATTTTAGCATTGGCAGGCCATATATAAAGGTTTATGCTGAATAATCAATAAAGCAGCATATTTAAATTCAATTTTTATCTAATTTGATTTGAAAGTATGAAATAACTGAAGAGTGATTCGTTATTCTTCACATTTCAGAGCATTTATCAAATCTGATAGACCATCTAGTCTTGTTTTGGTGGTACATTTTAGGTATACAGTATAACCACATTCATCATTGGAGATTAGTACCTTTGCAGTAAATAATATATCTTGATAATTATTTTCCCGATTGCCCCACCCTCCTTTCAAACCCCACCCCTGTATATTTACAAAGACTTTGTTTCCATTTTTTCATTTTCTAATATTAACTCCATTCCTTGTTTCCCTTTCTCTTACCCCTCCCACTTCCCCTTCTTCTTTGCACCTGCTCTTCCTGTTTCACATCGTCTATGTTACATTTTGATCCTTATTACACTTTCAATTCCTCACAGCAGAGAAACTAGTCAGTATTTACACGTGTGTCTGATTTATTTCACTTAAGATTATCACCTCCATGTGCATCCATTTAGTTAAAAATGTCTCTAATTTCTCATTCTTTATGGCTGAATAGTACTCCATTTAAAATATTTTCTTTACCGAGTTGATGGGCAATTGGGCTTTTTCCAGGTTTTAGCTGTTACAAACTGTGCCTCAGTGAACCTGGGTGTGCATACATCGCTCTGGAATCAATTTTTCACTTCTCTTACTCATTATTAGCAAATTGTCAAAATGTGCTTCTTCAATTTTTGCTGCCATTTTTCTCTTATAAGAAAGTATGTCTTTGGTCATTTGTCTCATTAAATCATGCTTTCTCTTTTTAAACAAAGCCTGGGTTTGTTTTAAATAGCACGTTTGATCCTTTAAGTGGTGTCAGACTGTGCACTATTCTTAATTGAAAACTTCTCTTCTATAATTCACTCCTTTGTCTCTTTGGTCACTTACGTTTTATTTTCTTACTTGTGATGGGTTTGATCATTATTGAGTTCTTTTTTCTCTCCCTCAGTCTGCCTTACTGACATCCACTCTGTTTTCCTTGTATGTATTTTATACAGTGTACTTCTTCATCGCCTTCTTCACAAAGCGTCATTGCACACTCATTGAGGTTTAGTTGGGCCTGACTGAAATTGAATTATACTTTTTATTTTGTATCTTTATTTTTCCACTGGTGTAGATTCTAATTCACATCTTACATCTCAAATTCTATTTCAGTGAAAGCTTCCAGAGTGTCCAGTTCACCACATGGATCATATATTATTATTTTCTTCACAATAAAACCTGTTCAAATCTCCCTCTATGTCCTAAGTCTCATAGATGTTTTCTCTGTTATGCCAAATTATCTGAGGCAAAATTAGTGATGGATAAGAGCCTGTGGAAGGAGAGACTGGGATTCTTGTCTTTTTCATAAATAATTTTTTTCAGTTTTAGTAATGTCTGCAAGAAACACAAATGATGCTATTCTACACAAAAATTTCATAGTGGTGAAGCAACCCTCATGCCTTTAAGTAAGAGACGATTGGGATATTGCATTATTATTATCTTGCTATTTTATTCCTTCACTATATTTATAAAGTCATATTTTCATGTTTTACATACTAAGATTATATATGTGTGTGTGTATTTATAATGTAAGATTATGTATATAAAATGTAGGCTTTCCTATCTCATTCTCTTCACCCCAATAAACATTTAAATGCCACTGAACCATAATCTATCAGCATATTTTATTACTTTTCCTGACACTTAAGATAGTTTGGAAGCAATTACTTGTGCTTCAAATAAAATAATGATTTTTAATCCATCATCTCACACTTCAATAATTGTTGAATCTGCACAGGAGATCATATCATGTGCACACTAATTGCCTCTTAGTAAAAGAAGTTTACAATTAAGCAAGTAGAAATATTCCAAGTTCTTAACAATAGACCTTTGTACTTCTGCACTTCAAAAGAAAGAAGCTGAAGGATGAATTGTTGAGATTTTGCCTTACGTAATTTGCAAACTACTTCTAGAATAATTGCTTAATGGAGAAAAAATGTAACCCATAGGTCTTATTTTGTAGTGTGCTTTCAACAAACTTTCTCAGATGTTATGAGTGACAGTTGAATTTTTACTGTCTTTGAACTATGCCAATATTCAGGTGTATAGATATAGATATATAATATGTTCGATGGGATTTGAGCAAAATTATTAGCTACAATTCTAAACCTTATCTTTAGAAACATTTTTCTCTATCATTTTCCTTTGCCCTTTGGAGTAAGGCAATTGACTCAAGGATATAGTGTAGGCTCCGAAATGACTTCATAACGTATGGCATGGTGTCCCTATTCTAATATGCATAAAAGGATAAGCTTTTATGGTTAATGCTTCTTAGTTCAATATTAAAAGCATTTAGCTTATAATAGTTCATATAGACATAATTCTTTGGGGGCTGAGACTTACGTGTTTATTGCTGTTTCCATCCTTAGCATCACTTCTGACATTGTAATATGCATGCAGAATAGCTTGTTGAACAGATAATATTCTTATCTACCAGTGTGGTTATTAGTGTTAATATTCTCTTTCTCATGAAAGTTCATTATTTTTTAGGAACATTGGGTCAACTGAGATATTCTAACCTGGGAGAAATTAAAATTCACTTTAGGTTTGTAAAGTTAATTTTCAGTTTGTTTTGCAGCTTTTTTCATCATGAAATTTGGAACTCTATCCTGGGAGTCAGATAGAAAATCCACTGTAAAATCTGTCTGTGATACACACTGAATAATTCCTCTCTGCTGTTGTAGGCACAATGAACCCCTAGTACTTTGTTTAAGAATTGATTTCCATCTACATTCTGGAGTCACCGGACAGCCTCCATCACGTGTCGCCTTAGAAGCAGAGACTGCCTTGGCCAAGGTAATGCCATCCTTGGAGCAGTATGAGTCTAGTTAATGAACAAGACAAGATCCTGTTGCCATTTTAGTTTGGTGCCAACCTCTAAAGGGAAGTTCATCCTTCAAATTTTCTGTTGTTTGGGGTCAGGAGTTTTTGGATCAGTATCTTAATTGACTTATTCTTAATTTTGTATATACCTTTTAAATTTTTTCCACAGGTGGCACTTCTAGCAAAAACTCCCCACCTCTGCTTCTGTTAAAGCTTCCAAAGGCTCCATCTTACCACAATTGACCATACATTGCAATTTTTCAAAACTAAACAATTAAAAAATCCTGTCTTCCATTCTATGCTTTGCAGATGTCTTCTCTGTACCCCAAATTGTCACAAGCAAGCAGGCTACCCAGGTCCTGAATATGACTTTTGCTTTAAGTAATATAACAATTTCAATTGAAGAGTTGAATAAAAAAGCCAATCAAATAAGAAGAAACAACAGTGAAGCCGAACTATATAGTCAGACGGGTCAAGTAGATGACAATAAAATAAAATTAAATTAAAATAAGTGAGATAGAAAAATCAGAAAACATAGAAAAAACTGGCGTGAACAAGTGTGATAGTTATATTGCATGGCAATGCTCACTATAGCATTAAATTAATGGATTTAACATAAAATATCATGCAAAACCTTTTAGTTTATGTGAAAGCACCTACACTCTAAAATGGTAGCTCTTTTCAATATTTGCCTTCAGAGGAAATTTTCATTTTGCTGTCTAATTCTCTGAAACAAAATAATTTGAAAATAAAAACCAATAACATCAAGGCAAATGAATAAAGCAACCCAAGATAAATACATTTAAAACAAATCAACCAACAAATATAGAAACCCACTCATGTTCTGTTTTCATAACAATTACACAAGTCCCTGGGGTTTCAATCAATATGGAGATTGAATGTTCCTGGAAGCTGTTCATTTGTACCTACTGCTCTTATTCTGCTGTGGTTCTTGAAGGATCATTTTTTGTGGGCACCAGAAATAGCAATGAGAGTGCAACAATATTAAGGCAATATATTCTGTAGCGCTGAGAAGCTGAACTAATAGTAATTGTTTAAGTAAACCAGATGCTAAATCAAAAAGATGTAGACAAACCCCAAATGATATTTGAAAATGGAATGTCTTGATCGAGAAAATGTGAGTTTAGAGTTGCATTTTATGGACTACAGAATATTCACTATCATTTTTAAAAGTACTTTTAAAGAATTTAAGGTAAAGCATAGATATGAAACAAGCCCCGTAAATATGTTACAGTGATCAAGAGCTTAATTGGGAAAGGTTTTGATTCAAAGAACCAAAATACACATTTGAATAATCAGTCTGCAAGTCTGATGTTAGAAACACAGCCAAAATTATGGGCTTTTTTCTGAAAAAAATCAATTATGCTTACAAATTTAATTTTTTTTCAGATTGGTGAAATGGATATATTGGTTCTCAGTTTAGTTCCTGAAGGAGGCTTTGTGAGCACAAAAAAATGGTATTAGATGTGCTTGAGAATATGGAAATGATTTTTCTGAGAAAAAACTGAAATATTAGCTGTCCCAATTGTTGATATTTTTCTTAAAATAGCATTTGTAGTAGAATGAAAATCTATTTTGTTTATTTGCAGGATCAAAACCTCCTTTCATTTCTCATATTATCTAGCTGAGGAAGACATTTGGAGATTTCTCATTTTCTCCGTTAACAGTTAGTAGGTAGCACAGTTAGCAGTGGAGTATTTCTGTAGTCTAGACCTAAGGATCAAAGAGCTCCCTTCCAACATTCTGTAATTTGAAATAAATAACTGTACAATTATTTTATTCTTTGTAAAATAAATATATTAGTAAAGCTCTGTCAAAGTAGTAGACCCTTATGTCACAAGCGAGGATTCTCATAACAATAATTGAATTGAAAAAAAAAAGTGCTCTTCTGCTCAGTGCTAAAAGTAAGAGTGTACAATGAAACTTCACATTCTCTTTTTTCAAAGAAAGCTATATTTTTTTGTCCAGAATCGATCACATACCCACACATTCACCTAGTTTTTATCAAAATCTATGTTGAAGGGCTTTCAATATAACCATGGGAATGACCTGAATCTTTGTCTGAAATGGACAGTCTTTTGATTTTACTGTGAGGCTGCAAACATGTACTATGAATTATAAATCATAATTATTTAGCTATAAAATATTATGGCATTAAAAACTGTAGCAAAGTCAAGTATTTATTTGGTTTTAAGCAGATTGCAGCATAATTATTGTTTAAGCTAAACTCAAACTAATTAAGAAACTATTTAAATTGTATATTTTACATAGTATATATGTCATAATTTGTAATATCATATGTAACACATAGATTAAATTCAATAATGGAAATAAATTAGGTTGGAAATGTAGTGGAAGTTTGAAGCCAGTCAATTCTGTACTTTGAAAATAATCAGTTTTATTAAGGTTCAACATATGCTACTTTTACACAAAGTGGAATGAGTTAAACTCTTGTGTTTTTAGGGAAAAAAGTATACTAAGCCCAAACTTAATTTTACATTTCTTTTGTACTCTGAGATTTTTATACTTGATACATCAAATATATTTATACATATGAAGTACTCCTCAGCCAGCTCTCCAAATTTATACTTAGGTCCAAAAGTTCTTACTTTAATAGTGTGATCACGTGATCATCGTGGAATTGCTGCTTTGGATATCCTATCCTCCCTTACTAGATAGATAGTGACCCTAAGCTACCACTTGACTGGTAACGAGCAGTGACATCATTTCCAGCCTGAAGTAGTCTAGCTGATGTAATTAAGGACAGGTACATATTAATCAGGGATTGCCAGAGAAACAGAATTCAAAGATAGGTAGAGAGGAAGTAGCTTTAATTTATGGAATTTGCTCATACAATTATAGAGCCTGAGGAATTGGAAATCTCCGAGGAGGGCCGGCAACCCTTAAGAAGAGGCAGCAGCTGATTCAGTGTTTTATGGATTCAGTTGGTCCCCCAAATGTCGTATATTGAAAGTTTAATGCCAAAAGTTGTATGAGATGATATTTGGGAGTGGAGCCTCCAAATCATTTGATGGGTGATAATTAGAATTAGATGAGGTCACTGGAGAGTGGCCCTCATGTTTGCATCAGTGGCATTATAAGGAGCTGAAGAGAGATCACGGAGACAAGCTTCCTGTCTGTCCTCAGGGCCTCAGGACAGTGCAGAGTCCCTAATACCGAGATACCCTCATGAATGGCAGACCTTGGACCTTGCACCCCCAGAGCCAAAAGTTGAATAAACTTTTTTTTTTTTATTGAGTTTATTGGTACATTTAGGGATACAGTACAGTTACATTCATTGTTGGGATCATGTACCTTTACATGGCAAGTCTTGATTCTCATTTTTTCCCCTTACCTCTTCCCTCCCTTCACCCCCTCCTCCCCCCCCCATCTACAAAACACTTTATTTTCATCTTTTCATTCTCTCACATTTTTTTCTTTTCCCTTTTTGTTCTTCCCCTATGTATTTTTCCTGTTTAGAAAATAGACTCATTGGAGGGAGAATTTCTTCTCTTTAAAGGTAATTTAGTCTTTATTTGATATTTTGAATGATTGGATGAAACTCAGCCATAGTAGAAGTCAATTTACTCAAATACTGCTGAATTAAATGTTAGTCTTGTGACAAAGCCACTGGCATAACATAGATGGCGCTGTGCATCTCTAGTTCCAACACTCAAAGACTGGGGCAATTGAAACATGAGTGTGAGGCCAGCCTCGACTATATACCAAGCTCCACGCTGGGCTAGAAAACTACATAGTGAGACAGTGTCTCAATGAATCTATCAAGAAAATCTTCACAGCAACATCAAAAATAACGTTTGGTTAAATATATGGATACCAGGAACCACTCAAGTGGACATATAAAATTAACCATCACAGCTAACATTGGTAGACAGTTCCTAGCCACAGAACTTAGCTCTATGAATAGTTTAATCGTTCTCTGTTTTTCAAAATGAGAGAAACTAGTCCAGAAGTTTAAAACTTTCATACTTTTTAGTTGGGCAGATAGGACATTTTGAGAAAAAACAAAGTGGAATAAAACAAACAAAAAATGCAGCTCCACAAGAATAATGATAACAAAGTGGAATAATCTCTACTTTTCCAACCATTCAGGGAAACCAGATACTTTAATCTTCCATCACAATTGTTTTAAATAAAAAATAAGCTTTCAATTTTTGCTGCAACTGGTTCATGTTTGCATTTCTGAATGACATTGTAGAGAAAATTGCAACTGGACAAGAGGAATAAAATGAAGTTAAAGTTCTTCTACTATAGTATGGGTTGGCAGAAAAATGAGCAGTGAAACTAAGCTTCCAATATATTAGCACCTTCCTATCTTTCTAACTTCCTTATATTTTTTCAGTTTGGTAAATAAACTTTCCTTATTATTTAGAATTATCCCAATTTTAAAAAGACTAGGATATAAAAGATTCTAAAGGAGAAATCTGTACTTGGGCCCTTAATTCATAATGAAATCTAAGCCTGTAGCAAAAACATTCAGGACTTGTGATTTTCCTTCTTACTTCTTTTCATGTCAATGAATTATGAGTAATTTATCAAATTTCCACTGCCATCACCAACAGAAGTACGCTGTGCTGAACATTTGAGCTAGCAACACCAGTGAGTCCTGGTGAGTGATTCTAGAATTCTCGGTTCTGAACCCATCAGTTAAAGCACACCAGTAAGAAAATGATGGCAGTAATATAATCTTTCAAATTTTCTTTAAGTGGAATCTACTTAAAGAAAGTATTCTTAGTGACTAACCTTCGAAGATTTAAGCTGTTTTCTGAAATAATTTTATTTAAATTGTGCTTCAAATGATAGATATTCTAAACAGCATGAATTGATAATCAATTATTTATACATGTATTAAAACATTATAAGCCAGGCGTGATGGTGCATGCCTGTAATCCCAGCACTCGGGAGGCTGAGGCAGGAGGATCACTGTGAGTTTGAGACCAGCCTGGGCTACACAGTGAGTTCCAGAGCATTCTGATCTACATAGTAAGAACCTGTTTCAAAAAAACAAAACAAAATTATACATATATTAACACATATAAATATACATAAAACAAATTATTATATAATTATAAATGTATGTTGCCTGTAGTTACTGTACATGCATGCCTGTAGTTACTGTACATGCATGGAAACACAAAAATAAATATAAATAAAACTGCAAAATCCATTATTTCAAAGTGAAAATTAACTTAATAGGATTCACAATGATCCATTGGTTATTCTATTCAAGTGAGTCTGTGGTTCTTGATATTTCTAGCTAAGATACAGTTTTTTTACTTTGATACGTGTACTAGTTTGCTAATGTTGCCAGAACAAAATATGGTGTGTTGAGTGGTTTCAATAGAAATTCTTCGTCTCACAATTGTTGAGGGTAGAAATCTGAGGACCAGGTGTTTACAGGGTTGAGGCCCATGAGGGGCTGTGAGTAGGAATCTGCTCCCAGTCTCTTTCCTGGGCAGCTGCGGGTCCTTAGTTTGTGTATCTATGCCTTCATCTTCACATGATGGTGACCTGCATGCATGTGTCTTTGAACACACTGCTCACTTTTGCAAATCTGCCAGGCACACTGTCTCAGGGCCCACTGCAATGACTTCATTTTAAGTTAACAAAACATATTTTCTGACTGTTTCCAAGATAGCACTTTCAGGTGCTGAGTGTGAAGTTTCCAGTACATGAATTTGCAAGGAAGGTGACACAATTCAATACTTAATACTATGTTTCTGTGCATGTGGATCATGTAAATATTCTTTCCCCTTTTCTCTATGTAGACTTCTCTGATATCTCTGTATAATATACTGTGATTTTCCCCTTCACAAGCTTTTTCTCAATTACATATTATTGTCTCTTGTATATTTTGTCACTTAGCTGCTGGATCCATCAGTTATCAATCAAGTTTAATGTCACTATTCAGAGCATGTAAACAATGTGTTAAAATCATAATAAAATTTTACTGAAAACCTCCAAACTGATTGTAGAAGTCCATACATCTACTTTTGGAGAAATAGTTGATTGGAGAAAAACTTGACTGGAGATATTACATCTGTGAGTACTCACAATTCAGGCAGCTTCTTATCCCACCGCCGAAGGGCATTCTTTACCTGTAAAAACATTCTCAGTCTGCTGAAAAAGTCAAGGCAGAAGTGTAAATAATACAATGTCCCAGGAGGTCAGCAACCAGTTTAGGACTGGAACTGAGGAATAAGAATTGCATTTAAGGTGGAATAATGTGAAAGTGTGAGTCATTAAGACTTCAGGAATTCAGGAACTTACAGTGTTCACTTGAACTTCTTGAACCTGCACTGACTTCCTTTCCTTCTTTGTCTCCTAAGTATCTCCCACTAGTGCTTCTTGTCGTGTTGTAGCAGGTAAAGTGTCCCTAGCCTACAGCTGTTGCAGGTCTGCTTTTGTGCAAAGCCAACATTAAATAATGTCAGCTATACATAGAACTATGACAAGGGGAAAAAATGAGAACCAAGACCTGTCATGTAAAGGTACAAGATCCCAGTAATGAATGTAACTGTACTGTCTACCTAGAATGTACCAATAAACTCAATAAAAAGAAAAAAAGAGAAATATACATTGTAATAAAGACTTGATTCATCTCAGTCAAAAGAATGATCTTGCCGTAGGGGAGTTACTTCTCAGTGGTGAAAGTTCTGGGAATTCCAGTTGCACGTTACCTTTAAAATGCAGTGCTCCTCTCTTTTCCCTGTCTCCACATTTAGGACTTCAGCATCTCTCAGGTAGGTTATTTCACTGCTGTCTATTGCTCATTCCCAAATAGCATTCTGTTCAGTTGCTAAAGCCCTCACTTTCCAGCACTCTTCTCCATACTACTTTTGCAGTCGTGACAGTAACAGAAAAACCACAGGCATTTCATCTAGAACGACTGGTCCTTTTCTGAGGATATTCAATTTTTCCTTCATGTTTTCATGTTCTTTCTGACTGCAATGATATGAGTTTCCCAAGAGACTTCTGCTACTTTCTAGACGCTATACAAAGGTGTCTCTTTTAGTCTTTGGCACTGGTTTATTCTAGCCCCTACCATTAAGTAGGACCCCACTTTACTGTTGATATCATGGTGTAACTGTATCGTTATTAATACTTATATCAAGTATTGCTATCTGCCATATACTTTTTGTTTTTATCTGCTATAGATTAAATACCTTGAGGGAAATCATATTGTTCTCCGTGTCTTCTGTGTCAGGTTTTATGTGCTTAGCCAAGTATTTTAAAAATACATAGACGTTGTAGTGATGTGTAGTAACATCAAGATTCCACAATTGGTCTGAAATTTTACTCAGAATGCTACGTATTTTACTAAAGAAAGAATTCTTGTTGTATTTTCTTACAGATATTCTGGGAAAACATAGTACTATAATCTGGGGCCAAGTAAAGATGAACATTCCAATTCCAAATTCCAATTACACCTTTTCTGCTCTACTCTCTGATACTGTCATTCCAATGCCAGTTTTGACATAGGTTAGCTACTGTTGAACGTCAGACAATGGCATCATTTACTAAGTTGTTATGGATTCCTGGAGATGGAGAAATATCCTTTGTTTACTGCCAACTAGTGAATACTGTTACTTGTATTCAGGACAATAAAAGCTGAGAGGAAACTCCATTAGCAGTTATAATGTTAGCTTTTTTGAACAAGTAAACATTTCTCACTTTGCTAGTAGGCAAATACTTTAATCATGGCCGTCTGTACTCCTATACTCAGGGAAATAATGCTTGTCGAATACTGTACCCAGTCTATTATACACGTTATAGCAGCTCAAACTGACTGACACTTCTGTAGCCTAATTAGGAAAATACTTCAAAACCAATATTGAAATAAAGAATAAAAAGGGGGTAAATTTGTAATTGAATGCTTTTAATTAGTATTCTCCATAAGAATCGGTATATATTTTTGCTATAATACTGACTTCATCACACATTAATATACAAAATTAACTTACCAACAAAATTGTGTTTAATGGTGGTCAGTTGATTCATTTTAACAAGAATGAGGAAAAGTAAATTCAAACCAAATTTAGTCCTTTCCATTTAATATTTTTAAATTCCATCTCATTGTTACTTACCTTTCACTTTTTTGACATAATTTTTCATTGTCTTCTTTAAAATACAGGTAGAGCTGGGGATTTAGCTCAATGGTTCGGTGGCTTGCCTCGCAAGTGCAAGGTCCTGAGTTCAATCCCCCGTACAAAAAAAAAAAAATTGCAGGTAAATTCTTATGGTTTCTGTACTATCTATATATATTTTGGGATGTCCTTCAGTAAATGTGAACTACAGATTCCTAAGCCTGTATCATTCCTTTGCCCACAATTTTATAGGTTATCAGGAATCCAGGAGAACTTTGTATGAGTCTTTAGGGAACTGAACACACATTCAAATTTTCCATCATCTATGTCAAGGGTTTCTTGCTCAAACTTTTACATTTTTTAGAAAATACTAATTGCTGATGCTCAACTTTTTGTCTACCATTATGCATAATAAAATATAAAAAGCTGAATTAAGTTTATATCCATCTGTCTCTTGTTCACAATTATAATCCTAAGCATTTACTGAATCATCATATTATAGACAGATGAGCTAGGAAGGACTATTATAGGCAGTTAGGGCTAAGTCCTTGAGAGTCAGGATGACTTTCACCACAACTTTGGCCAGAGACACATCTGTTGGAAACTGGGCCTCAAGATAAAAACAAGCTTAGCCCTGCATACCTCATCAAAAGGACACACACTGGGCCTAATGAAGTCCAGATAGATATCAGCCATTCCAGTAGGTGACCAGATACTCCCGGACCCAACATTGCTGAGATAAATTTCTGTTCTTTCCAGCCACTTGTTACTTGACTTGTTTCCCAATTGAACCACTATTACTTAAGTGATTACATACTTACAACTTTATCAGATTACAAGAGTAATGGGAGGTGACCCATTTTGTACCCATGTGGATTCCACTCTACAAACCTGTCCTATAAAGCAGGGTCCCTGGCTACCTGCTCGGGTCCCCTTCTGTCACTTGGGAGCTTTCCTATCAATACATATCTTTCCACTCTTATTCAGCATTGTTTCTAGAATCCATTCACTGACTTTTGGAGAACAAGCACTTCTTGGCATATCACACAGGTAACAGGTTGGGAGATATAATATTTCTTTTTTATTTATTTATTTATTTTTTTTGTGTGTGTGTGGTACCGGCAATTGAATTCAGGTCCTTGCTCTTGCAAGGCAAGCCACCCAACCGCTGAGCTCAATCCCTGGCTCCGAGATAAAATATTTCATATTTCTCTTCTGGTATTATTTCCTGTATCAATAAGTGCAGTAAGAATACAATGGTTAAAATAAGAATAATAAGAGATTGTTAAAAAATGACATCTGTAGAGTTTTCTTTATTTACTGGCTCAGAATTTTCAAATATTTCTGAATGCTAATGATGAGCTAAATCTAACAATGCCTCATCATTTCACCATTTTTAATCTTCCTCGAGTACAGGAATGACAAAGGGTTAGAAAGTGAAGGAGGGGTGTTTATTATTCACATCAATTCTGTTGGGCAGAAGTAGGCACAGTTTCCTTGGCACAACACCCTCCCTTATGCATATATGTATAACTGACTCTATCATACCCTCAAACAGGAACACATGTTCCTATAACATCAGCTAAAGCATTGCATGATATGAAAGGACCTAAAACCACTGCAGATCCTAACAAGAGTCACTTGAATATTACATAGCTACTTGCACAATTCTACCAATTTTCATGTGAACAATTCTACCTCGATAATCACAGCCATATTCAGATTACTGTTCATAATTTGTCTCCTTTAAAAATTGAGAACACCACCTGGTTTCATTCTGCTTTCAAAAAGAAAGGGTTTGATAGGATTAGGAAACACATCTAGTCTTTGTTTTTAGCTGGCCCATTTTGAAAATTGGGGTCATGGATGATGGCTTCCTGAGTGGGGCAGCAAAAGCAATGGTAATAGCGAAACATTAAAAAGATTCAGATGTGGTTCTAAGAGGCATTTGCAAATGTGTGAGCGCATTGACATGCTTGATTATGCAAAAGCTGAGCTGTGCAAATCATAATAATAAGCTTTCTCATTAGATTTCCTGCATTTTCTGCTTCTTGATCAGCCAGAAATATGGCCAAATGTTTCTGTTCTTTTGAAATTTACCATTTACACTTGTTTCCACAACTCAGAGGAAAATAAGGAAAATAAAGTAGTAAAATGAGATTTTAATTAAAGAGGAAAAATGTTTGGATTTCATATAACTCAAGAAATATGCAAACTTTGGTTACAGTCAGTTTGAAAACATTTTCTTTGGCACTCCCGGAGATTAAATGATTTCACAAGTCAAAAAATAAGTAAATAATGCAGCCCAAATATTTTAACAGCAGATCTTTTTTTTTACATAATTTAGTTAGGCTAATTGAATCATTTATTCCCCTAAATGGTTTCATTTTGAGGATCAAGATGATTTAGAAGAAAATAAAAAGTGAGACTTATTTGAAAGGAATGACAGTACAAAAAGAATTATGTATTTTTCATGTATATCCAGATATTTAACATCATTTCACCAGCTCAAAATATTTTTTTCCATTTTTAGCTGAGATCAGCATTATTACTTACAGGAAAATTGAAAATAAAATTAGGAGCTCATTCAACATCATCAAGGTTATCTTCACATCTATGGCCCATAAAATCTTTTATACCAATAGCACATAAACATGATTTTGTACAAGAAATGTAGAGTTCATTAGTGACATTTACTGCAGTGACCAAAATAGGAAAAGATTCTCATTCAGTTATAAACACTGCCATTGTATAATTCAAAAATCAACTCCTTTTCGCTTACTACAAGAAAAAGCACAGCTATTGTTTCCTTGTATGTGAAGGTGAATGCTTGATTGCCTCAGACTATTTGAAGTGATGTCTCGTATATTATTTATGTAAATTTCACAGTGAGAGAGAATCACAACAGACGATGGGGGAAGAGATGGTGTCAGGATCAATTTTGAACTCCTGAGTTCCAATGAAGTGTGGCCTTCTCAGGCTCAAAGAAACTACTACACATATTGACTAGTACTCTTCCCTGAGCCTTAACAGTCAAGAATAAGCACACGCCATAGAGAGATGGAGATATCCACTTTCCAAAACTTGACTGGCCTCTGGGTTCTACTAGGAATTGTCCCCTGTGGCCTTTTCCTGTATCTCAAATTATGACAGCACAGCCACTCATATTCTGCATTTTGCAGTTGAGGGCATACTGACAACACAAAGGCATTCAGTAGTTTTGTAACACTAAGTCTTTGAGGTCATCATTTTCATCTTCCATAACTTGACTTTATAGGCTGCCTTTCCTTGTTTTGTGTATTTCTCTCCCTAATCGTATTGTTTACTCTGAAAATTGTTAAATGAGCAGATGTGGAAATCACCCAGACATCCACTCAGGATAGGACAAAACACTTTCCTGGAGCACAGGGTATCGGATCATTGCGTCCTCCCTCACCCAGCTTAACTTTCTTTCATTTACTTTGAATTTCACACTAAGGATAAAGGTCCATTGTCTCACTCTTTGAGCAGTCAGGTACATTGAGAACAAAAATATATTTCAAGTAAATTATATTTCAGCTTTATGGAAGGACTTTGATTTCCACGAGAGCATTTCTAATTACTGTTATCTATGACCTGCATTTTCCCTCATTCTTCACATTCTGCAGAGTGTCCCTTTGGAACACTAAATTTTTTCTAAGCCTATTACTTTCCCTTCTCCAAAGCACACCCCGCAATTACTATGTGTGCTTTCCTATTCCTTCTCTCTGATCTCTAATTTGCTCCTTTCTTTGTCTCATTTGTATAAGCATTCACTCTAAGGACTCAATCAGAATTTCTCTAAGGCCCCAGTGGGGTTTAATCCAACAAATCAAATGATTAAAGCTATATCACTAAGATTTTTTAAAGCTTGGACCTCAGTACCTTTACATATTTTGGTAAATTATTAACTCAAGAAAATATTTTTTTCCAAAGAAGGTAGCCAGAAGAAATTAGCTCACCTTTTCAACTATATACAAGGTATATATCTCTATAGCTCATCTTTTTTAAGAGAGAAATTAAATTTGGAGTATTTATAACATAGATATGCAGAAAACAGATAAAGAGACATAAGTGAGTTGTACAAAGCATTTCTATCCCTTGAATGATCTGTCACAGCGTACCCCTCTTTTCCCTGGGAGATCATTATTCTGGTCACATTGCTTGTCTATCCTTAGGAGCAGACATCTGACCATCTCGTTTCTCTAGCAATGTTCTGCCCATTCTTTGTTCATTTTATAAGTTTTACTTAGCAGGATCCCATTGATTATGTATGATGTTATATATAAAATCACACATATAATCTTTTGGGCCAAAGTTGCTATGATGTTATCATAAGATTTTTTCCTCCAAAATTGAAAATATTTTTTTTTCTTTCTCACCAGCTTTATTTTGGAAAAAAATTAAGCACCATAAAGCAACCCCCCTTCTCTCTCTCTCTCTCTCTCTCTCTCTCTCTCTCTCTCTCTCTGTCTCTCTCTTTCTATTCTCTCCTTGTTTTCTCTACTCGTGTACTCAAGGCAGAGTTCAGAGGTTACAAATGCAATGCAGTAGGATTTTTAGAACAAGTTAGCAAACTAATGAATAATTTTAACTGTCCCAAATCCTGTCCTGCAGATGACTTTTGGTAGAAAAAGGCAACCCTGATCAACATATTTTATTTGAATTGATAGTGTGAAATGACACGGTATACCAAGCTCATAGATCCGTATTTATTTTGAAATCAAATGAAGTTATGTTCCTTTTGGTTTTAGGCAAGGTTAGCTAAATTATTGACTTAATAAAGTGATAGTAGACATTTTGCAATGTGTACGAACTTTCTGAGCCATCTCCCTTAAAGTCTGCATGATCTTTTCTTAGCATTTCAAATGTTTACTTTCATCAGTCAATCTGGCAACGTAGTTTTTACTCAACTCCAGATAGTTCTTTGGTGGGGAAGTGCATTTTTTTTCCTCTACTTGTTAAATTATAGGAAATAGTTTCCATGTGGTGTCTCTTACTAGAGACTTTGGTCATTCAGGGTGTTATTCAACAATGCTACTCTTCCATGAGGTGTATCCAAAGTATTCATATGTTATGGAAATAAATATTCACAGGCATACTCCATCAAGACTTACAGATGATTCTAGTCACTCTCAATTATATGGCTTAGAGATTTCATGAATACATTTAAAAAATTTTATTCTTATTTCTTTCTTATTTTCAAAACATTTTGCAATCTTGATACTCAATTAAAAACAGAAGGGTATATAGAAACAACATCTGGGACTCCTATATTAAACTAATTTTCTCAGATTATTTTGCTAATATTCAATCCATTAAAAAGAGCCGTGTTCTTTGTGCTGCAATTCCTTGTGAGCATTTGCAATCTGCTTTATTTTCTTGATTTAATTTTAAATGATGCCAGTGAATGCAATAAATACTAACTCCACAAAACATTTAATTTTATATTAAGAATGAGGCTTGGTACAGTACAGTTCTTGTCCTTTGCTGGAAATAAGTGCTCATTTCAGGATAATAAGGGGCATACATCATGAAGAAGGGCAGAGTTTAGATTGAACTGTACTTTTTGAAAAAATTCTTTGGATTAGTTAGGAATGCTGATAAAATTTCACAGCAAGCAAGGACAAAATGCTGTTGTGAATGCTTGGATGCTAAGATTAGCCTAAACAATAGTGTACTTTAAAGAATAAATGATCAAAGATACCTTGAATTACACAAGAGACATACTTACAAAGGAAATATAACTACTACCTGCTGTTGAGAGAGAATATCACAGAATTTAACATTTTTTAGATAATCCTACAGGATAAATAGAAGCCCAGATTTAGTTTTAACAAGCTACAATATTTCCTAAGTCCTATTTTCACAGTAAATTCTTGTATTATAGATCAGCAATAACTCAAGTTGAAGTCAGTAACATGCAGATAAACAATAAAGCTGCTTAAATTCATTATAAAAATGTTTGTACTATTTCTAATAAGACAGTTGAACAGGCAAAAGGAGTCAAAAAACACATTTACAATTTATACTTTTAGCATCTCTATAGAAACAGTATAATAAAAGAAAAGAAATTCATTTTTCATGCATTTTATGAATTTTATCGTTTTTATGATCCAGAAAATGAGGATTCAGATAAAAGTTTCTGTGTACTAAATATTCTATCATTTCAGTGACACAAAATTTTTAAGACAGAAGTAGAAGAAACCTCCACTGGAAGAAATATGGAAAGCAAATTTATTGCTTCTACTTTGGTGTGCAAAAACTTGAAAGTATAACTTGTTGTGACTTAGTAATAATATAGAAGATGTCTTTTAAAAGATTATACTATTTGCAGATAACAATG
Source organism: Fukomys damarensis (assembly GCF_012274545.1). Taxonomy (NCBI): domain Eukaryota; kingdom Metazoa; phylum Chordata; class Mammalia; order Rodentia; family Bathyergidae; genus Fukomys; species Fukomys damarensis. The sequence continues at coordinate 25,867,653 of NW_022900915.1, read as the reverse complement.
GTGTATAGATTTTTTTCCTGACTTTATAAATTACATGAAATATATTAACTAAGATATAATAAATAAGCAAAGGGGAATATATTCCAGCAGGCAAATTCGGCTGGTGGCCTACAGGCTGCCTGTTGCTCTGGACACTAGTAATGTGGCCTTCAAGGATGTTAAGTTTTAAAAATTATCACGTGTTTTTTTTAAAGAATACTTTTCGTGATGATTTCAAGGTGCCTCCGTGTTTGCAGCCTTAGCATCGGTGGAACACTGTACAGGCGAGGATGAAGCACAACATTAAACCTGCATCCTGCATCCACCACACACACACACACACACAGAGACACTCACAGACAGTAGACAGACAGACGCACACACACACACAGTTGAGTTATCACACATAACGTGTACTGGTGTGACTTGGTGAGTAAAACATAATTACTGATAATAGTATTTCAAAGTGATTGTACAAGTGTAGGCTTCTATAAAGACAGACATTTATTGTCTTTCGGTAGACATAAGTTTTCTTATTTAATTATAAAATAGGCTCATCATCTTATTTTGTAAAGTACTTTAATAAGTTAAAATATAAAAAATAAAGAATTCTTTATTCCTATATTAATTACTCTGTGAATTTTACCTGCCGCCCGACACAATTCCTCTGCTTGCAGTGAAGCACAGGAAACCTAGGAGGAGGGGCACCCACCGCAGACTTTCCTTCCTCCTTTACTGTGGAGCTCCTATTAGAACCTGAAGTAGGAATGAGACAGTGCTTCCAAGTCCTCTTAGCAGTGAGGGCAGCTAAAAACCAGGAATTCAAGAAGAGCAGAGTTAGACAGATTCCTTAGAATGATTATTATTTAGCCTACCAAAATGAAATGGAAATAATTGTTGTGCTCACGGAAAAACAGTGGAAGACATCTCCATTCAAAATGCTTTACCTAAGGAGGTAGAGGAGGAAGAAACTGTAATTTAGAGCTGTCTTTTTTATGTTGGAAGAGAGAGTCTTTTCAAATGAAAGTGGAACCAAATATTTCTCCCTGATGCACTTCCCTTCCTGATACTTATGGTGCTACTCCTATAGAACACACCCTTCTAGGCCAATATTTTATAATACTCAGTAACTGCTTTTGCTCTGAGATAGGAATTTTTTCCCCATTTCTCAAATATTTTAGAGAATTCCCAAATTAAAATTTCACTGGCTATCTGTCTTTTCTGTCTCTACCACTTTTTTTTCATACTGTTTTTAGTCTGATACTAGGGAGAAAAACTTTATGAAGGGAAATTCTGGAATTGTATATTCCAATAAAAGTATTTCTACTCACATTAACATTCCCCAGAGCAGTTTTATGTCCTGTTGAAGAGGTTCGGTGAAGGGGAGGATGTAGTTACTTGAATTTTAAAGCGATTCTGCCAACACTCTGAATTTTTCAGATCTCCTTGAGCAGTTTAGATAATCCTATGGCTCTTTAGCCCAACTGACCTTGGGCCTTACACGAAAAACATCAAATGATTGCTTCTCTCCTCCCCTGCGCTCATCATTTCCCATGCTTTCATGAAAACATCCCTTTCCAAAGTCCAAACTAAAATCTCCAACTTATTGTGAGGTGTGTGCTTCTTCATATTCGTGATATGAGTTCAAATGATGGAGGGGTAGAAGGGAGGGCAGGGGAAAGGGGAAAAATTAAGAACCAGGATGGATTATATAAAGGTGCAAATTTCCAAATATGAATGTCATTATAGAGAATACCGTAAATGTGCCAATACAATTAGTTTAAAAAGAAGACGGGAGATTGTCCTGTCTGAAAACAGGCCAATCAGAGCCTGTATGCCAAGTTCTATCGGAATGTTAGATAAGCACTAAGTCATGAAATTTAAACCTACAGATGATAAAGAGAATTTCTCTACAACCCACACAGTTTTTCTATTATTAACATATTACATTAAGTGGTACGTTTGTTACAATTATTGAACCGAGATCGGTGGGTGATGTTTAACTAAATTTTATACTTTATTGCATTCCTTAATTTCCCCTCATATTCTTATGCTGTTTTAGGGTCTCTCTTAGATGGTGATAGTTTATCAGACTTTCCTTTTTTTAACTTACCTTGACACTTTGTACGGAATACTGATTAGGGTTCAAGAGAGTTTGTTTCTATTGGAGATGTGTCTGATATTTCCTCCCACAATGGAGCAGAGATTATGTGCTTTGGAAGAAAGCTTACATTTTCAACATATCAAGGATACACACTGTCAACATGACTTACACTGTGATGTTACTTACCACGGTCATCTAACTGAGATGATGCTGTCAGAATTCCTCACTGTATAGTTAGCCCCCTCCACTTTGTGGTACCATAATTCTTGGGAGGAAGTCACTGCATGCAGCCCACACATGAAGAGTTCAGGATGCTGTGTAATTTAATTGTTATTCTGTTATACATCCCCTCCTCTTGTTATTAATATACTCATTTATTTTTATTAGTGTATACTCAAGGATTTATTTACTTTCTTCTTTGGGTTACAATCAAATATTATGTTATATATAACATTTAAAACGATTTGGCTTTGACTATCTGGGTCTATATAATTTGTCTCCTGTGTTCTTTTGACATATCCCTATCGTAAAGTATGGGCGAACCATGTATAAAGTGTAGGTAGAGGTTGCTTTTGTTTTCATTAGGAATACTACCTTATTCTCTAGAGTACATGTTACTACTAGCTTGAGCTCACCTAATGTACCTCCTGTTTTAGTCCTGGAGTCATCCATATCCCTAGGGATATAAATTCTCTTTTATCAGAGAATAGTATTAGAAAGCCACATTGATTACTAAGTGTATCTTGTTGCCTCATTGTGTTTATGCCTCCTTACCTGGCACAGAAAAACTATAGCTGTACTCTGATGTACTCTTATATATCAATATTTCTGGCAGAGTGTGGTGGCACATGCCTGAAATCCCAGCACTCAGGAGGCTGAGGCAGGAGGATCGCTGTGAGGACCAGCCTGGGCTACATAGTGAGTTCCAGGTCAGTCTCAACTACATAGTGAAACTCTGTCTCAAAGAAAAAAAAATCTACTTGTATTCATCTGTACACACACACACACACACACACACACACACACACACACACACATAATGTTTGGCTATAGATGAATAAAACTGAGTCTGTACTTATTTCCCCAAATCAGACCCTTTGCCACACAGATTATTCTTGCTTTCTCCCTTTGTTCATCTCCAGATTTTCATCTCGATAGAAATGATATCAGCATCTCCATCTAGTTACTGAATTACGAAATTTGATATAACACTATAGTACCCTTAGGTTTTCTAAACCATGAATTCATAGAAGGTGACTTTTTCAATTAGAATCAAACATAGCTACTTTTCTCATTAGTCTAGTAGATACCATTCATCTCCCACACTAATTAAGTTAGTGTTCTCTTTGCAAAGCCCTTCTAGGAGGTTATGTACAGCATTTGTAATACAGTTAGAGTGTTTAGCTATTTTCCACATTCTATGCTAAAATCCTTCAGATTGTCTAAGGGTTTATTTTTTAGAATTCATACATTAATTTCCCCCCTTTCTGTTGTAATTTCTATGGGTTTTGACAAATTCACAAATTCAATATTATTTAATGATGTAGAACAGTTTCAGCAGCCTCTAAGTCTACTTCATCTGTATAAACTCCCTATTCTGAATTCTTGGCAAGCATCTACGAGTGCGTCATCTGTATGGCTTTATCTTTTCTAGAATATGTGTATGCACAACTTTATTCAGGATGCAGGCTTTTCAGCGACTCAAAATTCACCAGCATATGCTAAGGTGCACTAATATTGTTGTAGGGCTTAATAGCTCATTTCTTGTTAATTCTGAGCAGTATCTTGCTATGCTTACAAACTAATTTGTGTATCTATTCACCTACACAGGTACCTCTTGGTCACTTTCACTTGTACGGCCAATATGCATGACGCTACACTAAACTTTTCTGTGCAGACACATTTGGACGTAAGCTTTCAGAATCGTATGGTTAACACTATGCACAAATTTGTTGAGAAAATGTCAGATTTCTATTCAATGTACCTGTTCAGTTTTGCACTCCCACCAGCAAAGGAACAGATTTCTTGTTCATTTGAAATACACACCAAAATTTTCTATTAGTAATGTTTTTAGATTTTTGTCTTTGTAGTTGCTAGGCATGGCTATCATTTTATTTTGCATTTTCTAATAAGAATTGGATTTGGTCATCTTACATATGGTTATTCAAATGAATCTTTTTGGGGACAGTCTGTTCGTTTAAATTTTTGTTGCCCATTTCTTAATGGGATTGTTTATTTTCCTTTTGTTGAATTTTAATAATTCTTTGTGAGAATTGGATAAAACTGACTTACTAAATATGGGACATTTTAAGTCCTATAGATCGAACTGAGAGGTTTCTGTTGCTTGACAAATGCCCCACCACTGAGCTACACTGCTACTCCTTCTAGTTTTGAGATATGGGTTTGCCCAACATGTTGTCTTCCTACCCAAGTTTTAAAGTACCTGCAATTACAGGCATCTTCCACTGCAAATGTGTACGCTGAAAACATATTTTCCTGATTATACTGCTTATCTTTTACATGCTTGATACCGAGTATTTTTCGAAGTGGAATATTTTGATTTTTATGATCTCGAATTTGTCATTTTTCATGAATCTTGCAATTGTTATTCTTTTATATAAAATGGAGTACCACTCTGCCATGAAGAACAAGAAACTAGAGTCATTTATAGCTAAATGGATGGACATTGAGGTGATACTCAAGTGATACAAATAGGACATGCGTAAATACTGAATACTTTCTCTAGTGTAAGAAACAAAGCGTAAATAAGGACTAAAAGGTATAATGGATAATGTGAAATCGGAAGGAAAGGGACAAAGGGAATGGGAAATGGGAGGGGTAAAAGAAAGGAAACAGGTAATGGAATTAATTTAGAAAATGAAAAAAAAAATGGAAACAGTCTTTGTAGATAGGGAGGGAGGGAGGGGTTAAAGGGAAGACAGGGGAATGGGGTAAAAATAAGCACCAAGATTGATTATGTAAAGGTACAAATTTCCACCAATGAATGTCATTATATTTTACACCTTAAATGTACCAATAAAATTAATTTTAAAAAATCGCCAAGCTCCAGGTCATGCGGATTTAAAAAAAATGTGTATAATTTTGCATTTTACATTAAAATCCATGAGATAACTTTGTTTTAATTTTTATTTTAATATCAATGTCCAGCTGTTCCAGAATAATTTCTTTAAAAAATATCCTTTCTGCATCAAATTAATACTTTGGCTACACATATTCTTAGAATATTAGCATGTCTTTATTTTTAGATTCTCCTTTCTTTTCAACTAAATACTTAAACTCTTTAAAATTCTTCTTCAACATCATATTGGGTGGTTGTTTTAGATCTTTCCCTTTCTACATAAAGTACTATTTTGTCAAAATCTAAAATAGATTTTCTGAAATTTTAATAAGTGATCGAGGATGACATAATTAAGACATTAAGTCATCTTTATGAACACAGACTACTGGTACATTTACTTGTATTTATTTTATTTATTTCATCAGTGTTTTACACTTTTCTACACATACATTTTGAGCAGTTTTTCTTAGATTCATACCCAAGTATTTTATTTCTTGGTGCTATTTTAAATGGCATTAGTTTAAAATTTTCATTTATTCATTATTATATTATTACTATAATAGAAGAGCAATCACCTTTTGGTGTGGATTTTGTATACTGCAGTCTCAGCATATTTGCTCAACATATTTAGAATATGTTTTTAAATCTTTGGAAAATACAATGATTTCATTTGTCAATAAAGGCAAATCATTTTCTTTCCCTCTGTTTATATACAAATGTAAAAAATTTACTTTCTTCTTTTGTATCAGTATAATTGCACTGGCTAGAATTTTCATTGATTCAATGAGAAATTCAAGATGTAAATAAAGAACAAAATCACAGTAGGTATTGGGAAATAGGGAGTTTCATCTTTTGCAATCGAAAAGGGAACCAAGAAATAAAGGGAAAAGGGGGGAAAACAGGAGAAGGGACTAATAAAAGAACGAAGTACATCATGTACATGTACTAAATTCCAATGAATTTAATCATTATGTTCTATAAAGATGTAACCCTAGAAATAAAAATCTATTAAAAAAGAATTATGAGAAACAATATCTTTTCCATGTTTCTTCTATTATCCCTTAGTCAAAATATGACATTGATAATTTTAATATTATTTATCAAGAAGAAGAAGTTTCTTTGTATTTTTAAAGATATTTCTTTCTATTTTTAGTTTGCTGAGAGTTTTAGCATGAGTATTATTAGATTTCATCAAATATTTCTTCTGAATCATTTATTTATTATTGTTTCATTTTATCTTATTGATAGTATTTTGTGATTTTTGAACAAATTTCAATATGTAAATTAAATATCATTTGATCACAATCTATAATTCTTTTTATATGGCTTGTTTTTATTTACAAATATCTTATTCACTATAGTACATGTATATTCATTAGAGACATCAGTGTGTAATCTTCCTGTAATTTTGCCATGAAATATTGGTTTCAGGGCAATACAAACTTAATAAGAGTGAATTTGGACATCCATTTGCTTCTGTATTGTGGAAGAAATTATTTAGGCTGATATTGTTTATTTCATCAATATATAATATAATTCACTAGCAATATTATTTTAGCCGGGTGGCTTTTTATTGGAAGGTTGTGATTTTATTATAAGGTTGTGCTGTTATAAATTGCATTACTTTAGAATTCTTAATTTGTTTATTATTGAAAAACAACATGGAATCTGTTGGTTTTGTACAGTGAAATCCTACTGTATCTGTTTAATATTATATACACGTATATATATATATATACATATATATATATATGTATATATATATGTATATATTTACTCTGTTTATATACAAATGTAAAAAATTTACTTTCTTCTTTTGTATCAGTATAATTGCACTGGCTAGAATTTTCATTGATTCAATGAGAAATTCAAGATGTAAATAAAGAACAAAATCACAGTAAGTATTGGGAAATAGGGAGTTTCATCTTTTGCAATCGAAAAGGGAACCAAGAAATAAAGGGAAAAGGGGGGAAAACAGGAGAAGGGACTAATAAAAGAACGAAGTACATCATGTACATGTACTAAATTCCAATGAATTTAATCATTATGTTCTATAAAGATGTAACCCTAGAAATAAAAATCTATTAAAAAAGAATTATGAGAAACAATATCTTTTCCATGTTTCTTCTATTATCCCTTAGTCAAAATATGACATTGATAATTTTAATATTATTTATCAAGAAGAAGAAGTTTCTTTGTATTTTTAAAGATATTTCTTTCTATTTTTAGTTTGCTGAGAGTTTTAGCATGAGTATTATTAGATTTCATCAAATATTTCTTCTGAATCATTTATTTATTATTGTTTCATTTTATCTTATTGATAGTATTTTGTGATTTTTGAACAAATTTCAATATGTAAATTAAATATCATTTGATCACAATCTATAATTCTTTTTATATGGCTTGTTTTTATTTACAAATATCTTATTCACTATAGTACATGTATATTCATTAGAGACATCAGTGTGTAATCTTCCTGTAATTTTGCCATGAAATGTTGGTTTCAGGGCAATACAAACCTAATAAGAGTGAATTTGGACATCCATCTGCTTCTGTATTGTGGAAGAAATTATTTAGGCTGATATTGTTTATTTCATCAATATATAATATAATTCACTAGCAATATTATTTTAGCCGGGTGGCTTTTTATTGGAAGGTTGTGATTTTATTATAAGGTTGTGCTGTTATAAATTGCATTACTTTAGAATTCTTAATTTGTTTATTATTGAAAAACAACATGGAATCTGTTGGTTTTGTACAGTGAAATCCTACTGTATCTGTTTAATATTATATACACGTATATATATATATATACATATATATATATATGTATATATATATGTATATATTTGTGTAAGACTGACCTGGAACTCACTATGTAGCTTAGGCTGGTCTCGCTCACAGGGATCCTCCTGCTTCAGCCTCCCGAGTGCCGAGATTACAGGCCTGAGCTACCACGCCCGGCAATATATTTATTTATTTGTTGCTCTGTGGATTTTAGCAGTTTGACTTGTGTCAGAATTGATTGTTTCATCTAAGTTATATTTTTGGCATACAGTCCCTGGTAGTATTCATTTATCATATTTTTAATGTTCATGGCTCACCAGTACATTCTATCCTGCGGTTATAACTCAGAGATGAGGACTCAGAACTGGCCCTGAAGTTTATAGTCTGAATTTTCTGGCAGAAGAGCTGAGAAGAAAGTATTTTCAGCAGAACTGACAGCAAGTACGAAGACACAAGACATGAGAGAATAAATGATAGCTGAAATGAATGGAGGTAAATGAAGATGGAAGAAAATCAAGGAGCAGTCTATACAGAATATCCAGTGAAAAGTCAGAATACACAAAGAACAAATTTACTTGTTTTCCCACTTAAGCAAGTGTGGAAATCATTTAAAAATATTTTCAAAACAGTGAGAAAATGTATTCTTAAAAATTTTTGAACAACTTCTGCCTGGGTAAGTTTTAGGTAGTAAAAATATTTGCTTTTGTTAGAAAAGTTAATTTGGCATTGAGATTTTGGAAGTGTATCAGTAGAGGTATGCTGGAAAGAGATGCTGGTACAGATCTTTCTATTTAATCAAAATTAAATTTATTTAAGCAAAATTGCATCTATGATCAGAAAAATTCAAGGAGAGGTTATCTGAGGTTACACCCAGTATATGATCAAGCCAGGATGAGAGAAATGAATGTCTTATTTCCCTAAGCAAATCATACATCTTCTATTTTCAGTAGCATATTATAGAGTCAGGAAATGAAGAGTTGATGAGATTTTTGCCTAGTTATTTTTATTTTTTTTCTATTTTGCTAAGTTTATTCTTGTTTAATATCAAGAAGAAAGAATAAACATCAAACATCTAATGTGTACAGGAAATTATTCTGGTAACTGAGAAAGCAAATGTTCTGCAATTTTCTAATCATCGAGAAGTTGATCATGCTTGGTAATATAAGCAAAGACATGTGGATTACAACAAAGGTTCTCACGTCTTCTGAAATTGAGGCACTTCTTTCACTTGCTGTGAAATGATGGCTCTGAGACACACAACACCAGCACCATACCTAACATCTTGATGATGAACTGGGTTAAAACTAAATCATTTGCTTTTCACTTCTTTGTCTCCTCTGTCTTATCTATTCTTTGTCCAGGGGATAATTATGAAAATATTACTCCATTTTCAAAGGTCTATATTATATGTTAGTGAAGGAAATAAATCCTTAGATTTCAAAAAAGTGATTTTTTTTGATCCAAAGTATGATTGCCTTATTTTTCCACTTCCACATGAAGTTTAAATAAATTATCTGAGAGCTAAATGTAAAGACATAGCATACACTTGGACCAGATACTTTTTCTTTTTTTTCTCTCTGCAGATATGGATTCCACATATACAATTTATGATTATTTCTCTCTGCAGATATGGATGTCCACATATACAATTTGTGATTATTTCTCTATGTTTTATGTAGGCAAATGTCATAAAGAGGCCAAGAAATGTTGATCATTCAAAATGTTTGGTATGTACTGAATTAGTGTATTTTAGACGAGTTTTAAAATTCTTCGCCATTAGCCACAAATATACAACATGTAGCATTTGAAGATAAATGGGCTTTATCATTAAAATGAATGAAGCAAATAAAAAGATAGCATAGGAAGCATGGTAATACATCCACGTATCACCTAAAGATTATAGTTCTAATTTCTTGATCTTATCAATGGGAAACGAAAGAGTTATCTATTGATTTTGAATGTTGGGTAATGTCTTTTTATTCAGCATTTCATAGGCTAAAGAGCACTCTCTGAATTAGACTTCTTAATTGGAGTACCAGGTCTGACACATTTTAGGTTTAACACTCTGGGCTAGTTAAGTAGACTTTCATACCTCATATACTTCAAATGAAAAATCAGGATTCAGGGCTTACCTCATGGGCAAACACGAAAAGACTCTATGGAATACTGTAAAAACTCCACAATGCTTATTATAAATAAAACATAAATACATAAATCCAAAGAAAATGAGGTCATTACAATTAGGAGTCAGGAAGTGTTGTATGACTTAGAAGCTAGTTAGTTGTGCTACATACGGTGTAAGAACTGAAGTCCTGATGCTTTGTGTTTCAGAATGAGAGATACTGAGCCAAATAAGGGAGATCATACAAAAAAAGAGTGTATTTCTGGCGAATAGGCAAAAATATTGAATTTTTTGCAGTCATTTATATTTGAAAAAATAGTAAAACTTTTCAATAGTTTCTAAAGTATTTAATGTAAAATCACTGTACTCAGATTATCATTTAAAACTCAGCTGTATTTTGCATTCATTTTCAGTTACATAAACTACCTTCTGTAATGCTTATTTACCTATGGAATACACAAAAATCACTAAATCAAAAATCTGTAAAATGCCAATAGCACCCAAGTTACTTATATTTGGTATTGCTAAAAATAAAATTATCTTGAGCTTATTTTATAAACAACAAGATAATGAATAAAATGGACATTTCCTTTCATTCTTGATCTATTTAAGTGTTTTACTTAATAATTCTCTAACATAAAATTTCTAATTTACAGCATTTGATATTAAAAGAAACAGTAGAATTACAGTAATTTACCATCACAAAACCACCACCTGACATTTAAAACCCTGCAAGTCAGGAAACCAGAGCCATTACTGGGAATGCGGGCAAAATATCTTGCTTCAATTTTTTATTGAAAGGAGAAAAGCTATCACCACTATAAAGGTGATGGTTTTTTACTTAATTGAGTGTTTCCTTTTCTGCCCTTCCAGAAAATTATGCCTTTTTCTTTTACAGCAATTGGAATTTCTTATCTTCTCATCATCATTTGCTCATCATTTCATCTTGAGCCCATAGACCTATTTCACATTGTTTCATTCTGCCTGCACCTTCCCCCTTTGTAATAGTGAAATATTTGAAGCATGTTGGGACTGTTTTTAAGGTGAGAGAGGGGACTGGAAACAGAGAAGGGACATTATTCCTGATAGGTCATCGTCTTCTTTCTTTAGGTTGTTTAATGAGCTTGATGAGGACCAGACACTAAGAGAAAAGACATGAACAATCTCAGTAACTTCAAAGCTATTACTTGAAGAGAACATGTTTTGGGCATATAGTAACCTGTCTGTCTCATAATAAGTGAATTGATAGTTATACAATGTGACATTCAATGGTGTGGAAAGTTTGTCTCAATTGTTTTATTCATTCTCTGGGAAAATAACTATTATTATTATTATTAAAGTATTAACGCCAGTATAGTCTCTTTCTTTGGCTTTAAGTCAGTGCATGAAAAAGTCAAAATTTAATATTTTGAACAATAATAACAAACATTTCCTCATTCAACATCTATTCAAAAGAGTATTTTAAAAGCAAGTTAAAAGCTACTCTTTTTAGAATTCAGCAATGTTTTTTCAAAGTGTGATCTTCAGATATGAGAAATGATCACTTGTTCATTCTTTTAAGGTATTGGAGACTTACAATTACTTCATGTGGTTCGTTGGTAACCTTTCAATATTTAATATACTTTTGTATTTCCACTTTTCCTCATCAGTAAGCTTTTCAATTTCTTCATAGTCCTTTTGGGAGCCAGACTCTACGAACTATCCGATCAATCCCGCACCCCAGTGAACGTGCATGTCATGGACGAGTGTTCTGAAGAGACTCAGCCCAGCCAACTACATGCGGTCATTCAGAGACGCTGCTACAGTGGGCAGCGGCTTAAAGAACAAAACTTCCTTCTGAAATATAATTACTTGACATGAACTTATTTATTTAATTTTCTTTCTAGTGAATTTCCACAAGTATTTGGCACAGTGGAAACAGTATAATTTTTAGAACCAGTGAAATTTGAGTAAAAGTCTAATATTAAACTGTCTCTACCTTCACAAATTCATGACAACTTTCGACTTTGACATTCCTCCACTACCCACCAAGGATATTTTAAACAAAGCATTTTTTTCATCTTGACAGGATCCATGAGAAAGTTATTTTCTGTTTTCAATGCTAGAAAAAGCTGTGGTGTGTTTTGTTTTGTTTTTTCAGCTTTAATTGAGTTTATTGGTACATTTTAGGGATACAGTACATTCATTTTTGGGATCTTGTACCTCTCTGTCACAGGTCTTGGTTCTCATTTTTTCCCCTTACCCCTGCCCTCCCTTCACCCACTCCTCCCCTCCCCGTCTACAAGCACCTTATTTCCATCTTTTCTTTATCTCACATTTTTTTTTCTTTTCCCTTATTACCCTTCCCCTACCCATCCCACCTTCCCTACACCTTTAGCCCCTTTCTTCCCATTTCACAATGTCAGTTATCTTATTAGGATCTTATGTATTATTGCAGTTTATTCACACCAGAGAAACTATTCGGTATTTACACGTGTGTGACTTATTTATTTCACTTAGCTGGATCTGGTGGCTCGCAGTCGGGGAGGTCGCGGACTGTGTTTTGTTTTTAACATTTCTCTCTCTCTCTCTCTTTATAAATGGAAACCAAATTATACAACTAAACTTATTACACACTTTGGGTTGACTGCTAAGCAGTTCAAAACAAAATTTTCAGCTCAAGTATCCAACCTCCTGAACTCTATGCATTATTAAGTACATCCCTTGCCCCACATATTACTCTGTTTAAATCATTTATTTTTCTTTACTTTTTTCTTCATTTATTTGGAGCTTTACAGCACATGTTAGTATAGATCACTACAGAATCTCTCTTAGAATGAGACAAGAGATAAGTAAATCGATAGACTACATAAAACCCGTAGCACAAAATATTTAAATTACATTATTTAAATCATGCAGAGTGTGGAACACAGTGCATTGCACAGATGAGAACCCTCCTAAGAGTTCCCCTTTCTTGTTCTGTTACTTCATCCAGGAGGCCGAAAGGAGAGTCTCGTGTCTTTACTACTTAAACATCTCAAAAACAATTGTACGATTCCACTACAAACAGAATTTCAATTGGCTTTAGAACGTCGGCAAAGTTGGCTTACATACTCATGCGAAAAGTCTGGGTGTACCTTGACGTCTTTTCTACAAGCTGTGCCCAGGCCCTTGGTGGCTACCCACACTCTAGGTCAGCACGGACTTGCTGCGTGGCATTGCCCTCCCGGAAGCTGGCAGGACAGACTGGAGAGTGAGGCATAGAAGGGGATGATGACGGGGGTGGTGAAAACCCATAGTGGGGAGCTGTCTACAGGGCAAAACAAAGAATGTGAACGGGTGTCAGCCGGAGACACGTGATCAATGAGCAGTGGCCGCGATTGGTTGAAGGTGACATGACTTCATTTCCAACCCAGAGGGAATAAGGAAATCTCCGCATTAATAGATATAGTGTTAAAATTTAAGGCTATCAGCAAATAGAAATAGGCATTGAACAGATAGAAATTTCAAAAACTCAACTTGTTTTACTGATAAAATTAATATTAAAGGCTGGGTTTCTGTAACTATTCACACCAGTGCTTTCTAGCTCATGGGTCTAGATGTTAATCTATCTCACAGAAGGTTAGATTTCAGTATTAGCTCAGATCTACTTACTCAGCCTGGATGAAAACACCATCGTGATTTAGTATGCAGAGCAGTAAGTGAAAGACGGAGATCCTCATGCTTTCAACACAGATTATCATATCCAGGCCAGAAATGAACTTTTAAACCCTATCTTAGGCATCCTCATGAGGCAAATAAGTTGATGGCTAATAGCATAGATCAGGCTATTATTAAAACTAGAGGGATCAGAATACAGGGGGTGCAAAGGATGACTGAGGTACATAAGAGAGCAGCATCACAACACAGGGAAACACAGATGCAGGGATCAAGAAATCCAATCAAGTGTGAGGGGCTGACATTAGGGATGGAAGGGATGGATAATCCAAGGGTGTAGTTACACTGTTTCACAACTAGTCACCCTAAGCTGGAAACCGATATCTCAACGCCATCATCACCTCTACCATTGCTGAGAGCATCTTAGAAATAACCCACCTGTGGTCTTTAATATTGAAACATGGCACAGTTTGAGTCTGTTGTTTTAACGTACTGCACTTGGCAAGTGGATTTTAGAGAATGCAGGCCACTAACAGTTTCACTAACCCGCTTTTAATTAAACAGGCAGAGACCTGAATCAATATTTGTTCATTTTGCCTTTTATTTGAAGAATATTCATGATACAGGATAGTTACTCCCAATAGGTATCATTGCATAGTAACTCTTGCTAAGTAGACAAAAAAGCCTTCTAATAATCTTTTTGTCTCCATGCTTGCTATCGGCCTACCACAGACTTTCTCTATAAAACAGCTCTATATTGGTGTCCCTACACCCAGTCCCTCAACTTCTCATCACCAGTGCTTTTTCGAAAACGACAACTGACTTGAGCACTCCCCTATGAAAGTTAAGGTTAAAGTCTAGGTAGGACTGAGCCAATTATGTGCATTTTGCTGTACAGAAATGGCACCAAACACGGCTTGGCAAACGATACCCACTCCATAAATTCTTTACAAAACACCTAGTGAACAAAATAGGTATGGTATCGAATTTATATTCTTGGGAGTGAAAGTCAAGAAAAAATGCGATGAGGTAACATGAAAATAAGGGAAATAGGTAACAACATTGCTATTCAAGTGAAGCTTTTTACAGTGTGGTGGCATTTGAGAAAAGACATGGAAGAAATGAAGATTAATCATGTAAATGTTATCGAGAAAGGGTTATATATAACAACTCTGAAAAGGGTCTCTATTTCATATGAGATAGTACTATATATTCTATGACATGCTAAGTGTGTTAGCTTTTCCTCCGCATTACAATAAAATAGATGGAGAATTTTGGATGAAGGATGGATCTAGTCTAACTTTTTTATGAATCTGGCTGGTGCTTTGAGAAATAATACAGATGATAGATTGGGACATAATTTCTCAAGTACGGCAAGTTGCAAAAGACAGCAATTATATAAAGTTGTATATCATGGTCATTGTATCGCTGCTTATCATGACTAAATCTGGAGGGGAAGAATCAACATCTATCTATCTAGATAGATAGATAGATGTCTAACTTTTTTATGAATCTGGCTGGTGCTTTGAGAAATAATACAGATGATAGATTGGGACATAATTTCTCAAGTACGGCAAGTTGCAAAAGACAGCAATTATATAAAGTTGTATATCATGGTCATTGTATCGCTGCTTATCATGACTAAATCTGGAGGGGAAGAATCAACATCTATCTATCTAGATAGATAGATAGATGTTGATTTTATATATATATAGATTTTATGATAAGACAGATTTCATGTGTTGTCATGAAAAGGTTTTACTATTTGTTTTTGAGTTTTTCCTCATTGAGTTTATTGGTACATTCTAGGTATACATTACAGTTACATTCATTATTGGGCTCTTTTACCTTTACATGACAGGCCTTCAATCTCATTTTTTCCCCTTGCCCCTGTCTTCCCTTCACCCCCTCCTCCCTTCCCTATTTATAAACAGTTTATTTCCATATTTTCATTTTTCTCACATTTTTTTTCCTTTATTACCTTTCCCCTACCCTTCCTACTTTCCTTACACCTTTAGCCCTTTTCTTCCTGTTTCACATTGTCAATTATCTCATTAGGGTCTTATGTACTATTAGAGTTTTTCACACCAGAGAAACTATTCGGTATTTACACATGTGTGACTTATTTATTTCACTTAGGAGTATATCCTCAATATGTATCCATTTTCCTATGAATGAATCTAGCTTCTCAGTCTTTATGGCTGAGTAGTATTCCAATTTTTAGAAAAACCATATCTTCTTTATCCAGTCTCTAACTAATGGGCAAATGAGCTGTTTCTAAGTTTTAGCTATTACAAACTGCCGCTATAAACACAGGTGATCATATGTCACTGTGATATGGTTCTTTTAGTTCTTTTGGAAAGATATCCAGCAGAGGGATGGCTGGGTCAAACGAAAACTTCTAGTTTTCAAACGAAACTTCTAGTCCCAGCTCTTTGAGGTATCTCCATATTGATTTCCATAGCGGCTGCACCAGTCTGCACTCCCACCAACAATGGAGAAGGGTTCCTTTCTCCCCACATCCCTGACAACATTTGTTATTGTGTGATTTCTTGACAGCAGCCATTCTTTGTGGGGTGAGGTGGAATCTCAGTGTTGTTTTCATCTGTATCTCTCAAATGAAGATATTACTAGTTGATGTAACTAAACAAGGTAAATTAATTTTAAAAAGCTGAAAACATGATATTCCACAGAACAGTAGAGAATCTGTAGATTAAATCAAGGAAGGAGTTTTCATGTGCCACAGTGATATTCAGTGCTAATTTTCACTTTCTTCTTTTAAATCTTTCTATAATATATAAATGTTGCCATACTCCAAATATTCATTAATCATAAGAATCTTTCCATATGAATACTGTTTGTCTATATGATTTGACTGACCAATACATGCCATCATTTTTGATAAGCACCTGTGAATATGAAGAAGTATTAGATGTGCTCACTATTCTCAAAGGGTTTGCATATAGATAATTCTCAGTATTAATGATTTACTAATAAATGATTATAACAAGATAAGATTGAATTATTTCACTTCCCTCTATTTTCAATTTCCTGACTGTCAATATTGGTTTTAGGGATTACTATACTCTTTTCATGTACTTCAGTATCAAATCAAGTATTTTTTTTATCATTCAATAAGTTATATTGACAGTTCTTTTGCATAGTCCTTTAAAAGCAGCCATCACCACATCCAAGGCAATTTAATCGTCTATCCTTTCACCAGACCTTTAGCGTTGTTATTTCAATTTCATTATCTTCTATAAATAGAATAGTTGGTGATTTCCCTTTGCTCAATACATGCTGATGTTTGTTAATTTCATGTCTACAAAATCTGCAGTGGCATGCTTCCGTTCAATTTCACCAGTAAATATTTATTGCCAGAATTTTATAAGTACTGCAATCATCTGACTTATGCTTTCAGATTCTCTTCCTTCAGATTTTGTTTCCTGAACTTCCGGCAAACATTATGAATGCATTAAACCCAATTGTTTCGCCTACTCAACAACCACAATTATGCTGCATTCTCAGCTTAAGACACTGTAATTGTTTTTGGTCCCCAATCTCATTACCTTCTTACCCTTCTCAGCCTCACAATGTATGTACCATCTGTTAATTCCTAAGTACTTTCCAACAGAATCCAGAACAGCAACACAATATTATCTTTCGCCACTCTCAGCAATTATATTTGTCAATTTATGAAACTTCAATAATTTTAAGTCATATACAATATTCATTAATTTACCGAGCCAAGGGCTAGGAAGGTTGGCCATCTCCTAGTTTGTGTTATTCACTTATAAAATTCAATTTAGTGTGTTGTTTTTCCCACGCACCTAAAACACAGTCTTCTTAATAACCTGTTTTCCTTGCTATGCTTCTCAGGTTGCTTTGGATATAAGTTAGATGCAAGCCAAGACATCAGCTGCTTTTGAGAAATTAAATAATTAGTTCCATTGTTTTATTTTCATCTCATGTTTTTACCAAATTATATATCTTGTGAAGTTAATTTCACATTATTAATGTATTCAATATAATCTGTGCAAATGATATAAGATTTTCACATCTCCTGCAAATTGCCCGCTCCACTGCAGTAGAAAAATCCCACCTCCCACCTTCTACCCGGTAGGCACAACTCCCTTCCTCCGAAGGGACAACAACAGTTTCCCTGGAAGTCTTCTTG
Organism: Fukomys damarensis; assembly: GCF_012274545.1. Classification (NCBI taxonomy): domain Eukaryota; kingdom Metazoa; phylum Chordata; class Mammalia; order Rodentia; family Bathyergidae; genus Fukomys; species Fukomys damarensis. The sequence goes on along the minus strand of NW_022900915.1, from coordinate 25,849,769 downwards.
TTTTCCCTTGCTTCTCTTTTTAGAAATCAAGAATATAATTCATTCAGGCTTGGTGCTTTGTCAACTTTTAATACCTCTAATTGCCTAATTATCTGCTCTGGTGCAATTCTGAATCCTCCACACTGAGCTGATTTTCAGGGGCTTGCACATTGCTATAGTGCTTGAATGTACAGCAGTTTGCTTCAGGAACAAGGCACAGAGAATGTAACAGGGATCACAGCATTGGCTGCTGAGCTGTTCTTTGCTTTTGGGAAAACTGTATGACTTGTCACACTGAGAAAATGGTAGAATTAATCAAAATTTTTATCATAGATTGGCATTTAATTTAGGAATTTTCATTTATATTTTGATTCTGTGAACTTATTTGAGACCTAGAACTCTGTCTCTTCTTCACAATATTCTGTAAATAACTTATGTATGGACAAAGTGTTGTGAACTACTTTGACCACATCTGAAAAGGGGTAGAAATAGATACTGCAAATACATTATTTAATGAGACAAATTTTATCATATGTGGTCAAATGAACAGGGATTTCATTTTTCCATTTAACCATCTAAATTACATTTAAATCATTAAATTTTAATTAAATCAATTAGTTAGTATGTATAAATTGCATTTCAAAATTCAAACAGACCAATTCTTACAAATCTGACTTATCGAAGTTATTGTTGATAACATCGTTTGTTAGGGTCACATAGACATAGACTACATAAAAAGTGTTTTCTTGTTAGAGATATGAATTTATTTATTTCCTGAGTAATTGCCTAGAATAAACACTTAGACACTCATAACTTCTATGATGTTCCACTTGGTACAGGTCTTTTAGATTACGAAAACATTTTCCAATCAGGAGCCAGTCTTTGAGTAACTGTAGCCCTCTAAAGCGAAATTAAATTAAATATGATAAAGGTGCCATTTGCTGCTTCTTTTTAAAACATGTGGAATGGCTTCAAACTCAGCAATTTTTTAATATATAGCATGTATTTAATGCATACTTTTTTGGAAAATTGCATGGCAATAAGTAAAAAAAACATGAAGGAAGGAAGAAATACATTTTTTTCACCACAAGTCCTATGTATAAGAAATAGTGGAATTTGACTGTCATTCAAGATAGGGACCACCTCTTGCATTTTATAATGGCTTATCTTTCATAATGCTTTATATTTAGTAATCAATTTAGTCCAGTTTTATACATTATACTCAGCAACTCTCCAGTACATGAGTTCATAATCAGTTGCAGTGTTGTGTCAGACACAGGTTGACATGCTGCTTCTTTCAGTGGCATAAAATTTCACTTATGTAACATAGTAGTTTTATCATGTGAACCAGGTTTTCTTTGAGAAGTATATTAATTTTATTTTGTTTCTACACAAAACGCCATCATATTTTTAAAAGTACCGGTTTTGAACCCCAGTTTCTGTGGATCTGCAGTCTGGATTTGGTTTAGCTGGTTTCTCAGAGGTGGAGAGATGTTCAGCATCTCGCAATTGGAGTGTAATCCTTTCTGGAGCAGTAAGTGCTTGTGGATCTTCATAGTTTTTAACCTAATTTGGTTTCTTCTGGCCACAGACTGAGACCCGTGGCATTGAATCACTGCCCTCAGTTCTACCATGTCATCCTGTCCACGAGAAGTTCATATCACACTTGTTTGCTTCTTCAAGGCCAGAAGACGAACATCTTTGCTGCTTTAAACATTTTCCTTCGGAGAAAGTCTGGATCTTCTTTTCACGATTCATTTGTTCTGGTTAAGCTAACTCAGGGTAATTTCCATTTTGATTAGTTTAACATTGACAGTTTAGAGAACTGAATTACACCTGCAAATTTCCTTTACATTGCTATCCTCTCTTGTCTCGGAGTAAGTGGCAGGTTTCCGTAGAAATCAAGGAGAAGAGATTATGCAGAGGTGCAGAAACCAGGAAATAGTAATCACAGAGGGCATCTTAGAAGTCTGCAAGCAACCATAGAATTACAGCTGAGCCACTTGTGCCTTCATCTTGAGTTCTGATCACATCGCTTCTCGTTGTACCCACTGAATTCGAAAGCTAGTTAGACTTTGGTTCTTTCTAACTAGCAAGTTATTGTAGGTGCTCCAGGATTATGAAGATGACAAAACTCCATCCATTCTTTAAAGGAAACTACTATAGTGCAATGAAGAAAGAGTAAATCCCATTCTCCAAACTTAAATATGTACATTAAACAGCCATCAGTAAGCAGTGAAGAGCTCAGGCTCAATCTCAGATGGACCTGCATTTAAACTTCAGCCCTGTATCTCCCAAATGTGTGAACTTAGATGCACTACTGAACCACTACTTGTCTGCCGTTTGCATCATCCTTACTTATAGGATAGTCAAGAAGTGTAAATGTTAGAATGTATATAAAATGGCTGGAATAACTGGTGTATAATTGCTCAATAAATTATAGCAATTATCACAAACAGAAAAATCCTATGCTCCATTATCAAGGCCCCCAAATAAATATTACAAAAACGATGATCAATGAGGTTATAGTCAAGTAAATAATGTATGGATCACTCCACAAGTTACATATAGCAATTGACCTGTAAACAATTACTCCCTTAAGCACCCATTGATAAGCAGAACAAAGACAGTATAAATGACTAAAAATGCCTTTCTCTAATGAATAGATAAGGTATGGAGGAAATACTTAGTTCTTTATTAGTGGCCTTATTTAGAGTGAAAAAGAACTGCAGATTAGAACTCACTATTCATGGAAAGGCACATATTGAGGAACAGTCAATCTAATTCATTGAAATTAACTATAGGACTTAATTTACACTATTCAGGAATGATCTTAAGGAATTTCTTCGGAAAGGTTATATTTCAATTTCACATACAATGCTATACACTTCCTGAAGTCCTTCTTCCTGTGAATTTGATATTGTGAAATTTCATTTCTAATTATTTAATATACTATAACCTTAAACTTAATTATCTTAGGTATTTAAAACACAGCCTTATTTTTCTATATGGGCAAGTGAATCTAAAAATACTCAAAGGATGTATAATAAAATAGGAAAATGCATAGGAACAAATTATGGAATCATAAGGTAGAAAAGGGATCCTGAAGTAATCCATGAAAACTCTGTAGTCTTTCAGCTTAAATTACATTTCTTACTGCAACCTTCAATAAGTTAGAACTTCCTTAGGGAATTGCTCAAATTAATACATACATATTTACTATTTTAAAAGTTCGAATAAGAAAGTTAAATAAAGTTTAAGAAAGTTAAAGAGTAATTCGCAAATGATATTTTCACTTGGGAGAAACAGAAATCAAATGCAAATAATTATCTGACATATCACTAGCCAATTTTGCAAATATTGTACCTCCTTATTGTTAGCACCTCCCTGCCTCACAGGCTTTTACTATCTGAAAAATGAGTGCCCATGCCTGGTCTTCATTCTCAGGTTATGATTTGAAGGAAAATACTGCAGAGAATGGAATCCTACAGCTGCCCCCTCAAGCATTTATGAGTTAAACATTTACTAAATATGGAACAGAACTCTTAGCACTTCTTGCTTTAATTTATTTTTTTCAATGTCATGCTGCTTGTAATTTTGAATAACTGCTTTTACCTGCTGAGAGGAACAGTAACCACTGAGCACTGTGTTTTTGCTCAAATCCTATTTGTTGTTATGGAAACAGCATCTCTATTAAGTTTCCCACTGTAGAACTGCTGTAGAAAATGTTACTTAAAATGTTCACCAGCAAAGGAAAGGGAAAAACTGAATTCAAACAATACCTGACTATTTCTGTTCTGTGACATAGAAACATTTAAAGTATAAAATGTAAATAGTGATGACTAGATAACTTCATTCTGACAAATCAATGCATTGAAATAAGAGAGTCTTGTAAGGGTATGAAAATTAAAATAAAAAACAAAGTGGATTATTCAACTTTATATTAATCAAAATGATTTAGAGTTGAACAATAAGTGGTTTGTGGATTTGATGGTTTCATCAGAGAAAAAAACATGATGTTTACGTAGGCAGGGAGCTATAATAAACTGTAGATTACGCCACTGAATATTCTTCCTCCACAAAATACATTTATATGCAATCAATACAATTTTGTGTCGTTGATCTGTGAGAACATGTGACAATTCATATCTTCATTCATTTACTAGATAATTATATATCTAAGAGTGATATGCCTGTGATTATGCATCAGAAATTTATATAAATATTTTTATGTTCCAGTGGGCTTTATTGTTCACATGCACTTCAGTGCTTCAGCCCTGTACAGTTGATTTACATGAGAAAGATAAACATAAAGTGAGCTGAATTCTAATAATAAAAATTTTCTTCTTTCCTTCCCTTGTTCTGTTGAAGTTCATTCTTCAACTCTAAGAATTAAATATACTTTTTTTTAAAAAAAAAAAGGTCCATCAGTTCTAGTCTTTAAAAGTACACAAAACTATAGGTGTTCAAATTGTATTAATATTGTGTATCAACATTAATAAAGTGGAAGTGCTTACTATGTATTCTAAAATTTCTATATTACAAAAAGGGCCAATTCCATCAAAGAAATTATTATAGTTAAGCTTCTTAATATCTCTGTAAGGTTAGTAAATTCAATATTGTTTGCAATTTACAGACAAAGAAACAAATGCCAAAACCAATTAACTTTCTCAATACTTAAAGCTAGGATGTGACAGATGATATTTTATGTGAAATCTTTATTTCTTTAAAAACCATCTCCTAATTACATTTATGACAAATTTTCTATACAAGGGATACTTAATTATGTGAACCTAACATTTCAAGAAGCATTTCTTTGGAGAATGGGGTGGTTTTGGGGGAGCGAATCTAGATTATTCAGAAAATGGATTCAGTCTTCACTGAACTTGTCTTGTATATTAAATTATATCTCTGAGTACAAAGCAATAGAACTACACTGGTCTATGCATTTATTTAATTGGCAACAAAGAAGTGACCTTGAAATATTGAATGGAATTTAAATTTATCTAAATGATGATGATTCTTTTCTATGTTTTACATAAATGCTTAGAAGCCTGTGTAGAAGAATGTGTATGTAAATAGTACTTTTAAGAAAACTAAGCCCGGGAGTAAAAATGTAAAAATGAAAATAGGAATAGTTCTATTCTGCATATCATCGGCACATTGGTCATATATTAATAACTCCTGGACTGAATGGAAGCTATCAAATGGAATACTATACATTATAAGCTGTTTCACACAAACTTGAATACAGCCATACAATTTTCATTCAACTTGTAGTTACCTACACTTTGAAATATTCTGAAGGATATTTCATCTCCACATTTTAAGACAAATAAGCTTACATTCATATAGATTCTCTTCCGTGAGAAACCCGAAGTGTACATAAGTCACATAGCAAAATAAAAGATAGACAATAGAAAATAGGGAGCTAAATTTTTAGCAAGCAGGGTGGGTATTCAGAAACAGAAGATGTGAGGGCGATGTGGCTGCGATATGTGTCACCTCCATCCATCGCCGGGGTTGGATCTGCAGCTCTGGCTGAGGGGCTGCTGCCCCTTCCTCCCTCGCCTCTCCAAGTGCCTCCCTCCCTAGGCTCAGTGGAAGAGGACGACCACCCCTGGTGCAGAGTAGCTGGGCTCCCCTCTTCCCCTCCTAGAACCTCTAAACAAGCACTCAAGAAATGGAAGGAGGAGGAGGAGCGAGGAGGACAAGGGGCATTAACCATACACAAGATGTGTCAGGTACGTGTTCCAACCACCCACAATGAACATATCAGTGACGGGCCACAACTATGTACTAATAAAATAAAAACCATTTCAAATGCCATTATATAGCATTTAAAATAGAATATTTCTAATTATATACTCTTTATGATTAATTGGTAATATTTTGTTAATGTGCTTATTTATTTTTTAAATCAAAAATTCATCTCTTTCCACCGACAAATGTTTTTCTGGTTAAAATTTGCCTTTATTTTACACTCTAGTTCTAGATATACTTTTATTATTTTCAAAAATGTTTATCAGTGCATGTTTACAGTACATAATGTTTAAATTCATTGTGGGGATTTGGTACATGTATAAAGCATACCTCAGTTCTTTTTTTCCCTTCCTCTCTTTTTTAGCCAGCAACAGATTCATTTATTTATAAGTCCTTATCAATGTAATTAAAATGCATACATATTAACGACCTGATTAATTGGCCAGAAACATATAAGACACATAAACAATTATGTTAAAGCAAGGTACCCTTTAGAATGAGTTTAGTTTCATGGAATGTACCTCTATTTCTCCATATGAAAAATGAAAATTCCTCAGAAATAGCTCCCAAAACTTTAATTTGCTCATTACTGGAGAGGAAATTCTAAAAGATACCTGAAACAAATGGTCCCTGGAGGATAAATATACTAAGACCATAGCCCAGGAAAAAAACATGTCTAATTTTTTTATACATCCATAACATGTGTAGAAAGAGCAAACAGAGCAAATCAATACCAACAGAAAAGACATAAAAATGCGGAGAGAAAATTACAACTCCTTTTTTGGTCTTACCGTTCATATTTACAATTGCTTCTAAAATCTTTATAGAATTTAGATTTGGTGAAAGAAAATGGTTACAACGTGATTTATTTTTATTTGGACAACCGCAAAGATCATAGATGAAGGAAATGTTGCAACGAGTCTCTCTTCTTACCACCTGCTCGCACCAGGTACGCTCTTCTTCAGGCCGGAAGGATTTGTTCATTGAGCTCCTGGGGGTTCTGCTCATGAGCAGCTTGTAGCACTCTGTCCTGAGGAAGGAGAGGTGCCTATTACAGGGTCATGCTTTTTCCCAGTACAACATGAATCAAATAACCGATCGATGAGAGGGTAAAGAAGGGACAGTTATCCAGGGGGAAAGCAAGGTAATTCTGAACAGTGTCCCCATCTCAAGATTCTCTACAGAGTTAGCTGAGACGTTAGTTAAGTCAGTAGCAAGACCCAGTTTTGTCTACAAAATCTGTCTCCAAGGAAATCTAACCAACAGCAAAAGCTACTCTACATTACGTAATAGATGCTTGGTGTTTTTCTAAGTTTTTTACCTTTAGTAGTGAATAGTTATTTTCCATATAGTGATTATGTCATTCTTTTAGATAAGAAAACTAAAGGACAGAGAGGAAAAGTAATTATGCTAAGATTATACAGTTTATAAGTCAGAAATGTAGCTGGGGAACCTCAAATATGATTTCAGAAGACATACAGTTAAATCACTGGTCTATATCAATAACCAGCTTAGAAGTTTACTTTATTGCCTATATGTCAATGTATTTATATTAACTAATATGTGTTTATAAGCCATAAAATGTGATCAAATATCAAATTCATAATATATAACAGAATGAATATTTAGTTTACTAAGTAAAATATTTGTTAAATTTCTACAAATGAATCATGTTATTGTAATAAGACAAGATTTAAACTTAAATATCACTTTCAAAATAATCAAGTGTTGATTGACTAATAAAACTGGAAGGAGCTTAGATATTGGTAAGGGATTCTTGGAGAAAGCTTTGTGGAAAGGACTCGAATAGGTAAAATCTTTGAAGGGTCAGTAGGATCAAACTCGAGACCTTGTGCTTGCTAGGAAGGCTGAGCTAAATCCCCAGCACTGTAATATTCTAATGTACATCATATGAAAGTTATATAATAAAGATGTGAACTTAAATATTGTGGAAGAGAAAAAATGCAATAAAAGAATGAGGACAGGAGTAGGGGTGGATGAGATTGGACAGGGAGAGTAGTTGTTTTTCAGGGGCTTTTTTCCCAAATGAGTAGGTTCTTAGGACACACCAAAGCCAGATGGGGTCAAATGTACTCAGATGAGCTGCTTTTTTATGTATAGTAAATTATCTGTTTGACTTCCTGATCTGTTATGGCTGCCGGCAGCAAAGAACACCTGACCTAACAGCCTGAGAAAAACATGAAGTGTTTACCTGGAAAGTAGACATTAGTAGTCCCCAGTGGCAATATCAGTAATTCTTTTAAGCACTCATCATTGCTTGGCTATATCACTGGTGTTTTGTGCATTCTCTTTTTTCCTGTTTTATTTTGTAGTAGCATCGCAAACATGTATTTGTTGGGGATGAAGTGATGCTAAAGAGAATCAAAACACATTAAATAATCCAGTTGCAATCCAAATGCGTGTCCTCAGGTCCCCTACCTACAATCGATCTTCGCTTATAAATATTTAATTTGGAATGTTAATAACACACTTCTATATTTATGCACACATCTGCTTATTTTTGGCTCTTTTTCGATAGACTTGGAAAATTTTTTGATGAAAATAAATCGACAAGTTAATAAGGCTTACAGTTCTAGAGGAAGGACAATACCCCTTTTATTTAAATTACCTATAGTGGCTTCAAAACTACCCTTCCAAATGAACCTTTTTTCTTTTTGAAGTCTGGATGCCAGCCATGGGTGCAATATAAGCTAATGCCAAGAGAGATCGTTTAAGTGTGGTTAATAAGGAGACTATGACTGATGGAGTTTGGAGCTGGTAATGTGCTTCCCCTTTGGCTGCTGGGTGAGCATTGGCAACAGATCAATATCTCATCTGCATGAGATTACAGCCCCTTTTGACAATAGCGATGAAAAGAGGTTAAAAAGAAGAGTAACATTTTTGGCTGAGAATCATGATGACTATGTTATTTTTAAAAGGTAATTTAAATAACTTTTCACAGAGAAAAATGACCTGATAAGAATTTTTGTTGTAGATTTTGTTCAGTATCGATCAGATTGATGTATTTTACCTGCTCTTTTGTGCAATCTTTCTCTGTTTTTTTTTTTTTTTTTTAAACAGAATAGCTCCTTAACATGAGTTTGCAGAAACCTAAGTGTGTACGTACTCAGAGAAATCACAGCAGGTTTGATAACAAGAATTAACATTTTGCACCTAGAGAGTTCTACTGTTTAAATCACTGAGAAACCTAAAGATGAGTCAAGAACATAGCAACCCTGTATAAACTTATTCTATACCTCGATTGTATTAATTATGATATGAAATTCTATCATTGTATTTTCTCCAAATATTTTCTTTGTTGTCTTCCTTCTGTCTGGAACCCTCTTCTCCTCAGTGTGGTGGTAGTACAGCCCTCTCACTGTGAGATTATATTTTCAGCTACTTTAGTTGTTTCTTGACTTTGTTTAGACTTTTCCTAAAATAAGGCTAGATTTTGTCACCTATCCCAAGTGAGCATGTACTAAACTACTTCTAATCTCCAAGAGTACCATTCAGCTACTTAGTCTCTTTTAATAGTAGCATCCTGCCTCTTATTCTTCTACTCTACAGTGGACCTGGAGGAAAATCCAGAAGCTGAGAAGTACCAGATTTGTTGGAATATTGGAAATCTGAATATAATGTTTTAAAGTCTTCTGTTAAATATAACTAAGATTTGTGTTTAGGTTAAATTCTAAACAATGCATCTCAAGCTACTTTGGGGCTAGATGATTCTTCTTTATGAAAATTCTATTAGATCATTTCCTTATACCATAATATTACCTGCCCTTAAATAGGCTCAATTGTATTCTTTATATTCAGCTCTAAAGACAATTTATTTTGATGTTATAAGATCCTTAATTCCTGGCAAAACAAGGAGAATTGAAAAGAAGAGATTATGAAGGTGGAAAGTTTAACAGAAACAAGGTTCAAAACAAGATCAGAAAATCCATTTCTGGCAGTACTATATAAGATTTAGTTATTAAAACAAATTAAGTTGATCTTTAAAATGACACTTGAAGTCAAGTTCTCATTGAAATTACATGATTTTTAAAAACTATTTCATTGAAAACTGATCTTTTCATACATATATATCCATATTTCCTTTTAAAGATTCAGTGACCCAGCATGAACCAGATCTTGTAAATTGTACTTAGTCTTCTGGAAATCTAACTCAGACAGAGATTTGTGAGTTGAGATCAGGGATTGCTTACTGATGTACCTGTCCTTGAATATTAATGCTATGCATGCAAAGATGCCTTGTGAGGAAACAAATTCAAACAGCTAAAAGGGTTACCATTTGGGGCTGACCAGCTACATTTGATAGTCTTTAACAAAAATAGTGGAAAATTAATCATTCGTTTCTTTCAGTGTATCTCTGTTAAAGTTTTAGTTATTATTTTTCTTCTCTTAATGGAATGAGAGTGATCATAGAATAATGGAGTCCACATGTATTTTGAAAATTCTCTGAGGAGTAAAATCATTTGTAACCTATAAGGCATCCATCTAAAGCAAGCGAAAATGAGTCATACTTGTCAAGAATTAAAGAGATGAATGTTCTTTTAAAATTTTTCTTTCTGAAGCACAGGAGTTGGCTTTTAAGATTTACTTCTAGTCTCAGTTCTTAGAAACCATTCCATCTCAAATTTAGACTCAGAGAACCTAACAAACAATTCTATTGGACAGGGATTTTTTTCAACTTATATTCCAGGAGTTTATATACTTTTATGTTTAACTGACCTAATCCTCTGAGTTGACCCTGTAGTTTTAAAAGCATTTCCCTTGAGAAATTAAATGCCAATCGATTTTAATTCCTTCTTTTATGAAAAAGACTTCTAAGAAAAACTTCTTGACTCTAACCTGGCAAAAAAAAGAACATTGAAACAATGTATTTGGCACATAATAGCAGTTGTATTTGACTCTACACCATTATCTCTGTACTCTACTCCATACAGATGGGAAGGGTCAAATTCAGCAGCTAATATCATGAGTGGTTTATCTCTATGTGGATGTATATCTATGTAGATAAATATATAGAAAATGTTTATATTTCTATTTCTTTACATTGAATTCTATTAAAACTAAAGTAAAGGAATAAGACACATGATGATTCCTCATGAGAAACTATTCAATGCCATGCTGATTTCATTGTAAGATAAATTTAGAAATAGTTTTTATTTTTATTTTCTAAAATATATATTATGTTAAGTAATTGTGTGATAGCTACTATAAAACTTGCTCTATAAATTTTATAATTAACTATGAGCAAATCCCATACAAATCTAGTCTAAGAATGCTTTTATTGTGTCAAAACAACTTGTATAGAATTTCCTACTTTCAGTCTGCTAATAGTGAAAGGAATTTTTATGAAGAATATTTTCCAGTATTTGAACTTTTTTAAGTTCCAAGGACTGAGTATAAAGTGTTCCTCACCTTTATCTTTATATATAAATATTTCTAATTTCCTGTCACCTTTTACCTCTTCCCCATCATTTTGTCTTAAATCACTAAACTTAAAGATGGTAACTAGCAGCTTTCATAAAGTAAATTTATTTTTACCTATCTTTATCATTTAGATCTAGAATGCCCCAAAGGTCTCATATTCTGAGGTGGGCACCAGGCATTGTGTCCCAAGAATAGGAAAGGTGACTAGTACAGAGTTGAGTTGATACCTAAGAAATAGGGTTTGTGATTGTATTTGACCACGTAATTTAAAAGTCTTTGGAACTGGTTTGCAGGAGGAATTTGGAAAGGTTTGAGGATGCTGGGGAGAGAAGCTCTAGAACTATAAACAGAGTTAGACAGGTAATTCTGGTCAGAAAGCAGAAAAACTAAATGCACAAGAATGCAGACAGTAAAGGCCAGGTACAGTGTTTCATCTAGAAGAAATTGCAAGGCAGGTCAACATTTGGGCTATAGCATGGATACTCATGGCTACTTTTAGTCAAATTTGTAGTTAAAATCGGGTCAAGAGGCAAAATAGAAAAAAATGAAAACCTTAAAATTTTGGCCCAGAAGGAACAATGAGAAAAGTTCGGGTCAAAATAAATGTGGCTATAGAAGGGATTAGGCCATTAAAAAGAAATCAAGTACTATGTTCATGGACAAAGGAAGGTGTTTTGAGCGTATCCTTAAGACTCCATCCATGACAAGTTCAAATGTGCAAGTCTAAGCCTTTCATTTTAGAAGAGGTTCCTGGGTCCCCTGCTTGAAAAAGGGTCACCTAGGAATTGGTTCCCCAGGATTCATTATTGTGCCCAGCTACACAGGAGCACTCAAGGAGCACCATGGTCCAAAGGGCACTGGCTAATGGCCATGCTGGTGGCAGATCTTAGTATCATCATATTGTGGTGGCACAGAGCCTTCCATCTAGATTTCAAAGGAAAGTCAGGGAGGCCCAACAATGTGCCCTTGAGAAGGTAATTCCTAAATCTGTGAGAGTAAAGTTGAAAGGGCAGTGGAGATCCCAGGAAGTTAAAGATACCAGAAAAGTGAATCTTTACTGAGAAGAGCAACAGGCAGTGAACAGCTGAGAAAGAGAGAGAGAGAGAGAGAGAGAGAGAGAGAGAGAGCAATCATGTGGGCTGCAACCAGCAAGGCTGTAAGGGTGGGGATTCTCAAGACTTTGGCAACTCACATTTTCCTACCCTGTGTGCCTGGTAGCAGAAGTGGAACTAAAGGATTTAATATTTGCCTAGCTAGTCTTGCTTTGGTCTGATTTCTATCTACCCCCATATTCTCCCCTTTTGGAATGAAAATGTATACTCCGGGACATTACATGTTTGAAGTATTTAACCTTCTTTATCATTTTTAAAAGAGCTCACGGTTAATAGTTCTCCTTGAATCTCAGAGGAGACTTTGAACTTGAGTTTTTCAGCACTGCTGAAACTGTGAAGACTTTGACAACTCTAAAAGTTGGACTAAATACATTTTACATAATGAGATGGACATGAGCATTTTGGGGACCAGGAAAGAATGGTTTTTAGATTTAGAATGCCCCCCGCAAAATCTCACGTTCAGAGGTGGGGTGTTTGGAAGGTGATTGGATTGTGGGGGTAGCATTCTCATCAAATATAAAGGCGCCATTCCATTCCAAAGGGAGATTTGTTTGGAAAAGGTGTGTTACTGGGGCCAAGACTTTAAAGGGTTACCTTTCCTGGCTTTTCCCGTCTTTCTGGACCTCTTCCTGGCCATTACGAGGTGAGTAGTTCTCCCTTGCCGTGTCCTTTCACCCAATGCTTCTGCCTTAAATGAGAGCCATATAAAACCCCTTCTTATCTAAATTGTGGGTGTTGGGTATTATGTCTCCACCATAGGAAAGCACACTAAGATAGCCTTTGAATACATTTCAATAAAAAACTACAATCTGAAAGTCTAATATGTGAAATAAATTTCAAATTTCCCCTGCCATTTGAGAAATATTAAAATCAGTTCTTTCTTGATGGTTGCTATACTCTCACTGGATCTTCTACAGTTAACAAGTGTGAAGGAATAACTTTACAGATTAGTACTTGGAATTGAGACTCAAGATCAGTGCTTCTTAGACGATTTAAAATAAAGAATGGCCTTTCATGTAAGGCACAAGATCCTAGTAATGAATGTAACTGTATTGTATACCTAGAATGTACCAATAAACTCAATACAAGAAAAACAAATAATAAAATAAAGAATGGTATTTTGATATCATCCTTGGAGGTGCATATTGTTATAAGATAAAAATAAAAAAATGATGGCAAAAAAGGTTCACATATGTGGATGGCACTGAAAATTCATATTAATATACAGGTTTCAAATTCCTACGAAAGTGATTTATCTAGGAAGTTTGGGTTATAATAATAGAGCTCTTTTCACAGTGTGGAGAGCGTATCCTGTTTGTAGGTCATCAAGAGCTTTGACTATTATTTGAAGGAAGGTCTACAAAGAAGTGTTTTGTAACACTATGTCTGCATATACTTATGAGTGAATAACTAACGGGTGTTTTCTCTTTAGGACATGCAAGAGCCAGAGAAGATTATTTGTGATTCTTGTTTTGTGACTAGTTTTCAGTTTTACAGTATAGATAATTATGGTAATTAGAACAGTGAGACAAAGCAGGAAAAGTAAAAGAAGGAGATGGAAGGAAAAGGTAAGGGGAAGGAAAGGGAGAAGGAGGCTGCTGATGCTATCGTGAGCTTCCATCGGTCCCGCTCTTGTCCTGTAATACGGGGGGAACAACTCTAGGCTGATTAGGGTGACAATGGCAACTCACTCCTTTGGCATTGAGAATTCCATTCCTCATTTACCTTGTATAAACACTGAACAGCGCCGGTGATGACAACAGGGTCAAAACTTGTGACAGCAAGTCATTATCAATGTCACAGGAATGACTCCTGGTATTTAAGATACACGGGAATCCTGGCGAAGCTCTTTGGCTGCTCCTTTCTAAAAGGCTACTGTGGAGTGAACTTTAACTCTATGAGTTTGCTTGAGGGTGACTGTGAGAGGCATGGTGATCTTGATACTGTTGGTTCTACAAATTTCCAAAATTCAACTAAAATGAAGCTTGAGTTAGTTGTTTTGATAATCTCTTTCTAGAGCAAGAGACAAATGAGTATTCTTGTGTTCATATCTATTGGTACAAGATATACATGCAAATATAGTTACCCTTTTTTTCCTTTTAAAAGATCATGTTTATAAGATCTTAAAAACTTAGAATCATGGATGTTACCTTGTAGAAATATTCTGTAGCCATGGTGATTATATGCTTCCCAAGAGGCTTTTATACCACCCCAGTGACAGAATCTAAGATTTGCTCCAGTAAGTAACCATTTTACATTCTTGATAGTGACAACAGCTGTATAATATTCAGGATTTAAAGAAGAAATTCAGAGAAATAACTTTAAGAGAAGTTTTATGGCAAAGTAGTTTTCCTGATTATTTATATATCACCACACTGTCACAATTTGAGCACAAGCCTCTTAATTAGCACTCATATATATAACAGATTTAAATGCATCATGCCTGGGATGTTTTGAAAATACAATTTCTATAATTCATTGTATTTATATAATTTATAGCTTAGTGGTTAGCAGATAAGGAAAGGGCAGAATTCTTGAAGTTCATATTTCACAGTTGCTCATTACGAGCTATATGAACTCGAGCAAATAATTTCTATGAGTCCATGTTATCTTCTGCATTGCAAGATAATAGTAAGATTTCCTGCCTCTTAGGTTTTTTTAAGATCTAGAAAATTAGTACAGGGCAAAAGAAAACACCGTGGAAGTCCCTGTTATCAAAATTAAAGCATAATATATTTGGGAATATTTTAATAGTAACTAAATAATATTCCAAATTTCTTTTGCAAAAAACGTTCCCATAAATATGTCTGCTTCCAGTAGAACACACACCAAATATTCTCAAATCTGAAACGTGTATTGCACATTACTTAAAATTTATAGCAATAGTTTACTTCCACATGCTTAACTGATCAATTATACAAGTCATGTTCCCTTTGATTTGACCTAAATATGATTTTAAGTAGCTTTTAAAAAATTTGTTCATAATATTGTAGATAACCCCTTACTCTAATGTACATTAATATTAGGTATTCAGCCCAGTTTATTTTCATAATATCAGTTTTACTAGATGATGTCGTTTCTTGGGTAATTTTTCTTCATTTATCACTTAAGAGAATCCTTTGTTTGAACTACATATGTAATCCAATCACATAGTATGCTTTCCAAAATCCTCAGAAATTTTTCTCTCAGGTAATTGGTTTATCTACTGAAAAAGCAACCATTTTTTCAATACTGTTGAACATTCTTTAATTCTTATAAATGAGGCTGATGAGAAATGTGTTTATGGCAATCACACGGGTTTATTAAAAGTCTTTGTCTTTGATGAGGTGAAAGCTTTCTATGGCAATAGTGAGCATCAGTAGTGAGAATTGTGTGGTCTTATATGGTCCTCTATTTTGTTAGCTTCACAATTAATGAAAGTTGCTGATGGTTGCAAAAGAAATGGTGTCAAACTGCAATAAGCTTCAGGCCCTTTTGTCTGTTACTAAATTTTGTTACTTGAAAGGAAATATTTTCTGGTTTTTACTCATATTTCTTAGAAAATCATTTGCATAATATATTTTGACCAGCTTTCCTTTTGAAGCAACCATATCTTTATCATTAAAAGATTTGGATTTGGGAAATAAGGACATAAATAATGCAACATTTTAATTACTTCTTTCCACATTGACCAGTTTCTTTAAAATATTTAAGTCCTCAGGGCCGGGGATTTAGCTCAGCTGTTCGGTGGCCTGCCTTGCAAGCGCAAGGACCTGAGTTCAATCCCCCCACCAAAAAAAACAAATTTAAGTCCTATTTTATACAAGAATAAAATCAATCTAAATATGCACACACACAGGCATAAACACTGGAAATATTTCTTGTCATAAGAAATATGCTCAGTATAATGTAAGCTCTGGTCACACAGAAAGTTTTGCTGGCCGTTTCCTATAAGGAAAGATGAGGTGAAAGAATATGGACAATAAGATAAATTGTATATGGTAGACAAACAACCATTAAAAAATTGACAAGATTTATTTCAGGTCAACCACTGCTCCGAAAGTACCCATATTACTTTAGGTTTAGTTGTAGATGATAAGAATGTTTATATCATATGTATTACTTTTATTCATTTTCACATTTTCATTATTTAAATGAATACAGGAAATATTGCAATTTACTGCTTATCAAAATTTCAGTGTTTTCTTGATTTAAATTCATCTCCAGAATTAAGGATTATTTTAATGTTACATCACTGTCTTTTCTCTTTTAGTTTCCTTTTTAGTTTTATTTTAGGATTCCCTATTTTTAATATTAATACAGAGATTTCTTTAACTGAAATACCGAATAGTTTCTTTGGTGTGAAAAACTATAATAGTACACAGGATCCTAATGAGATAATTAATAATGTGAAATAGGAAGTAAAGGGCTAAAGGTGTAGGGAAAGTGGGAAGGGTGGGGGAAAGGTAATAAGGGAGAGGAAAAAAATATGAGAAACTGAAAAAATTGAAATAAAGTGTTTGTAAATGGGGAAGGGGAGGAGGGGGTGAAGGGAGGGCCGGGACAAGGGGAAAAATGAGAATCAAGACCTATTACATAAAGATACAGAATCCCAATGATGAATGTAACTGTATTGTATACCTAGATTGTACCAATAAACTCAATAAAAAGAAAAAAAAATGAAATCTTTAAATACAATAATTAAAAAATGTATCATTAATCATTTTCTGTACTTACTTACACCCATGCTGGAAACAGAAAAAAAATCAGCTTAAAACATCAAAGTGCTCCTTGGATTATACCTGAAGGAAACTGAGTTTTGAACAATTGGTTTTTATACTGAAATCTCATTGCATAAGTGACTTTCTCTGGTAAACATGCAAACATATTCAAATTTAGTTCCCTTTCACTCTATAGATACTGGGATATGTCTGTGTGACAATTGGTATGTTTGCAAGAAAATATGCAAGCTATTTGAATTTTGAATGATAAATGCTGATAGACTAGTAATTATGAAAATAATTTTAGAGAAAAATCGGGGTATAAAAATAAATTTTGAACACAGTTAAAGGTTTACTAGTATACCATTAAATGACCCAAATTTTGTAGACAACATTCATCTTTATCTATAATTCAGCTGTAGTAGCAAATGTGAATATGTAGATAAATCTAAACATAAATGAATATTTCATCCTCCTAGACATGTGGTATTTAAATTATTTAGACCTTAAAGACAAAAGGAACAATATTTTACTTTTCAGAAGATGTGGCAATATGTTAGGAGGGAGGAAAAGGGAAATAATGAATCAAAGTAGAAGTGGGTAATAATGTATTTATCATGCAATTTCCTCCAAGTAGATGAGAGAGAGAGAGAGAGAGAGAGGGAGGGAGGGAGAGAGGAGCAGATAAGGACAGAGACAGAGAGATATGAATAGAAAGAGATCAATACTTGCTTAGTGAAGCATAATTAATTGCACTTGTATAGTATTTCTTTCCCACACCACACTAGAATGGATGAATGCCAACAACACCATAGCCTTAGAATCCCAAATGTGAAGCCCTTATCCTTTTCTGGAGGTTTTCTAAAGTGCATTAAACTGTGCTCCTCTGGTAACTGACACGAGGACCATAGCTAGTCACTGCCAAATAGCAACGGCTGATGCTCTCATAGATCTACAGATGCTCTTACCCATCCCCGCCAGCATCCATGCTTTGGTGAGCTTATGCCCATGGCCTTCTACCCTCTTTTAAGAGTAACTCTGACCTGATATGGGAAAATCAACCTCATCTACCCTATTGAAATCATCATCAGTCCACTCTGATTTTCTATTGTTTATCTGTTAATAAAATGATCTAATGTGCCCATTCGATGACTATATCTTCTGTGTAGAATTTGGTGTGGGATCCTGATCATGAACCTCAGTAGAAATACAGTTACAGATGAGCCTTATAACATTTAGCCATCTTCAAATTTTTCCCTGCATTTTCCACCAAAGGACGCTCTCAGAAGTCCTTTATAATGAATTTCTTCCTATTCATTCATGGGATTTGAAAGTTAACTCCTGATTCCTTGGGGTAGGGAGTCACAGTTTAGGGAGAAGCCATTGCTACCACCATCCAGTCATTGTCCCTAAAGTAATGATTTCTTTCTGTCCACATCGATCCAAATATAGGTACATGTAATGATTTATACTTTATACTCGATCTGATATGCCCATTATATAATTGATGAATTAGTAATTAAATTTTAATGTTTAAAAATAAAAATATAGAACTGATCTGCGTGACTTATTCTTATAAATTGAGACATGCAAAATTACATAATTAACATACGTCTAGAAGATTACAGTTGAATAAAGGGATAGAAGAAAGTGGGACAAAAGAAAAATAAGACGGACAGGTAGCAAGTATGATCTGAGGGATTGATGATCTGAGGGGAAAGGAAGGAATCCGGGGGTTCAGTGGCACTGAAAGACAAATATGACGGGATTAAATAAAAGGCAGGTAACTGTGATACGATAGCTCAAAGTATCACCAATTTTGCTTTGAGTACTAGTGAGCCAGAGAAAACCAAGATTAATACTACTGTGAAAAATAGGGTACATGTTGTATATTTAGTGTTTATAAATATAAAAATGAGTAATGTAAACCAGGCATGGTGGCCCACACCTGTAATCCCAGCACTGGGGAGGCTGAGGCAGGAGGATCGCTGTGAATTTGAGACCAGCCTGGGCTACATAGAGAGTTCCAGGTCAGTCTCAACTACCTAGTGAGACCCTGTCTCCAAACACAAACAAGCAAACAAACAAATAAATAAAAATAAGTGATGTTAAATTCCAAAAACTTGACTCAGTGGCTTGGAAGTGTCTGTAGTTCTGCAGCTTTCGGGCAATTTCAGGCATGGTCTCATATTCAGATCTAACAGGAGAAGACAGGCCTGACCAGCACATCTTATACTTTTTTCAGACTTTCCAGAATCCTCTGGCTAACTTATACACAAGCATGGACACAAACACATGCATGCACTGCTGTTATTTATATGTATATATTTATTATGTCAAATAGGCTTTCATGCCTATTCCTATTAGCAAGAGAGCTTAGCAATTCAGCATTTAACTTTTCAGCGTCTATCATATTGATGGGTAAGCAGAAGAGGTACAGAATCAATCAAAAGGTGAGAAAACTGGTGATGTCTACCATGGACATCAAATACTTTACTATTAACTCAACAGTAAACAACCTTGTGAGTTTTCACACAAAAGATAAATACGTACTCCAAGGGTGATCAGTGCCCTCTAATGGGCAAATACTATTGTGTAAACTCCGAATGGAAATAATAATCCATCATTTTGAGCCCTTAATTCAAATTAGTAAAACCTAGAACTCTTAACACTGTCTGGCTTATAAAAGCACACTAATAAAATAATAGAAATACACAAAGTTTAATTGGCACTTAAGACAAAGCTTCTTTCTTTTAATAATTCTATAATTGAATAAGAAATACATGCTTCTTACTAATCATAGGCTTTGCAATCAATAATCATAGTTCTCAGATACTAATTAAAAAAAAACACCAAAAAGTGGAATATCTTAAACTTTTTCACCTTTATCTGAAATCACTTAAAGAGGCTGTGAATTCTATAGTAGGATTGCTTGAAAAGTAAGATCTTTCTTCATCATATGGGTGCTCTTTATTCTTTACTCTGATAGCAAGAATGTAAACAGTACTAACTTTGTCTTCTTTACTATAGATTTAAAAAAAAAGGAGTTGGGCCTGGGGATTTAGCTCAGTGGTTTGCTGCCTGCCTCACAAGTGCAAGGTTCTGAGTTCAATCCCCGGTACAAAAAAAAAAAAAAGGAGTAAAAGAGAAGTAGTATGAAAATATTGATGGCAGTACACTTTTTAACAAAAAAAGATTTTCCCTCAGATATCATCACCTGAGTCTGTTCTAATTTTGATTGTGACAAAGGGAACACTGTTGAGAAGGCTGAAAAGGAATCTTGCACACTCTCCACATCTATGACTTGCTTGTATTTGGTTCCACTATGCACTAGGGTGTATGCTGCTCTGCCATGTTCATTTGTGGCTATTTTGAATTCCAGGGGCAATGAACAATGGGTGTGTGTGTGAACACACACATACATACACACGCACACACACACACAAAACAGTGGGTATATATATATATATGTATATACACACACACACATAAACATATATACATACACACACACACACACGCACATATATATTCTCTTTAACACATTGGTGCCTGGGATATAATCACATTTGCAAGAACCAAATAATATGACTATGATACAAGCTACACAACCGATTTCATCTTCAATTGTAATGAATGATTTCAAAATTAATTACATATTCTGTATCTCTTTCTCTGTCTTTCTCCCTGTACCTCTCTCCTTTAGAATTATAAATAAATTATTGAAGGCAATTTTCTTCATTTTTTTAAATTATGGAAGATTTTTTATATAAAATCCATGTACCCAATTACATTTGAATTCGACCATGTTATCAATAACAAGCAATTTTTGTAAATTTCAAAAGTGATGCATGAGATACACTAAAAATCAGTCACTGCTCATCTCAAATTCTAATTCCACAAGATGCTATGCAGTTTTCCTGGTTAATATGGTTATGCACACTTGAAGTGAGCCTTATTCTATCTTTTCCTCCAAGGTTTTGTAGCATGTGAAGTAAAAAGAAGGTATTATTGAATGCTAAGCTATTTTGATTCACATTTGTTGAGAAGAATTAAAGTTTATGTCATTAGATAGAAAAAAGAGTGCTTAATGTAGCAGATCTGTGTGATCCAAGGTGTGGGAATCAGGGGGTAAAACATGAACATATTTTCTAAGAGGCAGGGAGGAGGAGAGTCACCATTCGATGGCTGCTAAATAAGCTTGTGGCTTTTGAACAGGGAACTTTGTGGCTCTCCTGATTTTATTATTCATCATAAACACACTAACCCAAACAGAATTGGTCTGTGAGACTACTTCAGTGAAAACTATAGCATGGGAGAGTTCATTCCCAAGAACAGCACTGAGTGTCCCCTAAAATACACATGAAATTGCTAATATGCTAATAAAGACTTGAAGAAGAAAATGCATCATGACGAAATTTAAGGCTTCTTATCAACCTTGGCTAGTGAGATCTCAGAGCTCCCCCTCGGCTTAGATGAATGCTAAGGCTTGATGTTCACATCACCTAGAGTAGAAAAATATATTCTTTCTTTGAGTGGTAATACCAGAGGAGAGACAGGTCAGCTTTAATTTTAATTGGCCCCTAGATACCTGTGTGCTGGAGGCTTGGGATAAGACCTACAGGTTTTACTGCTGGAGTCTTTATGATGAAAGGCATAGTAGGAAATCATAGGCCATTGGGTCTGTGCCTTTGCAGGGGATCATGGAAATCTGGTCTCACTTGCTGTCTTATCTTTTGCTTCTTGGCTTTACTCCACCACATATTCCCAATCATTATTTGCCCCAGGCTCAAGACTGAAAACAAAGGGTGATGCTTGCACACCATGGAGAACTACTCTGCATAAAGAAAGATGTACATGACTTATTTGTAGGGAAATAGATGCACCTTGAGATCATAATGTGAAGTGTAATAAATCAGATATGTAGGCTAAATATCACATGGTTTTTCTTATACGAGAAACTCAGGGTAAAAATTAAGACTAAATAAAAAAAAAGAGATAATAGGATGTAGGGAAATAGATTGTTCTCAAAGGGGAAGGGGATCCAGAGATTAAGGAAGAAGGGGAGGGAAGATATAAGGGATGGAAAGAGGAACTGGGATGTGTTATGTACACACACTAACTCCACACAAGAAATGTGAACGTTATGCACTGAAAACAAGTACAACAAATGAGGAAGGGGATCAAGGGAGGCAGAGAGGGATGGAAAGGAAGCAGAAAAAGAAAAATTAAGATATTTTATGTACGTGGACAGACTTCCCACAAGAAATGTAAGCATAGGCACCTCACATGCGTATTAAAAAAATGAAAACAATATTTGGGACCACAAGTGTTTTAAATTTTGCTTATTTCATGATTTTACAACATTTCAATATACAAATTAATATATAGGACACAAGTATAAAGAAGAAATGCATTTACATGCATAGGTACCTTATAAACATAGTGAGAAAGTAAATTTACACAACATTTTAAATAATTTTGTGCATGAAAAAAGTTTCATGGTGCGAAAATTTCCATCTGTTGTAGGCTGTACATTTTCAAAACGTTTAAGATTTGGACACGTTTTGAGTTTTGGATTTTCAGATTAGGGATGCTCAACTTGTGATAAGACATCAAACGAGGTTTTTATATTGTCAGATAGGTAGCATGCAATTTAATATCTACCCTAATGATATTTAACTATTGATATCTCTTGGAAACTTCCTAATGTTATTAAAAGCCAAGGAAATAAATCAGCTAGGTCATTACTTATTTTATTGTTCTTTCCTTGTCATCTTTTCATACACACTCTTTTCATAAGCATATGGGAGGGAACCCCGAGGGTATTACTTAACCTCACAGATTAGGTGTTTTATCTAAGAACTTTGTTGTATTGTGACCTAAACTTGGAAGTATGTCTTGAGACAGCGTGTGCTTTTATGAAACTTGTTTCTCGTGCCGCAATCACTAATCTGTCTCTGAGAAAAATTAAATAAAATTGATTTTAGGTTCATTGCACTTAATGGACTTATTGCTCTACATTACACCATATTTCAAACCTAGTGCTGCTGAGATGCCCGTGGCATATTCTTCCCAAACACAGCTTTAGTGTTGATATAGTCCTGTGCATTTGGAATCGCCTGGGGTCAATGTGCAGGATATACGATGCTACAAGAGAAGTGTGAGCAAACATCATGTCCACCCTTTAACAGGGCATCAGTCAGTCTCTTCTGAGACGGATTTAAATGCATTTCAATGTTCAAGTCAGTATGGATATGAAGACATTTAAATAAATGCATTGTGTTTATCTGAATCTGAGATCAAGCCACACGTTTATTTGAATATGTGATGTGCAATCAATCAAATAAATGCTCTAAGTGGATTTATGTCACTCTGTGATAATGTATTCAAATAAACGTCTCCATCATTTATAGCAATTCAAGAATGTAAACTAGCAAGTATATTTCTTTTGTTCTTTATAAAGCTTGAATAGATTATAATTTCTTCATCTGAGTGATAAATACATTGTGTAACAGCGAGATGAGACTAGATTTCATTAACCACATGCAAAAAATGATATACTTTAAATTATTTTGTAATTTAAATCTACTCTTCCAAATGAATCTATCACTGGAAAATAGTACTTTTTGGTTATTGTAACCATTATAATCATCAATTGTAATAGCCTAATAAATTGGGCTATATCAAATAATACTGATTTTGAAAGAAAGAACAGTGAGATAGTCACCCATATAATTATTGTGGACACAAAGAAGTAGGTTGGAACTCACACTTACTGCCTTGTATAAGAATACTTTTATATGATATCAAGGAGGATAAGGACAAATATTTCCTGAAGAAATATACATGCCAACTCAAGAGAGGATTGGATGTTTGTTTCATTACATCAAATAAAAGCCTACATAAAAGTAACAATGTAGAAATACTCACCATCCGGAGCATATCACACACACACACACACACACACACACACACACACACACACCTAAACTGCCTACAGTGATTCATGGGATAAGAAATGATCCATAAAAGTAACTTAGAGATATCCTATTTATGCCAAATAAACTTGATTTTTGATAAAATGATGTTGAAACTAATATATTTTTACTGATGTTTGGTGCTCACTTCTGCAGCACATATACTAAAGTTGGAATGATACAGAGAAGATTAGCATGGCCCCTGTGCAAGGATTACAATCAAATTCGTGAAGTGCTCCATATTTTTAAGTGCCGAGGATTTAGCTCAGTGGTTCTGCTGCCTGCCTTGCTTGCAAGCACAAGCACAAGGACTGGAGTTTGATGCCCAGTACAAAAAAAAAGTGATGTTTGAAGCCCAGTTTTAGTATTTTATATTAAGACAATGCTAAGAAATGTACACTTAGCCATAGAAAGGAATACATTTGTGGGATAATATAAGGATACTAAGACCTTAAGCAAGTGAAATAGATTATACAAAGAAGGCTAAATATCCCATGGTTTGTCTTATATGAGAGACTCAAAATTTAAATAATTTAAAGAGCAAAATAAAAGAAAAATTGTAGGAAATGGAAGTAGCCTTCTCAGAGATGTGAAAGGGCTTGGGAGAAGAGGGAAGAGCGGAGGTGGGGGAATGTAAGAGTCAAAATGATCAAATGATTTGAAAAGTATATGTACTAATTAGCCAGGATAATTACAATTATTATGTATCACAAACATGTAATAAGAACCCATAAAACAGAGAAAGCTCAATCACAGATTTTACGATGAAAAATGAGAGTATCTCAAGAATACATAGTAAAAAGAATTTTATTTTTAAGTTTTGAGACTTTTTTGCATTTGGAATGAGAAAGCTAGGAAAATTTGTGAGGCACCTCATTGCATAAATAGCTTTGATGAAATTCTTGATTCCAAAGAAATAACTAAAATATTTCCACAGTAGGTTTGTTACTAAGGCAAGGAACGCTACCTATGGAAACCTGGGCACTGACACAGCAAGGGCTGGTCCCTTGCTATAATGACCATAGGAAATATAATGTTCTCTAGTAGAATGTGTGATCTTCCTGTAGTGTTCATATATCCCTCACTCTAAACACATAGACACAGCACTCAGACACACAAATCACATACGTAAACACCTGCATGCACATATACACACAACTCGTTCCACCTCGCTCTTCATATTCCTAAAGTAATCCTCCTACATTAGGATTCTTCTGTATCCCTACCTATCCATAGGCATTGCAGAGTATAAACTGGTCTACATATTAAGTCTCCTTCCCTGCGATGCACAAGTTATGGTAACTGTTGTATTTGCTTGCTCATTGTTGTGTCCTGCACCTAGCCCCATACCTGGAATCATAGTGGGTAGTGAAAATTTGATGAATGGAGTAATGGATTATTTTACATATCGTCCTAGTTTCTTGTCACTGAGACCCAATACCCAATACCCACAACTCTAAGGAGGAATAATTTATTTTGGCTCATTCTTTGTAGGTTTCAGTCCATTTGGCTCCAAGGCAGGGAAGCATGGCAGAGGAAAAGCAGACGGAAGACGAGAGAGAGAGATCAAGGCAGGAACAGAAAAGAGCTAGCCCCAGACCACGCCCCCCAGTGACCCACCTTCTCTGAGATCTCTAACAAGTAACCTGTAATCTCCCATAATCCAATCACCTACCCAAAGTCCCACCTATGGGTGCATGAGGCTTTGGGGATATGCCTAGATATAAACCCTAACCCCCAACATTCATGTGATGTGGACGTTGGAGTAACATAATGGTAAATGTGTAAACTACTAGAAATTGCCTCTCAGCGTGGTGTTCTGAAGTTCTAGAACTTTCTGTTACTCACTAGTGTACGTGTTTGTGCCTCTGAGAACCACGTTTTGTTTTGACAAATTGAAGAAATTGGGTCAAATGACAGCTAAGATCTATTTAGATCCAGGATTTAATGATTCTTCAGGTCTCATCTAGAAGTTTTATCCTGTTGTCAAATAAATCTTACCAAAAAATTATTAAGTTGTTGAACTGCACAATATTTGTGACTATAGCCTGATTTTCTGTTAAAGACACTTGTTTCTCTATTAGTATCTACTTTTATTAAGTCTGACATTAGAATGCAAAGCTCATCAACATTTTACTTTCATTTAATATATATATTGTTTCACAGTTGTTGTCTTGTATCTAATTAGAAATATCACTAATAAACTAAAAATACTATCCATTTTCTATTTTTTCTATGTAATGAATATCTAAATTATGGTAATTTATACAGCTGAATGTGCATTATTTAAGTAATTAATTGGTTTTCCAATTACAAAAGTTGATTTTTCTTCCTTTTCACTGTATTGTGTTATATATAATGTATTATGTGTTGTATTATTGAAAAATGTTATTAACTACCATACATATGAAGATTTTGATAAGTGATCATTTGTTTATTGATATTTAACTAGATGTTTCTTATATTCTATTGGTTTAATATTTTAGCTAATACAAATATTGTTTTGATAGCATAAAGCTTTTTTACAAGTTATTATGCTTCTTATCCTTACTATAATTGTTCCTTTAAATTTGTATGTACTTATACATCTGTATTGCAGTGTGCTCAGTCCTGTCACCATTATGCTTTTATACATTTCTCCAAAAGTTTCATATGCAATTTCTAAATAAAAAATACTAAATTAATTGAACATAATGGAAATAGTGCATAAAGTGTTTGGTAATATGTAGTTTTAAAATATCAGTTACACAGCTCTCAAAATAATTTACAAAACATCTAAAATGTATTGATATTTTAAGGTGTTCCCAAAACTTCACAAGCTTAAAATGCTGCACAAAAAATTGAGAGGTTAAGAAATATGCCGAATCTATTTCAATACTGGAAATTAACAATAAAATATTCTAGCCTTTCTCTGTCCTTTTGTTTGATTTGTTTTTCAAATGGTGGTGCTAAGTCATCCCTATTTTTTTGCTTTTTATGGCACTTTTTTTTTTTTTTGCAATGGCAGCTGAGGTTAGAAAGTATTGTTAACTTCTGTTCATGCTTGCATGCTATTGGTTGAGAAATATTCATAAATATATGGTATAGATTATACTTTGAAATTTCACACATAGCCATTTTTCAAATGAGCATAAGGAAGGAGCTTCTTCCTTTTATCTCATAGGAAACCTCCCTTTCCAAGGGGAAATGAAAGCCATTTGAAGAGCTACCATACGTGAACATATGCTGCAGATAGTTTTTACCATATGTGCTGTAGAAACACTTTCAGCTTTAACTCAGTTTCCTGTCCTTGATCAGTTTGAACCATACTCTTTACATTACTATGAGTTGAATGTAATTCTTGTGACTTATATACTTAAGATAGTACTGTCAAATAAGTGGATGGTAATTATTCATTCATTTTTTTAATTCACTGAGGTAACATTATTCATAATAACTCCATTTGGGATTCATGTGAGAGACAGTCCATAATT
The DNA here is from genome assembly GCF_012274545.1 of Fukomys damarensis. Lineage (NCBI taxonomy): Eukaryota > Metazoa > Chordata > Mammalia > Rodentia > Bathyergidae > Fukomys > Fukomys damarensis. The sequence continues at coordinate 25,822,320 of NW_022900915.1, read as the reverse complement.
CCAATGTTCAACTATATGCCTTTTGCATGGGCACAATCTGTCTGTAGTGAGTAGAAGAATTAAACCTGTCAAATAAAAAAGTCATTTTTATAATATCACATTTTGATGATATGTTTTACTCTCATATTGGGCTCAATATGACAATATTTCTACTACATATAAATACACTATACATTTCAGTCCTGTGACCAATATTCTTAAACTTATGTAGAAAGTAATGATTGTTATATGAATGAGAGAAGCAGAGAGATATCGTACCAATGCTGTTCTATGACAATTTCCTTTTTCAAATTATTTTGGGGCCAATGAAAGACAAAAAATTTTACTATTTATAAGTCAGATCAATTTTAATACATAAATCATATTAAATACTAAAAAATGAACTGGAGATTTACTTAAATCATTTAAGAAGATTCAAATATAACTTCAGTAAGAATTTGATGATGCCTACAATGTCAGAAATCAGCAAATAATTTTAAAATTGTGCAACTTTCCCACAGAAAACAATTCTCCCTTTCAACAATGGCCCTTTTCTTGATTTCAGAGTTTTGTTTCTGCTTTCTTATCTTTATAAAGGAAGCTTTAACATCAACCATGAATGAACTGACTTGAATTGCACTGTCATTGAACTCTCCTGTAGAAATTCAAGAGGTGGATTACAGCACAATTGTGATCCAAAGATTGTTTTCTGAAAAGTTCTCTTGAATTATGCATACATGACATTTGGATTCTGCTGTTTGAAGTTTATAATTCGGATTGCTATTTAAATATTAATGAGTTGTTTGGGAAATTTTACCAAACAGATAATGACCAGTCAGGATAACTGGATAAGGATCCTTATAAATATATATAGTACTTAAGCAGTTTGACTTGATGTTTCCTGTTTGGAGTATTTCATCCTGTTTGCAACATTGTTAATTAGTACAAGGAAGACAATTGAAAAAGCACTTTCAGAGTATAAAAATGCCATACATAAAAGCAGAGTACCTGAGTGAAATCAGAAAAACTTGTACAAAAACTTTTTGACATGACTGAGAACTGATTTATGTAAATCAATATTATAAATTAAAACACTAAGATAATTACATTGACAACTTATAAATCATACAAAACACACTGAAAAGAGAAAAGACAAAAAAGGAAAAGTTAAGAAAGCTGATGATTAATGTGATTAATGTTTCTTCATTGTATGACTATGTCTTCACAGCCTAAAGGAAAGGAGTGAATCCATGCTTTACTGCAGAGACAATGTTTAACTAAATAGTCAACACAAGAATTTTTCAATATTATTTAATTTTTATTACTTTAAGGAAACATCCAGTTCAATAGTTCAGGAGTTAAGAAAAGTTCTGAATTCTGTTCTATCATTTAAATTTATGATCAAGTTACTGTTCAAGTTAGATCATACTACAGAGGTTCAAAAGGAACTGTAAAGGTAGAATGATTAATTCTAATGTGGCTCGTGAGAACATCTAGAAAATTATGGAAGTTACAGCTTGAGTTTCTAGCCAAACTGGGTCTTGGTTATTCTTTTCTACTAAATTTTCCAGAGGCCTAAAGATTTAGTCCATTAAAAAACTGCTAACATGTGTTAGGGGCTCAATATCTCAAAGCCAATAGGTGATAACAGTAGGCGTTAAAACCAAAAACGAAGTACAGGGTTCATGCCCTTTCTAAAAATTATGTTATGTCCTTAAATTCTAAAAATTACAAAGCCTCATTTCTTATTACTACCTTTAAACAGCTGAGTAAGTGCTCTGAATACAATCCTTTCATTTTAAGTGAAAAGAAGTTAGGTTCAGAGAAATCCAGTGACTCGCATCGCATCTCCTAAGTAGTTGGTGACTCCGGATTTTGAGTCAGGTCTCAGACATGCGCTTCTGATACTTCTCTTTAGCTATAGTCCACTTTTTTGCTGCCTCTTAGAATTGCCAGAGTTATTTCAAGGGCACCTCTCCGGAAATCCGGTGACTTTTATTTTTTAATTTGGCAGATTTTGTTTAATGGAAGGTTACTTTTGGGGGTGGGGGGTGCTGCCAGGGATGGAACTCGGGGCCTTGCGCTGGCAAGGCAGACGGTAAAACCACTGAGCTAAAATCCTCGGCCCAATAGAAGGTTACTTTCTAACTCAACTTGTGGGATTTGCTACATCTCAAGGAATCACTTCTTTGTATTCTTTCATATCACCCTTTTGTATCAGTCACTACACCACGCTTCCTTTAGGCTAACAAGTATTTATTCATAGTTCTAAGATCCACAGTCCTGTGTTAGGCAGCTGTTATGAGTTAATCAATAACCTAGATTTATGGGCTCACAAGCCTTATAGTGCCTTTTTCACTCAGGTTTGATATCATTTTACACCTTTCTATTGTCACTGACATCAGTTTATTGTATTAGTTTCTATACTGTCTGTCCCTTCTGTATTTCTCTTTCAAAATGAACACTAAGTAATATCAATTATTCTCTTATTCAAAATCTTCATTAACTCACACACTCAAATTCCACCACAACCTTTTTTGGACATAGTTATTTTTTCTTTATCTTTATCGATACATAAAAACATGAATTTTTACATATTAATGGGTTTCTTTGTAGTCTTTTGACGCATGTACGCATTGTATAATGTTTAAAGCAGGTTAAACTGATGTATCACTTCAAACATTTATGATTTGTTTTTTGGAGAAAAACTTTCAAAATCCCCTTATTCAGCTAATCTGAGCATACAACACATTATCCGTCTCTACAGACGCTCCATTGTGCAGTAGCAAACTGGAAGCCCTTGCAACTATCTTAGTGTGAATTAGGAACCATGAATGGACCTTTCCACGTCCCTCTTCCTCCTTACTCTTCTTGGTCGCTGGTGACCACCATTCCATTCTTAGCTTCCATGAACTAACATTTTTATAACCCGTATACGAGTGAGAGTACACAGGTTTTATCTTTCTGTATCTGCCTTACATCACTTAAAGTAATGAGCTCCAGTTCCATCCACGTTGTTGCCAATAACAGATTTTTAAATAACTAAATAGTATTCCTTTGTGTATATGTGTGTATTACACTTAATGTATCGATCCATTAGGTACTGGACTTTTACATTGTTTCCGTTTCTTTCCTCTTGTGAATACTGCTGCTATGAATGTGGGAGTACAGATATATCTTCAAAACACTGATTTCATTTTATTATTATTGTTATTATTAATTATTATTATTTTGCTATGTACCTTGTAGCAAGATTTGGGGATTGTGTGGTAGTTTTGCTTTGATCTCATTTTTTTAAGGGATTTCTATCCTGTTTTCCACAATGATTTTACTGATTTTCTTTCCCACAAACAGTATATAATGCTAACTCTTCTCCATATCCTTACCAGCACTTGTTATCTTTAGCTTTTTAATAAGAGCTATTTTTAATGGAATGAGGTGATAGGTCACCGTGGCTTTGACTTTTATTTCCCTGATGATCACTGATGCTGAGTATTTTTTTCATATATCTACTGACCATTCCTTAGGGGAATTTCTATTTAGGTCTAAAGATTTTCTTTTCAAATTAGTTTATTTGCTTTTTGCCACTGAG
>NW_022900915.1:25790877-25817967 GCF_012274545.1 Fukomys damarensis | reverse complement strand
TTCACTATGTTGATTATTTTTTGCCTGTGCAGGTGTTTTTTTTTTTTTGTAATTTGATAAAATCCCATATTTCTTTTGATTTGTTTTCATTTCCTGTTCATTTAAGGTCTCACTTTTTAAAAATCCATGTCTATTTTAATGTTATGAAATATTTTCCCAGTTTTTCTCCACGATTTTCGTATTTCAAGTATCACATTCAAGTCTTTAGCCTATTTTCAGATTTTTTTTAGGAACCAGTGAGAAGTAGGGATCGTTTTATTGTGCTATGTATGGAAATCCAATTTTCCTAGCCCTATTTGTTGTGAAGATTCTCTTTACTCTAATGCTCTGTCTTAGCACATTTGTCAAAATCAGTAGCCTATGGATATGTGTATTTGTTTAGAGTTTCTGTTTTGCTTCATTGGTCAGTGTGTCTCTTTCTATGCTGATACTATGCTGTTTTTTAACCAGCTCTGTACCAGACTTTGAAGTTAGGCACTTCTTTATTCTCTTTTGTTCAAATAGCTTTGGCTATTCAGATTTTTTTGTAGTTTCATATAAGTTGTAAGGTTTTTTCCCCTCATTTTGTGAAAAGTATTGATAGATATTGAACTGAACATTAAAATCATTTTGAGTACTTCAAATATTTTATCAATATTAATGCTTCCAATCCACGAATACACAATGATTCTTATTATTTTGTGTTCTTTTCTAGATCTTTCATTGATGTTATTTAATTTTAATTGTAAAGCTCTTTCAGCTATTTCTAGGCATTTTTTAGATATGGTAAATGGGATTGTTTTTTTGAGCTCTATTTTACATAATTCCCTGTTCATATACGCCAGCATTGCTAGTTTTTCCATGCTGATTTTGCACCCAGCAAATTTGCTGAATCCATTTATTATTTCTAACAGTTTTTTGATGGAGTGTGAGAATTTCTATATATGCAAATTCATATCTTCTGTAAGCTGTTATAGCTCGATGTTATTTCATCCAATTTGGATCGCCATTTTTTTTTCTCTCTGGTAATTTTTCAAGCTATTTTATTATTATGTTGAATAAAAGTAGTAAAATGGATAGCTATCGCTTTTTCCAGCCTTCAACTTTCTTCCACTCGGAGTAATGTTAGATACTACCTTATTTTTAAGGAAATGGCTGTTATTATGTTGATGCCTCTTTCTTCAATTCCTAATTTTTCTGCATTTTATAATGAAGAAGTGTTGAATTTTATCAATGCTCTCCCCACATCTATTGAGATTATCATAGAATTATTGTCTTTCATCTTATTGATCTGTTGTTTTACATTTGTTGATTTGTATATCTTGAAAAATCCTTATATTCCTGGGATGAGTCCCATTTGACCATGGTGAATAATCTTTTCAATGTGATATAACATTTTGGTTAAATAATATTTTGTTGGTAATTTATACATTTATATTCATCCAGGGCATTGCTCTATAGTTTCCTTTCCTTTCTTTCCTTTCCTTTCTTTTTTTTTTTTGTTCTTGTATTATTGGCTGATTTTTACATTAGAATATTTCTAGCCTCATAGAGTGGGTTCTCATAGAAGAATTCCTTCCTCCTATGTGTTTTTTAAAAATAACTTAAGGAGAATTGGTATTAATTCTTTAAGCATTTAACATTGATGTCAAGTAGCATTTGATTGATGAAACATTTTTCATTACTCTTTCAAAAAATTACTATTTTTTGGTCTATACAAGTTTTCTATTTCTTCATTATTCATTTTTGGTAAGTTACATGTGTCTAGGAATTTCTACATTTCTTCTATGTTCTCAAATTCATAGGTATATAGTTGTCCCCAATAAACTCTGATGATCATTTATATTTTTGTGGTTGTTGCAATATTCCCTTTTTTTTGGGGGGGGGACCGGGGACTGAACTCAGGTCCTTGCGCTTGCAAGGCAGGCCACCTAACCTAAATCCCCAGCCCTATATTTCCTTTTTCATAATTTAGTTGTTCTTAGAGTTTAGATCAAGTTTATCTAGATTATCCTGTATTTTCATAAGTTTATTGAGACAATTATGTCTTCAACATTTTCTAAGAATAAAATATCAATTGGAAATATAATAAAAGATGGTGTCTGTATTCCAAAAAAAGCTTGTTATAAGAGAATATAGGATATTATATAAATATTCTGTATAGTCTTAAAACAATAAAGAAAAAACTCTCAGAAACCCAAAAGATAAAGTGGTTACCTATGGTTGAAGAGTTCCAGAAGAGAGGATTTGAAAGTCATTTTTAACTTCATCCTGCAATATCTTTCCTTCTTATCTTCTTTGTCTATACAATCTTTACTCTTTTAGTTCTATCCTTATAAATGAATCACATCTGTATACTAAAATGCATGAACACTATTTTGGTAAATGATTAGTGAATCTACAATTCAAAATAATTGGATGTGTGTTACTCATTGATTTGATACAAGCATCCACATCCTATATGCTGCTGTGAATTCTATACCAAAATTGTCTAGAAATGTCTATATGCTTTGGTTTGTAAAGGGATTTTATGTGGCCTGAGAAAGTCATGATTTAACAGACTCTCTCAGTTAAACTTTTCCTCTCCCAAAAGTGAGGAATAGCTTTGCCTCCAAAACTGATTTGTTTAGGTTTCCCTGACCCTGACTCAGGGTGAAGACAGAAATTAGCAGTATTGACATTGTTTGAGCAACAGTGAAAAGTCTTGTGGTGATGATAGGATGATAGTTCTGTGAACTTTTGTTTTTTATTCTATATCCCATTGTAATCTCTGAAATACTACAATGGATTATAGTAATTTTATAATTTAAAGAACATGAACGTAAGAATACTTCTGGAAAATACACAAGCTTCATAGTGCTTAATTTAGTATCATCTTTTTGTGATCATTGGAGTAGTTCTACTGATTCATACAATTACTAATTTTCCAAAATAATTATCTTCTGTTATATCCATCTGATTAAAAACTTTTTTGTTATTGCATGTGTGGCTCATTTCTAGTAAGCCACTCAAAAGGTAGTTTTCATCACATTTCACAAATTTTAGGATTACCTTGTGAATAATTACTGATAATGAATTGATAATTTTTATCTTAGCCAAATAGCAGCGTTATATAAATTTTGTATTGAGATGAAAAACGATTAATAGAAATCAACCTCATTTGGACTTGCTGCTCAAAATCTTTTTTTTTTTTTCAGCTTTAATTGAGTTTATTGGTACATTTTAGGGATACAGTACAGTTACATTCATTGTTGGGATCTTGTACCTCTACATGACAAGTCTTGATTCTCATTTTTTCCCCTTACCTCTGCCCTCCCTTCACCCCCTGCTCCCCTCCCCATCTACAAACACTTGATCTTTAAACAGAGGAAAAGGATTCAATTTTTGGAGTAAATTTTATTGATTTTTAGAAAATTCTTTTATTCATTACCTGGTACACAACAAGGTATGTGTTTGTAAGTCATTTCCTCCTATCAGTCATCTCATCTCAAATGGTAATTTCTATGTGAAAATCTACCTATGCTGAAATACTTGCTCACAAGCCAAATGTTTCTTAAACAATTTGTTGATAAATTTCTACCATTCATTTTATGCTAAATTATACCCCCCGAATCCATAGTTTACGCTACTGTGGGAAACTTTCACTTGGCTCCATGTCATCTGGGTGACAGACAACTTCTATCTGGGATGAAGACTGTCTTTTAGAAAAGCTGCAAGAAAAACAGCAAACCCAAACTTGTGGTTTAAGGTTTACCTTGGGAGTTCATAAGTCATGGGTCAACATAAGCTACATGATTCACTCTGAACTAAGGCAATGACTGTGCATTGTAGGTTATGCAGGCAAGAATGATACTGACAGAATTAGGAAGTATAATCCACATCTATAGTAAGACAGTAAATGTTTTACACAAAAATATAACCTATAACACTGACAACTGTAATAAAGTGGAAAACAGTTCAATGTTTTTGAATTTTCATTCTATGTTCCCATTATTTCTCTTATAGTTGGATGAAACGATGTAATTTTTTGGATATGACTATTTATCTTCTTTTTCCAGTTCTAATTTTCAGAAATCTCCCCACTTATCAGGATTTTAATCAAAATCTTGCATTTCCTTTCAGGTTTCTTGATACAGACAACTTATATTTGACTCATCCGTTACTTGAACTAATAATATTGATTTTTAAATCCACATTCACTTTGTAAATGGGTGGTCCTGTATTTTCTTCTGAGTCTATTAACATAGTGTATTTGACAAGACTGGAGCCTTGATTTGCTTTCCTTCATTATTCAGAAGAAAATCTTCTGACTTTTACGGTTGTAATACTACTGTTGCCAGAATAGCTGGCCTCCCAATGGTCTTTATTGTTCAGGATAGAATATGATGAGTCCCATCTTTTGTTAAATTGCGTATGACTTTTGGTTTTGTGTTCACCTGTCCTGACATTTGCTTGGTGGAAACAGAAATCCAAACCGGCCCCCTCTTTCTGTCAAATGTTTATTGAATATGTTAATAGACGATGCTGGGACCAAAACAAGGAGATATTGATCTACAATCACTATTAGAGCATTTTAATTAAAAAAGATGCATATTGTCCAAAGAGAGGAGTTCAATTCCATATCGTTTCTGTGGAAAGAATCACATTTCCAAGGAAAAAATTCCTTTAAGGAATTGGTGTTGCAGAAACAGAATTTCATGAGGTTCATGGTCATCAGGTAAAATGCTTTATAATATCAAGTAAGGAGAGGCCTGCCAAGTAAGTATCTGTTTGCTCAGGAAATTAGAAATTTAAAAGGCAAAAAAGGGGTCTATTGTCCAACTACTTAGTGAGGTACCATGTGAGTACCTAATTCAGAGAAGTATGACTGATCTGATCTTACTTCAAAAAATATGAATACTTTTCTGCAGCCATTAAATCACCTTCATATCATAAGGTTGGTCATTCTTAAATTTGAATGGTGGAAATGAAATAAGAGCTATAGTCCCAGGGAAAATAATGTTTATATGAAAGAAGAGATTAAGGAGGTTACCTAATATTTTATAATCTGAATTAATAGTTCCTATTAAAGAGGGCTATAATGACAGTGATAATTTCATAAGGACAAAACATATAAATGGATTCGAGTTTGCACATATGATCAACTTTTAGTATCAATTGAAGTTTCTGGTCTAATGCAATAAAAATCTTGGTCATATTATTAAACACATAAAAATAGATGTGTTTGCTTTCAGGAAATAAACTTGACATTTTGGAGTTAGAGTAAAAGGCGAAAATGGGGACTAGATGGATGAGAGACAAAGCATGTAGAAAATCAATCAAGAGGAAAGTTCCTTGACATCTGTCAGAAAAGGAATTTCAAGGAAGGGAAAGGCTAAAGCAAGGCAGTAAAGGACATATGCCCAGTTTAACGATTTTAAAGTTGAAAATAAGTGATAAATTGTTTGAAGTACTGTAGTAAGGTACAGTAGTGGACTTTCTATTCTGCAGCTACTCTTCCTGATTTTATAAGAAGAATGTGACTTTCATTCGGGAAATTGGAAGTTCACAAATAACAGTTCACTTTTCTGAGGGCAACGATTCATATAACTTAGATTCTACAACTGGTCCACACAGTCAAAAAGTCCCCCATCTAAGCAGAGGTCTGGAATCTGGAATAGACAGTAAGTCAGTCTAATGAGGCTACCCTAATTAAGTTTTCTAGAATGATGCAAAGATTGAATTCTCTTTTTCTGAGAAATGGTAGCTTGAACTCTGAACAAACTAGTGTTTATCATTGCACTGCATTACAAAAGATTGTTGATAATGACTGTATTTGGCTGGGATTTAGCTGTATACAGACATTAGGAGATTACTTTTCTCTCACACAGAATATTTCTATCGTCTAATAAGGAGGTCATCTTGGCTTGATATAGAGACACCAAGAAGGACATATGCTGTTAAGGAAAAGGGTTCTTCCCATCTGAAATTTCCCCACCTTTATATTAGAAAAGACGCTGTAAATTTTTACTTATGTATCAGTGGTCAGACCCTTGAGGACAATATATTTAGTTGCAATGAATACTAGGAAATATGCTCTTTTTTTCTACACTGAAATGTATCTGGTAAAGGATAACGTTTCAGTTACCAAAGAGAAAAGAATGGTCTTGGAGAAGGCAAGTAGTCCTGCTACAGTTTCATGTCTAAGGTACCTAGCTTACCCAATAGCTCATTTTTTTCTCTCATTGAGTTTATTGTACATTTTAGGTATACAGTACAGTTACATTCCTCATTGGGATCTTGTACCTTTACATGACAGGTCTTGGTTCTCATTTTTTCTCCTTGACCCAGCCCTCCCTCATCCCTCCTCCCTTCTCTATTAACACAAACTTTATTTCTATTTTTTCATTTTGTCATTTTTTTCTTCTTTTCCCTTATTACCTTTCCCCTAGCAATTGCTCATTTTAACTGCTTTTCCAAAGTTCCGTCAGTCCTGGGATCTTCACACTTTCTCTCTCTCAGGGAACTTTTTGCCCCTTATTTGTTTGCTCCACATGAAGCATACCCTCACATGTAACTAAGAAGAAAATGGAACAGCCAGATTTCAGTGTTTTAGTTTTTGTAACCAACCCAGTTCAGGATAATAGAAACAGAGAAGATCCTTTATAAAAATCACTGATGTTCCTTGACACAACAACTAAAAGGTAAACTCGATTTGTTATATAAATCATATTGTCAATTTTAAGGAAGATGGCTGGTTCCCTGTAAAGAAAGTTTATGAAAGGTTTTCAAAACCTCCTTCAATTATATATTCAAACACTCTCATATTTTTTACCTTGATTTTTCATTTCTAAGGATGCATTATCTATGCACACAATGAGTGTTTTTCCCCTTTTGTAGATAATGGTTTTCCTTCAAGAAGAAATGTCAGGTCTGCTCTAAAAACATATTATGTCTTAAATCAAAAGATTTCTCATTTATCTTTCTAAATCATTTTAGTAATTTGATTCATACAGAAAATATATCTTCAGATCTACAGTGAGTTCTGTGCTGGACAAAGTCTTGGAGCACTCATCCACATAGATCGTGTTCCAGCTCCTCTGTAGCTGGCACTGTGATGTAAGAGGTATATTAATAAGGAAATCCATTAGGAGATGGACGCCTCTTTACAAGTTGTGACTCTTCTATGCAACAAGAGTTCTACGAGAGAACAATAACATGTGATGCCTAGGATTTACACTGCTGCTTCCTGTGAAGAATAACATTTGAGTCTTGTGCTGAAAAGTGGACGGGAGGAATTAGCTAGGTGAGGAATACAATGGGAGTGTTCCAGATGAGGAAAGGCAAGTATTCAAACGCACGTCTGTAATGGAAATAGAGTGGGGAATCCATTCATTTCACAAGCATTTATTGTACACCTAATTTAGGTACATGGTATAGCGAGAGCATAAGATACTGGCCCTGTGTCATCTATAACTGGGGACAAAAGTGCCCTTACAGATGAGTACCATGTAGCCAAATAAACCACTATTAAAAGTATTTCAATGTTTTAATAGGAAGAAATAATCCTCATCTATTCTTTTTTTGAGGAAGTGTGAAAGATATTTATAGAGAGGTTGTCTCCTGAGTGTGAACCATGGATCTAATATATGAGCATTCTCTGTCCTGTTACTTCCTGTCAGATTCACTGGATTTTATTAAATATATATAGTAGGCATGCCTTAGTGTTATCAGCGGAGAAGAACCCAAAGGCCTTAAAATCAGTGATTTTGAAATTAGAAATATTAGGCTAAGAACCTTTCTAGTAGAATACTAGAATGCCAGAATATTAGAAACTTTGATTTTCTCTTTTTATTTACTTTTTCTTAGAAACTATGGCCAAACAACATATGAGATCCAATATAGAAAATAAAGGAAATCCAATAACTAGTTCTTATTGAAATTCCAGTTTTAACTCTGTTCACACGCCATGAGAAAATGGGTACTCTCTGTTCTCTAATAATGTAGCTATTTAGAATATAGAAAAACATATTGTCCTTATCTGTGCTAATATTATGATCAATAATAGAATTCACCCAAGTCCCTATCATATGGGCAGCACTATAGATGCCAGAAAAGCCTCATTAAGAATATTTATGTTGGAAAAAATTGAAAAAGAATATATATTTTGGGATTGAGGAATAAGAGAATACACACACATATGCACACATAGACATACAGAAATAAAGACTAATAAGAAAAAAGTGGAGGCCACAGAAGTAAAATGTAAATACATGTTTGTTACTTTTTAGCAACATTCTGGGATGATTTGTTACTCTAAAGCTATGATATGTAAATGTAACTCATAGACTAGTCACAGTACCCCTACTGTAATAGCTCTATTCAATTATTATTTTTTTTATTATTTCAAGTGTTGAAAAGAACAAAATACTAAACAGTCATAAAATGCATATTCAAATCAGCGATTCTTTGTGGGTATATAAAACATACCAATGAAATGCACTTGTCTGTCTATTGAAAACACTTTAAATTTTCACGACAGTTGAGAATTTTCTTTTTAGACTAGCTAGAAAAATCTCTGCCTCTCCCTTTCATTTATGAACAAGCTAATCTGCTTTCAGAACAAAATACTAAACAGTCATAAAATGCATATTCAAATCAGCGATTCTTTGTGGGTATATAAAACATACCAATGAAATGCACTTGTCTGTCTATTGAAAACACTTTAAATTTTCACGACAGTTGAGAATTTTCTTTTTAGACTAGCTAGAAAAATCTCTGCCTCTCCCTTTCATTTATGAACAAGCTAATCTGCTTTCTCAAGGTAAAAGAGAAGTTAAGGATGAGAGAGAGAGAGGGAAGGAGGAAGAGAAAGAAAAAGGAAAGCATGGAGAAAAAGGAAGAAATGTGTTCTTACTATAATCAGTTCAATAATCATTGATTTGTAGTGGAGCATTTTAATTAGATTATTAATCTAATATATTTTGGTGTTCTAGAATTTTTTTTTAGAGAGAGAGGAGGAGGAAGAGAAAGAAAAAGGAAAGCATGGAGAAAAAGGAAGAAATGTGTTCTTACTATAATCAGTTCAATAATCATTGATTTGTAGTGGAGCATTTTAATTAGATTATTAATCTAATATATTTTGGTGTGTTAGAATTTTTTTTTCAAATTGTTCTGTTAGGGAAGAAGGTTTTGTTGAAAAGATGATTCTACTGAAATACAAAATAAATAATCAGAAAGAATTTCTTGCTGGCTTTGAGTCATTTTTTCCACTTAAGTGAAGGAACATGGCACAGTTTATTGTCAGACAACTGAAGTGCACAATTTTCCAAATAGTTCTGAGTGTGAGCTACAGGAGTTGACTGCAGGATGATGTCACCTGGCCATGTTTTATATCTTTTGTTCATTGTTAAGTTAATTTCCTTTTTGTCCTTCCTACGTCTGAAAAAAAAATGCATTCAAAGGATGAAACAGTTTTAATGCATTATAATTTAATATTTTAAAGTTCATCCCCTCTTACAGCATACAATCTTATCTTGGAAATTTCAAATAAAGGGGGTGGGGAAAATCTGCTATAAATCTGTACAAATGTGCTTTAGCAAAATTGGCTCAAAAGAATGCTTGAAAAATGTTTAATTTTCTTCACCCCATGACATATTCCAGTGCCATATCAAAGTATATGCCCTTTTAAAATCAATACTGGTAGTTTACATATAATGTGTGAAAAATAGGAAGACGGAGATAGAAATAGTTCTACAGAGATTTCTCCATCAAGTTCTAAATTGATCACTTAAAATTTAAATAAGGACTTTTCCAAGAGATTTAGCTTTATCTTGATTTATATACATTGAAATTACTTGCAAAAGTGGCTGTTGAAAAGTCATTGTCATCTTCATAAAAACTTAAAATAAATTGCAGCATTTTAGCAAAAAATATTTTTATTTAAAGTTTTGTAAAAGTTCAGATAACTTTCTTCATGTTTCCTGCAGGAAAAATAAAACAAAATGAAACTTTGTTCAAGATAGAAAATATTTTTCAATCGCTTCTCGGCCTTTTGGCTAAGATCAAGTGTAGAAAATATTTTTCATTCGTGACATTTGAATCAGGAGGGAATTTAGGAAACATTAAAATGTTTATAGGCAAGAGTGGTGGTGAACGCCTGGAATTCCAGCCTTTGGGAGAATGAGAGAGGATGAGCACTTGAATTTAGAGGCCACCCTTGGCTCCACAGTGACTTGCAGGCCAACCTGGGCTACACAAGGAAATCCTGTCTCAATCCCTCACCTCCTAAAAAAAGATATAAAATATTATTCAAGGTACTTCTATTTCTTTGGGTTTAAAGGAGCAGAATCAACATAAAATATAATAACATAAAGCATTTATTCAGTAGGTTTACAGGATCAGATGGTGAAGAATCCCAATGGTTGTCTGCACAGTGGACAATTCAGTAGCAGTAGAAGGTTGTAGGACCAGAAGTTCATTTCAGAACTGTTACTGCATTGAAAGGTGGAAGAATCTGCACTAGAAGACTAAAGAAATTGAAAACCAATGAATGACCAACGGCAAAGGTGAAAACCCGTGCTCCTCCAAAGAAAAGAGGAAGATTTGCTTATTTTCTCTTTTTATTCTGTACAAGTACAGACTTAATGGTTAGTGGCACATACATAGGGGCGTGGTCTTTTGCCTTAGCTTGTGTTCTGTACATTAATCAGACATAGATACACTGTGAGCTTAGCTAATCTGTTCTTACTCATCGAGTTGATACATTACAATTAAGAGCCACAGGACTAGAGTACCTCTACAAAGTGCTCCCTGTACCACTCAGGAAGTGTCATGGCACCCTAGGGTGCTCTGGGTGCTGTTGGCCTTTGCTCAGTGAGGGTAAGGAACAGTGTTGAGGGCTGGATGAGAAGGATCTTGCACATATGCGGCTATAACCTCAAGGCCCCAAAGCATAATTCGTCTCTGCCAGCATCTCTTGCCCATGGTTCGGATCGTCTTCTTTTGTGTATGAATTAATTAGTTGGGTTAATGAGATAAGGTAGTGTTCCTCTTTAGTCATAGTAAACTGTGCAAATTCATGTAGAGCCAGACAGATTCTCCTGATAAGTCATTTGTTTTTAATTTACCAGCGCCAACTTGCTCAACAATCAAATAATCATTGCAATGAAAAGCATAGAATATCAAATTTTCTGTCTCAGAAAGTCTGGACAAATTATACCGTACTTCAAGATCAAGCAGATCTATATGTAGTTTGAGGGCAAATTCTCCATCATATTTATTTTGGGCTCTGTTCCTCTTCTCTCACTTAAAGATTAGAGTTTTTTTCTCATACTCAAGAAGTCAGATTTGTAAGGTCTTTCATAGAGCCTAACAAGAGCAGGCATGATTATTACCTTAGAAATATATGCAATAGAAGGTAAAAGGATTGCTATCATTAATGCCATTGATACTCACAAGCATTTTATGTCCAGGACTATTGCTTCATATCTATCTTGTTACTTCTCTCTGCCCTTTTTCACTCTTAGGAATATTTAGGATAAAATCTGAGGTAGGATAAAGAAATAAAGATAGAAAGGAGACAAATCTGTAGTTTTAAGATTGCAATTTTGAAAAATCTACAGCTGAGACATAACCGAAGTTAGTGAAGGTTGCAGGTTTATATACCCACGCTTCTCCTTTTTGCTGCTCTTCAAGCTCCTCACTGTTGAAATCCTGAGTCTTAAAGTTGCCACACATCATAAATTTGGCCTGAGTTTTTCTTCTGATACTATAAATTCAAATTCCTCAGACTTCTACTCTCAAAAAATGAAAAAAAAAACACTATTAATTTTATAACATATCTGTAAATTTCAAAGACATATAAATGTTTTCATTTAACCTAACAGATTAGTCCAGTCATTAATGAGAAACCTGAAAAACATTAAATTAATTTTACAAAACTCAAAAAATTGGCATTCTTGATCCTCTGATTTGAGGATGACCCAAAACCACAAATCACCTCCAATCCAAGCCCTGCTTGGATCTCACTCCTGAGGGTTCCACTCTTCTCTTTCTGAGTGATTCTCCCTAATAAATCTGCCTACGACTCTCAATGACACACCCTAAAATTAAGTTCCATAATGAGCCAAAAATCTACCATGGTGAGTTGAGTTTCCTGTTTACTCTTTAGGGCGACCTCCTCAGACCCCATGTGGGACGAGTTTCCCCATCTCCCATTCCTATTGTCTGTGTAGTTTAACATTATTTATAGTGAATTAATGCGTTGCTTAACCAATGAAATCTTTCTTCCATATGAATACAACCAAACGAATACTTTCTCGAATATAATTTTAAAATATATTTCTTGTGGTTGTCATTTGATGAAAAGGAATGAAATAAAAGGAAAAAGAGAAGAGAAATGTATCCTTGAGAAGCGATCTGCCACTGAGAAATTCCTCAGGCCCCAAACCAGTCTTAGAGGTTATTCTAATTTCCTTTCACAAAAGTCTGCCAGAAAGGCTATTCCAGTCTTCCCTCGGCCTTCCTACATCCATGATTAATCTTTTCTATGACGCGTGAAACAATGTCGTGATTTTCTTTTCCGTTTTTAAGTTTTTCTTTAATACCAGGTGAAACTTTCTGTTATAAATTATAGGACAATGTCTGCAGACCAATACTGTGCGACCTTTATCCTGGCTAGCGGATTGGTGATTTGCCATCCAGGAACTACACATCCATGTTTCAGGTCAGCATCACTCGCTCACGCGTAAGATGGCATTGCCTGCCCCAGTGTTACCTAGAACTGTCTTCAGCTGGCCTGCTTGCTTCTAGACAAGAACCAGGCTCGCCCAACCTTCTGCAAAGCGTGGATTGTTTGGTGCTAGTCTTTCAGCAGGACACAGATCAGTAAGTATGAAACGGTGGTTTGTTTCTCTCCCTTCATGTTGCCCCTCGAAAATGATTACAAATGTCACGGTTTGCTATATTATTTGTGTAGTTAGAATTTGAAAAGCAGAATTATTTTATGTTTTGGCATTGCTTATCTGGGTAGGATCTAATGCAAATAAGAGTAAGCTTCTATACATTAGGGGAAAGTTGGATTATTGATTTAAGAAAATGGTGATCTAGCTTAGCAAAGCAGTTTGAGAACTTCATAGCCTTAGAAATTAATTTATAGCTTTAAAATTATTAAGTGTGATTTTCTAGTGCTTTCTGTTATCGTATACGTCACTGAAATGCCACAGCGCCGCTGAGCATAGTTGGCAGACTTGAGGCACTTTGTTTGAAAGTACAATTTTCTCTTAATGCTTAAGGATCACTTTGCAATTGCTGTGATTAATTGAAACAATACATTTAAATGTTGCCAAGCTGCCACTAGTTTATTAAAGGAGCTGATTTTCTCCCAAAGCCTCTTTATTTCATTCAGCAGAGCCTGATCCCTAGACATAGGTGGCAAGGTTGCAGGTATCAAGCCAGTTCCCATAATGTATTATTCTACTTAGAAATGCATCACAATAACTGTTTTGTCTTTACTGTCTTCACTTTTGTGCTTATGAGGACATTACATTTAGTGTAGGGCCATTTAGGTGCGTGTTAACTGGAGCTGGTGATAATGTCTCACCCCTGACCTTCAGGTTAATGAGAAATTCTGGTGGGTAATTGTCTTCTCTTAAGACAGCCCTGTGCTAGGTAATCTTTATTGCTGTAAAATGACATTTGAAGTTTGTTGTACATGAGCAAGAAGGAGAACGTTATTTTTGTAGTGAGTAATAATTATCTGCCTTCTAGCTGAAAATGCATGCTGTGGATAAATTGTGTTCATCTGGTAGCCTTTGTTTGTAAGACAAGTTAATTAAAAGAGGAATGTTGAAAAATATGTTTGCCCACTGAGTGCTGATAGAGTAATAATATTACTTTACAAGAAAACATTATAGGCAAAACAACTTGGGTTTTGTTCTGAAATTATGAAAGAAAATGAAGTAAACATAATATCCCCACAAGCAAAATCTGATCACACACACACACACACACACACACACACACACACGCACGCACAAACTCGGAACAGATGGAGCAAATATTTTCTTTTAACCAAATATTAAAAGTCTAAAATACTCCATAGCCAGATGGCATTTGAACTGGTCAGTCTGGACAAGAGATACTGAACCAGACAATATCAGCTGATTAAGATATCCAATCAATTCTCTGCTCTGAATACTAGTTTTTCCAACTGCCAAAGGAATTGGTGTATTTACTGAAAATATATAGTAACAATATAAGCACATGGTATATTATCTCTATATGTCTTGTGAAAAGTATGTATTTTTCTGTAAAAACTAATTTCCTTTTTTGGGGAAGAGAACAATAACTCAAAGTGGAATTTATTCACCATTCTCTAGAGAGGACTTACTGATTTGTATTGCAGAAATTTTCCATCTTTAAAAACATTCTAATATTATAATTGTACACCATCATTGAAATTAGAATTCTTATTTAATACAAAGTGAAGTTGCAACTATTTTTTTCTTTAAATCTTGCAAAATTACTTTATTTTTACCTACCTTATCAGTAAGGGATCTGTTAGCAGATTTTGTCTGCAGAACTCAGTATTCCTATGCCTATCTCGAGGAGTGGAGGTACCTATTTTCCAGGATTTTGTGTCTATCATAAGTCACTACTTTGATCTGAGGAGAACCACTGGCAATGAATTAGGACTTTTTTCTGTATGGTTCTTTAGCTGACATGACAGTATTTATAATATTGCACCCAGACTCCCAGTATTCCTAGGACAGGCAAAGGTGACATATTATTAGGTTGGTTAGTGGTCCCAATATTGTCTAGTATAAACATGTCTATATAAAATACGTTTAAGTACATTTATGATTTAAAGCTGCACATTTTAATCAATATTTAAGGATTAGAAAATGAAATTAAATGGTGTATGGTCCTTTCATGAAGCCTGTTTCAAGCTTTCCAGATTTATGGTCACTGTTTTTCAATTATTCTGAAGAATCTGCAATCTCCATCTCCAATTCAGACTATTTAGGGATCTCATGAACAATATAGAAAGTTTTCCTCAATGACAAAATGATCAACACAATGACACATCCTTAGTGTACTTTTGCATACAATTTCAGATTACCAGACAACATGAAGCTCCCGAGTACATAAATGTAAGGCTAAGCACAACTGAGAAAAGATCTCTCTGCAATATAACATTATTGCTATTTTAAATTTCTACCATGGATACTCTAATTGCCTTTCTTTCATTTAAGATTAACTCTGAAAATCAAGGTTGATCATCATACATGTATATTATTTTCACTCCATAAATCAAATTATTGATTTCCAATCAAGGCCTTCCTCTGTTATTTTTCTTTTCTTTTCTCCTCTTTTCTTCTTCCTTTTTCTTCTTTTATTTTAAGAATTAATCTTTCCCAAGCTCCTGAGTCAACTCTAAGTTGAAAACTGAAGTAAAACCAGTGCACTCTTTTACTCACATCTCTTACCTTTCCCCACTCATTTGTTTTCTCGCTTATTCGGGAATATGTGTTCACTGAAAGCTGACTTCATTTTCTGATCTGTCCACTTTCAGGAAAGAAATTCATGGGTGATAGAAACTCAAGCACTTCTGCGCAGACATTCTTCCTTTATTTCATGTGAAGAAACTGAGGACAAATACTCTAAAATGGATTACATGTAGTTTATGAGAAGTCCCTCAGAAAGACAAGCAGGATCAGCACAAGAAGCAGCCATTGCTAAACTAACAGATGAGAAACGTGATTTTTTTCATTTTTAATGTATGCAATTGATTTTCCCAGAGAAATCGCTTATAAAAATGAAACAATGGTGAAAAACCCAGAGAAGACAGGCGCCATATGTAGGAAATAAGGCAATTGATATTTATGCTGTTTTAATTATTTTGGGGTTCCATGCATAGTTTCACAGGCCCAATCATATTTTATCTACTTGATTATTCATCGAATTTCACTATACAAAAGGGTGGCCCTGTTTTCCTCCCTAAATTCAGAACCGTATGTCAAAACACTGTGTGTACTACCCCAATTTATATTATGTTCACTTGGGAATAGTAAAATACAGATAATTCTCTATTAATAACCAAGCAAACAGACTCATAAATATATATGTGAATAAATGAATAAATAATATACATATTTAAATGCATTCATATAAACATTCACATAGAGATAAAAGATGTCGAGTATAAGTAGAGAGATGATGAATACCAATTTTTTTATATATACAAAGTGTTAGTTGGTAAAAAAATTATAATCAGAAAATAGATACAAATTTCTTTTATATGGAAGTCTGGTTATTAGAATTTTGAAACATGCAAAATATTAAAATAAGTGTTGGGAAAGAGTATTCTGATGAGATCTTAGGAAAAATTTATTATTTTGACAAGTTATTCATGATTTCCCAATTACTTATTCTTTGGTAAAATACTACCCCAAATATAAGTGGATTATAATAGCATTACGTTTTGTACATGATTTTGGAGGTAAGAAGTTTGGGGAGGACTTGTGTAGGCAATTTGTGTAAGATATAGGTAGCAGTAGCCTGGTAGCTGGAGCAGCTGTGGCTTTAGGATATACTTCCAAAAATCATTTCACACCATTAAATTTTATGTCTATATTAACTGATTGATCATCATGGGCAACGTAAGATTTCCAGGCTGTTGAATATGCTGATTACTCACACAGTGATTTTAACTCCAGCTCACAATGCCAGCGCCCACTCCAGGTGACTCAGAGAGAGCCAGACGTGCCCTGGCTGTGCAGTATTTGATCCAAAAGTATGAATTATACTGAATTATAAAGCCCTCCTTCTTCCTCTTCTTCTCCCTCTCTCTATCTCTGCCTCTCTCTCTCTCTCTCTCTCATGTTCATATTTTTTACTCTAAAATATTAATAAAAATTATCTCGGGGGAAAGATGATCTCTAAATCTGTTACCATTTGCAATGCAAAGAAATGACCCTGAAAACATAAATCTATAGTTACCACACCTCTTCCTGGAGCACTCTTTGTTTAGAAAACCAGGACTGAGCAGTTGTGTCTGAAATAATTAAATTATTTCCTAATGCCCGTGTCTGGCTCCGTGGTTTTCTTTGTCTGATTATTTTTCTATGATTCCCTTTCTCAGTCTCCTTTTCTGTATCTGCACGGGATACTGTGGCATACTTTGCCCATGGTCTTTCACATAAGGAAGCAAGGAAGCTTACCGCATAGGTGGCTTACAGGGTTTCAAGAGGCAGAGGGCGGAACAGTTTCACAGCATGATTTCAGCTTCTTTTCTTACCTTTTCTGTTCTTTTTCATTGTGTGTGTGAGTGTGTGTGTGAGTGTGAGTGTGTGTGTGAGTGTGAGTGTGTGTGTGTGAGTGTGAGTGTGTGTGTGTGAGTGTGTGTGTGTGTATGTGTGTGTGTGTTTTACTGAGGATTTAACTCAGGGCCTTTACAGTGAACTATATCTCCAGCTCTCTTTAAATTTTTGAGAAAAGGGTCTCACTAAGTTGCTAAATTGTCCATTTTGAGTTTACACATTCAGTCCTCCTGCCTCAGGCTCCCAGAGTGCTGAAATTTATAGGACTGAACCCCATTGTACACTTTACCTCTGCATTCTGCATTGGTCAAAGTGGTCACAGGATCTTCCATCGGGCTTGGTGGAGAAATAATCTCTAATTCTTTGTAGAAAGAAGAGAAGGGGAGAAACATACACCGTAGAGGACGGGGGATATATTTTTGTGAACATAATATGGTATGTACCAGAAAGTCATTTGAAAGAATGGAAACATTGCAACAATGTAGTTAGATAGATAAACGTAACCATAAAAATAAATAAATGATACACGTCTACCCGAATAGCTAATTGTGGCCAATGCATGCATTACTGAAGATCTAGGTTTATTCCCAAAACCCCCTGGACAGAAATACATATGCTTCCAGGTACAAAGATGATGCTCAATCCTTGCAGGGGCTCCTCTGTTTCAGGTGGGTGCAGGGGAGTCTGACCACTGGATAGCAGCTTCCTTCACTAACTCAGAGGCGTTCCTTGGATTTAAAAGCTTGATTTTACTTACATTGGAGACTTGGAACCTTTCTCAGGCAGCCCGTGGGCCTGTCTGCTTTGGTGTATTTTTCAGCTGTCCTCTGTTCTCCAGGGTGGTGATTATTCTTCTCAGTCTCATAAACATTATGGAAGCCTGAGCTCACCCCCTAAAAAAAGCGGAAACTGATTCTTTCTCACTATAAGACCCACATCCTCTCAGTTTGAGAAAAACAACATACCCAAATCTTAAGGTGATGTTCTCCCTACAGCCTTTGAAAATACTTACAAGGTCTGTAAATGCTACATCATTTTTTTTTCTCCTTATGTTTTAAAGTCATTGATCAACATGTAGTAAGTTACAAGTAGACACCAGGAGAAAGACAGCAGGGATACAAAGAGGGCTGGAACATTAGTTGTCCTGAGTCTGACTGTAAATTAAACAAGTCACCTGGACTCCCTGATCTCATGGTTCTTAACTAGTCTTGGGGACTAGTAATCACTGTGCTTTAACAATCACCCACACAGCTCTAAACACCTAATATCCACACTCTGATTATGAGGAAAGCAGCTCCTAGCTGTCCTTTCCTTTTGAAGTTGCCTCATCCCAGCCATTAAATGTATGTTGAGCAACGGTGCATCCCAGGAAGGAGGGGAGCAGGAAAGTTCTCAGCATTATCACGTTCAATTCTCACTCCTGCCCTGTAAAGTACCGTTACTATCTCCTTATAGAAACTAGCAAAGTAAAGTGAGCAAAGATTTTAAAATGCTTATGTGCGTACAGAAATTGGAACGGAAACCTGAGAACTGAAGCAAGGTAGTCCGGACACAGAGCCTTCCTAGTCTCCACTCTCATGTGGGGTAGAAAAGACAACACATGCAGCCGAAGTGTGCAGAAGCTACACCTTTCCCTGCAGCAGTGTAGCGTGTGGGTGAAGACAGACTCTGGAGTCCAGGATGAGTTCGCATGCTGGCTTCCGCTGTGCTGTTTAATCCACGTGTATCTTATTTTCTCCTGCAGAGTGATAGAACAACACTGCTTACCTCATACAACAGGCGACATGGTTCATATTAAGTTGCTACCAGTATACACGTTATGTAGTAATCCATAATAAGAGCTCTAAAATACATTTTTGTCCTTGTTACTGTTTCTTTGAGAAGTTTATGCAAGCAAACTATCTGTTTCAAGAAGCATGAATACCAAATATCCGCAGGGACTCTTAAGCTCAGGTTTTATTCTCAACAGTGCTGAAAGATTTCCTTAATTATCCAAGGGGACAGGATTCTGTGTAAATCCCAGGACTCATACTGATTGCATTTGTGGTCAGAGAGTGTCTTGTCTTTCTTTCTCTTGCTATGACCATTACAATAACCTCCCTCTGGATCGCAGTGGTGGCATTTCTTCCTTACAGACTGCAGGGACAGATTTAATCATCTGATATTGTCACCGTAGACGTTGTACCAAAATTTGAATGCCTAAACTTAAAACTTGTTTATAGGCGTGCTTGTACACACTCTTTACCTCCGCAGTTTTGTCACGTGTTCTCTCTCAATGTTTTCTCCTGTTCCATTTTTTTTCCAGTGCTTTCCTACCTTCCCTCATTTTGCAACTTTTTCTTTCAACTTTACTGAGGTAATAATGACAAAATTCGTATACTTGTAAAGTGTATAATTGAAATATAAATATACATTAGAAAATACCACAATAAAGATAATGCCATAACCTCACATGTATCATGTTGTTTTTTTTCCTTGTGCTGAGAATACATAGTATCTACTCTGGAAAGAAAATTTCTAATACAGTATTGTTAATTAATAAACATCATGTTTTGCTGGGTATAGTGGCACATGCCTGTAATCCCAGCACTCGGGAGGTTGAGGCAGGAGGATTGCTGTGATTTTGAGACCAGCCTGGGCTGCATAGTGCGTTCCAGGTCAGTCTTAACTATATAGTGAGACCCTGTCTCAAAAAACAGAACAAAACAAAAACAAATAAACATAATGTTTTATTTTGACTCTCACTCTATAAAAAGTGACGTTTATGTACAGAAAGATCACAAACTTGGGCAATGTAAGAACCTAGTGAGACCCTATCTTTAAAAAAAAATTAAGAAAAGACTAGATATGTAGCTCAGTGTACAAACTCAGGTTCTATCTCTACTACTCAAAAAATGTGAGTATGAAATATGAGAATCTGAGGTTAAAATGGATTTATATCTGGTGGTTAATGTAATTAAGATCCAAACTATGAGCTTATAAATCATTATATTTTCATCTCTACATTACACATTCCTTTCATTTACTTAATCTGGTGGTAAAAATCAAGTATGGTGTTAGAATTACAAAGCATCTAAGCTTGTTTCCTAAGAAAAATAACGCATACACTGTGACTTATTTTTCTTCCATGTTACTAAATGAGTGTGAACAGTTGAATCTACTAATTTAGTTGCAGAAAAGACTGAGGCTTGGGCTGATATATCATGATAGCAATATTTTGTAACAGGTTAGCAATCAAATCCTTCAGAAATATAGTAAATTTACAGTGTCTACCCATTATATCACACCAGGTTGTTAGCTAACATATTGCTTGTGTATTCATATTCTATGTTGAATTTTGTCAACAAATGAATTTATCTGTATTACATCCAATAGAGCACATTGCAGATACTGAAATTTTAACTATTCTACAAGTAAGTACAATTATCTGGTAAAATTTGTTTTTGCGTTAGTTCACTAAAATACATTGCTTTCATCTTATAAAATTGATTACAAATCATTTAAATATTCTTATAATTTTATATCTGGAAGAGAAGCTCAGTAATGATATTGTCTAATTTTCTTTCATAAATAAGAAAATGAAATGGCAAGACCTAGAAACAATTTGTTCAATGGACCAGACCTAGTTTTAAAAAGGGTGGGCTAAGTCTCCTCAAACCTTTTTATTTGATAAAACCTCCTCATTAAATTCTACATCATATCATCCTGAAATTATATTTATTTGGCATTTTAGTAACAATGGCCACTAACTAAATATATTTTCTAGGAAAAAGCATATTTAGAATTGCTTAAAAATAATAATTAGTGCTTTATCTTTTCTGTTATTTGGTATTTAAAAATTTGCAGTCACTGGGGTGGTAAAAGCATCCATAACTGTCCAGAGAGTAGCTGGTAGCATTCACATTTGAAACATTTAAGAGAGACACTCATATTATTCATTGTGTGCCACAGAAAATTTATATAAAAAAGGACTAGATATAGTTCATAGTAATAAACCTAAAAATTATATGATTTATCCATGCCAGAAATACATTTAGAAAGCTACAAAAATACCCAATTTAACATCACAGTTTAGCCAGCCAGAGCACCATGTTTAAATCCTTCTACAGAACACTTACATTATTTTTAATCATATTTTATGCATGTTGGAAGTCCTTTGCTAAATTCATTTGTATTCTATCGGATTTTTAATTTATGTGCATGTCAAGTTTTAATTATGATAAAACAATTCTTAGGTCTATTATGGTTTATATATGGGTATCCTGCCGAAGGCCTGATGAACTCCAAGGTGACTGGATTCTGGCACACTGTGGATGAAGGTGACTTTGGGTGATGGGGCCGTCAAAAGAGAGGGCTCTGGGGGCGGGACCTGGGAAGGGGCAGTGATACCCTCGTAGGTCAACTCATTTCGTTCCAAATTTCTGTTCAAACACTGAAAAGTTTGAAAACAACATATTTTTTTTTCCGAAAGAAATAATGAGAAGCTGGATGATTGGTTTGGGGACCCAAAAATTACACTAATAAATTCATTTTCCTGGCACTTTAACACATTTCACAATGATTTCTTTGTTTAACCACTATAGTGGTTCTCACAGTTTTCCTCTTAGCTTTATTGCTGGTATCACTAACTTTCTTTGGATCCATGGTTACAATGATTTTACTCAAATAAAGTGTGGAAAAGAAAAGGCACAGTGACAAATGTTTTAAGGCGCCAACACAAGCACTGTATGTTGTCTGGGCAAGAGCTGGTTAGACTGAAGTGTTGCCCATTTGTGCCTGCGGTGCTATGGTTTGTTCTGAGACAACCCCTCAAAGTTTCATGCGGATGAGGTGGGACTTTCTTTTTTAGAGGTAGCTGAGTCTGGAATGTGTGCTGCTGGGGTTAAGGGCGTAAGATTACTAAATCACTGCATGTGAGCGATTCGTTTTGCACCACCTAATCCCAGGAGTCTGAATAAGATAAAAGGGGATGTTAAACCCTCTTGCTGCCTTGCTACTTTGTGTGTGTCATTTTGTTTCTCTTCTGCAATGTCTGTTTTCCATCCCCGTCTTGAAGCTGGCCAACTACGGACTGAAACCTCTACAAACTAACCCATATAATCCCTTCCCTTTTAACCTTGGGTGTGGGGTATCGCTAACAGTGAGGTATCACTGTAACTCCCTCCCTGGTTTCTGGCTCCAGGCCCTCCGTAGTGCAGCTACCCCTCTGCCATGTCCTCTGCTATGCTGTTTTGCCTCTGAGCCACTGGACTGCGGACTGAAACCTATACAGACCATGAGCCAGGTAAACCGCTCTTCCTATAAATTGTGGGTGCACTGCGCGAGGTCCAAGCTACAAAAAGTGACTAAAAGAAGTCATGTACTCAACTGCTTTTAAACAGTCAAAGCTTTCTATTCTACTGATCTTGATGCTCAGTTATGCTAATCTGATGACATTTATTGAGGTACTAAGACATGCTCTTACACCTTACCTAGCCCACTTATACCGTCTCTTTGGAAAAGGGACCATAAATGCAAATTAGAATGTTGTATAATTTATTTTTGAAGAATAGCATTAAACACATACTAAAATTTTAAGTTCACAAAACAATTTTTAAAAATTAAAGGTTTCATTTATTTTCTGTAGGATATATTTTTCTCTTTTAAAAAGAAAAAATACATAAAGAGGAGTCTTAAAAATATCTGAAAAATCAAACATTACTGGAAGATGTAATCATTCTGGAAAGTTAAAAATGAATATACCAAAAAACTTGGTTACTGAACTTGCTTAATATGTATTCATAGTTTTCAAATTTTAAAATATGTTTTGATCATTAACTGTAGATTTTATAAGTTTCAAATGTAGGATCAACTTGAGATATATATTTCTTAAATTCCAAATATATTTTTTCTCTATATTACAGATTCAGCTCAGTTAATGAAAATTATAGATATATGAAAGAATAGATTAAGAATATTTATATGGGAAGTATCTTGTAATATTTTTGGGAAATATTAAAGGGTTTCAAATGTAAATGAAACAAGGATAAGATTAAATCAATTAAATTATACAATGGCATGTCTAGGGTACTTCCGCCACCTGCCTCACGAGTGCAAGGTCCTGAGTTCGATTACCATCACACACACACAAATTATGCAATGGCAAGGGTTACATTTTTTATAAAATACATCCTTTGCCAGGATTCCTACTTCTTATGATTCTATACATATCAGGGTAGATTAAAGTCCTTCCAGCAAGGCCAGATGTGAAATGAGGAATAAATATATCTGTAGAGGAACAGAATGGGAGGGAAGACTCAATATTTCCAAGGACATTTCAACCTGGACTGTTAGTAAAAGTGAGGGGAGTCAGAAAATCAAGATAGAATGGAGAAAGAGCTGCCTATTGTAGAAAGGCTAAGAAATGAAGCAAATCAATAGGATGATTTAGAAATGGTATTCAAGGCAAAGTAATATTTATGTATTCAAGTTGTGGATCAAAGGAGCAATTTTATATTTTTCTTAAGCTATGTTCATCTCAGAATCTTTCAAATCTTCCCTGGTTTATTGAACCACTCAAAAGCATGGCTACACAACGGATTATGAGTGCATTCATCAGCTGTTCTACATTTGTTTTTACATTTCCAGCAAACATGAAAAATACTACTATAAACGTTTGTGTAGAAGTTTTTGCCTGGATTTATTTTCCTTTCTATGATGATGCAGTAACGAATATCCTTTTCAGTGAAATGTCACTCCAATAATGACCACACATTTCATGTCTACAGGGACTGCCAAGCTCTTGGTCAGGATGGATGCATTACGTTTGAAATTTCCACTTTCTGTACATTCTGTGAACACTTAATGTTTCTGTATTTTAAATTATCGCCATACTAGTGGTGCAGAGTGTTATCTCTCCATTGTTTTAATTTTCATTTCTCTGGTAACTTTTTGAATTCTTTTAACATATTTATTTGCCATTTGTATATACTTTGGAGCAAGTCTATTCAGATCCTTTGCCCGTTTGCATTGCTTTTTCTTTTTATTTAACAAGTTATAAGCATTATTTAAATATTTTAGGTACAAGTCACTTATTTGACATATTATTTGCAAGTCACACACATTATTTAGATTGTCTTTTAACTTTCTTTTGTGTTCTTTCAAATACACTTTTTTTTAATTGAGTTTATTGGTACTTTCTAAGTAGATAGTACAGTTACATTCATTACTGGGATCTTGTACCTTTACATGACAAGTCTTGGTTCTCATTTTTTCCCCTTGTCCCCACCCTCCCTTCACCCCCTCCTCCCCTCCCCACCTTCAAACACTTTAATTCCATTTTTACATTTTCTCATATTTTTTCCTTTTCCCTTATTCCCCTTTCCCTATCCTTCTCACTGTCCCTACACTTTTGGTCGTTTTCTTCCTATTTCACATTGCTAATTGTCCGGTTAGGATATTGAGTACTATTTTAGTTTTTCACACCAGAGAAACTATTCGATATTTGCATATGTGTGACATTAATTTCACTCAGTATATCCTCAAAGTGTACCCATTTACCTATGAATATCTCTACTTTCTCATTCTTTATGGCTGAGTAGTATTCCATTTTATAGAAAAACCACATCTTCTTTATCCAGTTTCCAACTGATGGGCAGATGGGCTGTTTCCAAGTTTTAGCTATTACAAACTGTATTCTATAAACAAGGGTGTGCATATATCACCACGGTACGATTCTTTTAATTCTTTTGGAAAGATACCCAGCAGAGGGATGGCTGGGTCAAATGGAACCTCTAGTCCAAGCTCTTTGAGGTATCTCCATATTGACTTCCATAGTGGTTGCACCAATCTGCTCTCCCACCAACAACAGAGAAGGGTTCCTTTCTCCCCACAACCGCCCCAACATTTGTTGTTGTGTGATTTCTTGATAGCAGCCATTCTTTGTGGGGTCAGGTGGAATCTCAGTATTGTTTTCATCTGCATCTCTCGAATGACCAGTGATGTGGAGCACTTTTTCATACATTTACTTGCTGCTTTTATTTCTTTGTCTGAGAAATGTCTGGTCATTCCAGTTGCCCATTTTAGAATCAGGTCTTTATATTTGGGGGGGCTGGTTGTTTTGAGTTCTTATATATCTTAGATAATAGTCCTTTGTCTGAGGAGCAGCTGGTAAAAAGTGTTTCCCACATTGTAGGATGTCTCTTAGTTCTGTTGATGGTTTCTTTTGCAGTGCAGAAGCTTTTTAATAAGATGAGATCCCAGTTGTTGATTCTTTCTGCTAGTCCCGTTGTACTGAGGATTTGTTCATAAAGACTTTTCCTATGCTAGTGTCTTCAAGAGTTCTGCCTAACTTATCTTCCAGCAAGTTTAGTGTTTCTATTCTAATATTTAGATCTTTAATCCACTTGGATTTTAATTTAGCACATGGTGACAGATAAGGGTCTAGATTTGATCTTTTGCAGGTTGAGATACAGTTTTTACAACACCATTTATTAAAGAGGCTATCTTTCCTTCAGTGGGGATTGTCAGCTCCTTTCTCAAAGATGAGGTAGCTGAGTGCATCTGGAGTTATTTTTGTGTCTTCCAATCTGTTCCACTGATCCTCAGGTCTCAAATACACTTTTTAAATTTTTCATGTATTGTACTTTATTTTTTGCTTTTAAGGATTTTGATATAATAATTTCCTCTATCCAAAGTCTTGATGGGATCCTCTTAATAGTTTATACTTCTAAGAATTTGAAGGTTGATGTGTTATTTTTAGGTTTGATTCATTTTGTGTGAATTTTTGATATAGGTGTCCAATTTTCTTAGCATTATCTGTTGGAATATGCAGTATGTCCTTATTGAATTTTCTCATATGTAAATAAAAAATCAATTGAACAAACATGTGTCATTTTTCCTACACAATTAATTTATTTATCTATTATCATATTGGTGTAAAACACATTAATGACCATAGCATTGTAGTAAGTATTGAACTTGGGAATTTACGAATCCTCCAAATTTGTTCTTTTCCATGATTGCTTTCAATAATTTGGTGCCCATAGATTTAAGCACGTGGTTAGGGTTAGTTTGTCAGTTTCTGCAAATAAATGAGATGAGAGTTTTCACATACATTGCATAAAATCTGTAGATTAGTTTGAGAATATTGTAACAGTACTAAATCACTTGGATATTTTTACATTTCTAATTTCTTTCAATAATGTTATGTAGATTTCATAGTATAAATTTCATGCTTATATTGTTAAATTTTAAGTTATTCTATTTTATGATATGATAAAATAAATTACTTTGTAACTTCATTTTTGGTTAGATCACTGAAATTTTTGAACAATGCAGTTGATTTTGGGGAATTAATCTTGAATATGCAATCTTGAATCATGCAATGTTCATGTACTCAAGATCATATTACCTTAAAAAAGAGGTTGCTTTACTTCTTTTCCTCTGAAAAGAAGTCTATTTGGTTTTGTCCCTAATCATACAAGTTAGACTCTCCAACACAATGTTGAATAGAAGCTTCAAGACAGAAAATTTTCTCTTATTCCTGAGCCAACCATTGCTGCTTATTCTGACCCAAGGTTGATCTGCTTAGCTTTTACCTTTGTGCAAACTAGTTAACGATGTAATATATGATTTCCTTCTTAATAACTTTCTGTCCTCCTTTTGACTATTTCCTATCAGAGCCAGGCAAAGTGGTGCTGTTATCCCAGCACTCAGGAGGCTGAGGCAGGAGTATGGCTTCAAGTGTGAGGCCAGCCCAGGCTGAGTAGAAAGTTCTAGGCCAACCCAAAGTACATCACTGAACCCTTTCTAAAAAAAAAAAAAAAAA
>NW_022900915.1:25744500-25790620 GCF_012274545.1 Fukomys damarensis | reverse complement strand
AAAAAAAAAAAGCAAACAAAAATATTTTCCATCAGATATTTCATTTTACACTCCAACACTATGGGCTCTGGTCTTTTCAACTTGACCTTGCCGGCCTGAAACTCAGCACTATAAATAGGTCAGGGCAGGAGTAATTCTTTCCCTATATTTTTGGTGTATTACTCCATGTGAAAGAAGTGAATCACTGCTCTTGAAGTCACACTGCAAGTATTTTAGCATTT
Organism: Fukomys damarensis; assembly: GCF_012274545.1. Taxonomy (NCBI): domain Eukaryota; kingdom Metazoa; phylum Chordata; class Mammalia; order Rodentia; family Bathyergidae; genus Fukomys; species Fukomys damarensis. The sequence goes on along the minus strand of NW_022900915.1, from coordinate 25,790,399 downwards.
GTAAACTAAAATTAGTTGCAGAGAGGAGTGATACGAGTGGTATGAGATATATCTATAACCTTTATTTCCTAATTAGCTACTATATTCTGTGAGTAGAAAGTGAGGTGAGAGGAAGTTCCAGGTTTTGTCCAGAACTCTATGGAGTGTCGCTCCTCACAAGTTGAGTAGAATAGGCCAGTGATCATGGCCTGAATGCCATAGACTCATTGTTTCTTGGGGATTTAAATGTGGTTTTATATTTTTAAAATTTTTCATTTACTGTATTCTCTTAAGGCAGTTTTCAGATAATCTGTATGGTATTTTGTGTGGCTTTCCAATTTTCCCAAGCAATTTCACTGGCAGGTGGGCAAGATCACCCACATGTCTATTTGGGAAATTGGGAGAAATACAGAAAGAAATGATTTTTCACAAAATAGTGATGCTGAATATTTGAAAGTTCAATAGTTATTTCTGGAAAACTTACTTGTGCTTAAGATAAAGTTATCAACCTGATGAATATGCTATATGAATTCTATTGAGAGTATTGCTATGAAGATTGGCATTCATTAATAAATAACTATACAAAATGAATCATAAAATTAAGGAACAATGCATAAAAGAATAACATACCATAGTATAAAAAGATAGTGTAACAGAATAAGAATCAATTTTTTCAAGAGCAAGAATAACCTGTTTAGCATGAGTTGAGGAAGCCAAACTAAGTGTATGGTACCAAAATTTAGATTAGATCAGGAGCTGTGCATGTAAAAAACCCAGAACAATTATCTGAGATAGAGGATACTGCCAACCAAAAGTTTTAAATTATAACAATAATGACTTCATGTGCAACAATGTCATAGGATCTATTCTATGTGATTTGTTTACAAATTAACATGCTTTAAAGATCAAAAGAATTTATGAAATAAGTAATGCTTCTCTATTTTACAAAAAACAATGAAAAAATAAATAGTAGAGAATTTAGTATAGGAAGTATGGTTCTAGAGTCCATGCTCTGAAGTCCTAATTGTATTGACTTCCTTGAGTCACATCTACAAGATGATATATAAGACAGCCTGTAGCCTTAGAGTGAGCAGATTCAGTAAATTCTTCGAGTAAAATAAGATTGGTAGAACTGAAGGCACTGAGATCTAACTTTATTTTCAGCTTTGTATTACAAAGAAGACAATAGTAGATGCTGTGGTTAATAAGGTCAAGGAAGAGTTTCACTTTGTTTTGATCTGCTACTGTTCTTTAAGGGTTAATCATAATCAAAGAAAGAGCTACCAAAGAAGGAGAAATTAAAGATCCAAGAATGAGTATTAATAATTGAACAAGGTCCAATAGTATAAGGAATTAGAATAGGAAGCATAGAGAAACGATTATGAAATTATTATGGAAAATGATTGCAGATCAATTTTTTTATAGAAGTGATAAACTATCTTAAGAATAGAGATTGAGAAGATACTCAAAGTAGTAATAAAAAGAAATTTAAGCTAAGAATGGCTTTCAGTATGAAATTATTATGGAAAATGATTGCAGATCAATTTTTTTTATAGAAGTGATAAACTATCTTAAGAATAGAGATTGAGAAGATACTCAAAGTAGTAATAAAAAGAAATTTAAGCTAAGAATGGCTTTCAGTTAGATGTGGAGAAAAAAAGGAACAAGTACACATTTGCTTTATAGAAAATAGCAGTGTGTGTCAATAAAATTCACAATATCAATTAAAATAAATTATTTTGCTTGCCTTTAAATGAACAAAATATAAATCTAAATATTTGAAATAATCATGTCACTAGAAGCTTTTCCAGAATATTTTATCTATTCAATGCAATGTATATACATATATGTGTGTTTGTGTTAGTGGGACAAAGACTGATTTTACTTCCAATTATTAGAAGAGTCGAAAGAGATAAACCTTAGAGATAAAGCAGATGTAAATAATAAAAGAAAACAAACAAACCATAGCATTGTGTAGATTAACTTGTGTACCTGATAGAAAAAATGTGTGCTATGATGAGATTCAATAATAGTTCAATTACAGTAGATCTTATAAAGGGCCAATTTAGGCTAGAAATAAATATGTCAAGCTCAAAAACAGTTTCTGAGAGTCAATTGAAGGCACTGACAAGCAATTATATAACTGCACTGAAATCTAAAATCAAATAAAATAGGCTTAGTTATCCATATAGAAGCTAATTGACCAGATGTACTCCAAAATAAGACAATCTCATATTTGTATCAAGGAAGCAAATGAAATCATTAAACCAATTTCATCTAAATAAAGAGGGAGAATAAAATGAAATTTGCAAACATTAAGGTAAAATTCAATAACTGACATGAAGCATTTGTAAAAATGTGAAGTATTTCCATTGCATGGAAAAGTAAGGGAAATAGATTGACTCAAATGTCCTTCAAAAAGTCATTAAAATGTCAACATCATACAGTAAAATATAACAAGAGTTAAATCTATCTGAGGTCTAAAATAAAATACATTAATACCTACCTTATCATAAAAAGAAAAAGTGATATGATATTACAAGTCATCAGACAATGAAATTATTAATCTTCCTACTCTGACATTATGGAGTTTATTAATTTTCTGTATTGATGCTGTGAAATTTAAACTGAAAGAAAGATAAAGGTATTATTTTTATAGATAGAATGCACACATTTTATGTAAAAAAACTCAGGTATACCATGTTTCATGTTTTATTTTTCCTAGTACTCAAGGTAAAGCTGTTGATACATTTAATTATATTGTTTACTTTTCCTTTGCTAGAAAAAAGAAGGAAGGAAAAATAAAAATATTGGTGGTATAAGTTTCTATAGGCAAAGATCCAAAAAAAAAAAGAAGTGAAGTATTCCTGATGGGTGTTTGTGATGGCGTTATCAGAAGATTGTTAGAGTGTAAAAGGAGGAAGTTTCTCATCCATCAGCTATATTTCTAGTTGTTTTCAAGTGAAATATTCTGAAATCATCTATTGTAAAAATCACCTTGAAAGTTTTCAGATTAATATATTTCAAGTTAATATTTTTAGGGGGGATGGTGAGTGAAAATGAAAGCACTATAAAAAACATAGCACAGCGCAAAGAAAAGAATATGTACAAAAATTAGAAGTATTTGGTGATACAGGATTGGTTTTAAGATAGTTTCCCTTATAAATGAATGCTGGGAAAGCACTTACACCTTTCATTTAGCCTCTAATTTTTTTTTCAATATTTACTTTTTATTAGTATATGTTTGCATTGCATAATGATTGCAAGTTCATCACACATCTTAATTCTTTACTTATCCCCTTATCTCACTCTCTTCCCATTACTTCTATTTTGCAAAAGATATATTTTCTCTTTATTATTATACATATATTAATTTCCTCTTTATTTATATCTTGGGTTTCTCTTGTAAGAGAAACCATGTGATATTTAAGCTTCTGTGTCTGATTTATTTCACCTAAATTTATGTTCTCGAGGTACATTCATTTTCCTATGAATGAATCAAGTTTCACAGTTTTCGTCACAGAGTAGTACCTCAGTGTGTATAAATATTATGCTATATTATCATTGCACTAAAAGAAATAGATAGTATATAAACTATTTGATACAGGGCCTTCAGCCTATAATCATGTTTTATATGTACAGTATTATGATCACCATAAAATGGAATACTGTTTAGTAATTGAAATGAAATGATATAGAAACATCACTTAACAGAATATCGTCAGGTACGATCCATGAAAGCTGAATGCAAAATAATAATGCTCATGAAAATATATATTTTACTGCCTTCAGAAGCTATTTTCACTGCCTTCTTTATCATGCATAATCTAAAAGTTTTAATGTGTCATTTTATGGCTTCTTTGTTTAATGAATATTGCTTTTGTTGTGTATGTACTTAATTAGCATAGTTACTATTTAGTTTTATCTTTATTACTGTGTGTTTGCAGTACATGCAGTTTATATTCATCTTGGGGTGTGGGTACATATACATAATACAGCTTTTCTCCATCTTTCCTCCTCTAAATCATTCCTTTTCCACATTTTTGTTCTTGCTGATACCACTAATTTTATCTCATGTTCATGCCACATAATATTTTCATTCATTGAGGTTATTAGGTTTCTCTACATGGCATATGTTTAATCTATTTGTTCCCCTTGCCTTCCAATTCTTTTGCCCTAGGTTTCCTGTGCTCTCACCCTATTGCTTGAATAGACATTATATGCTTTTTAAGAGAAAACTTTTTCTCATGTAAATATGACCTTTCCTTCTTCCTAAATATTTTTGGCACTCATTTTGATGCATTTGTCTTATCAACTATCCTGATGAGTAAACTCTCAGACAATTCTAAAAAGTCCTGTACCCTTATCAGGATCTGAACTTGGCATTTAAAACAAAAAAACATTTGGCATGTTTATTACTTTCCCAAAGAGAAATGTAATCAATAATACAAATGATTGGATGTAAAGGTGCACTAACACAGTAAAGTGAGCTGAGTAGTTTTTGATCTTTTTGTATTTTCCAAAGATTTGCTGAAGACATGAATAAATTGTTTATGATTTTTGGTGTGATTTTCTTGTGCATTGAGCTTACTTAATACCTATTAATCTATTAAATTCACTATAGTTTTCTTTGCTTTTGGCTCCAGTTTTCATAGTGTATGTGTTAAACTTGTTAAATAACAAAATATATTTTATACTACATTATGAACAAGATCTTCTCTTCATGATCACCTTGCAACAGTCAGGCAACCTATGTGAGTCATTCATTTAAGTTCTCATTAAATGAATATTACCTTTCATTTCCTCATGAAAATAGAAAACATCCTCCAGCTGGCATAGGTGAGAAGATTCATGATAACAGTAAAATACTGACGTTATGTCAGTATTCTAGGTGGGCCATGTTCAGGACCACAGATTTTGGAATCTTGACTTTTCCAATGTTTTTTATTCCTAACTTTGTTTCAGCCTATTTGGACGATCTAGAGTAAGATAATTTAATCAATGTGGCTTTCAGATGTATAATTTATAACATTAAAATAAAATGTTCGTAATCTCTAATATTGGAAGCAATGATTATATAGTATGATGATAAAAATTCATTAAATTCATTATTTCAGTTGCTTCCCATCTTTTCTTTTTAAACTAAACTCTCAGAAAAATGTGTGTGGGTAGCAATGGTTAGCAAGAAATTCTAACGTGTCAGGAGGATACAGAGCCACTCTTCTTTCGAAGTGGTGAAGAGGCTCATTAACTTATTGTGCATTGTGTTTGTTCTACTTCTTCCTGTGAGTCAGGCGGCTTGGAGATGGTACTCTTTAGAAGTGTGAGCATTTGCAGAACAGAACTAAAAAGAAATATTCATAATTTTTATTGTAAGTGATTTTCTTTTTCCCATAATTTTAATTGCTCCAATATATCTTTGCCTAAATGCAATAAAATGAGTACTCTTGACTCCTGGCTTAGGCAATCTGGAAACTTAATCTTATAAAAATTAATAGTGTTTGAAAGTACACGTTTTTGAATGATAAATTGATATTACATGACTATACATTAAAAGTTTTAAGTTTCACTGTGACATTTATGGATCACAATTAATTCATTTTAATTCAAGTAAATAGATAAGTCCATGAAAAACTAATTGTGAAAATGGTCAATTGGCATGTACTAAACATTACTAATATAATGCTACAGAAAAAAGTGCACATTTTATGATAGTATGATTAAGAAATCTTAATATTCTCCAGGACTTTAGGAATTAAATATCTATCTCAGTGCAACTGGAATGCTTTTGCTTCACAAATGTTTGAAAAAAGTAATGCAAGCTGTTTTTTTTGTTTGTTTGTTTGTTTTCAGCTTTAATTGAGTTTATTGGTACATTTTAGGGATACAGTACAGTTACATTCATCGTTTTTAAGCAGAAGTTTGAAATGGCACCACAGTTACAATATACAGTGGACCCTTAACTTAGGAATTTGATGGGTTCCAAAGGGTTGGTTGTAATTGAAATTGTTCAAAGTCAATAGAGCTGAGATCTGGATGTTTACTTGGATACACGCTATACATAACAAGAGGCAGATGGGTCTTCCACTAACCTAATTAACCCAAGTTGTTCATATGTCAGGCCAGACATAACTTGAGGGTCCACTCTATACTGTTTGTTACCTTTGCAGTGGAAATCATCATGAGCTCTACATCTGGCCTGGAATGGATATGCAGCCCATTTGAAAAATAAAATTTAGTTTTTAATCACCTGAGTTTTTAAAAAAAATCATTACTACAGCATAATTTAGCATATCCTAACTGATTCAGAGATTAAAGAAAGAAATTAATGGTCATGGAAGTAAGTCCTTGCATAGCCATGACAAGAATGCTAAAATTATTTATAGCAAATATTTTTATTTTGAAATTTTTATGATGTCCCACTTACATATTAGATACTTTTAATCTGTGATCATATTTAGTCTACATGGTAACTTTTAAAAAACAGGTAACACTTAATTGCAATTTTTATCTTAGAGGAAAAAGAAGCTTATAGAGATTTATAGTGTGCATTCACATAGTAAGTAGACATAGATGTCAAACAGTTTTGTTTTAAATCACAAAGCTTAAACAGCATGTGACATTCTTTCATGTACATTGTGAAAAATGAGCGAATAAAATGAACTAAATTAATAGTCAGTAGTCAATAAGTTATTATTGAATTATTAAGTTATTATTAACCGAACAGTCAATAAGTTATTATTGTACCTATGTGTGTTAAGGAGCTGCACATGTGAGAGGCAAGGAAGTGGTAGAGGATGCACAGTAAATGATACCTACGCTTAAACAGATACATTAATTTTCACGATGGGAAAGCTGGAGGTCTTGGGAAAACATGGAGGAGAAATTAGATTGAAAGGCAGGTGTGAATATCATTAATAACCAGCATAGAACATTTCTAATTGAGAAAACACAAAACCTGAAGTAAAGTATGTCACAGAAGTTTGATCACAACAGGGTGATGACACTCTGGTTGTATATTATTGGATATTTTGGGTGCCACAGCAAATTATGAACAAGTGAACAATTATGAGTTCCACATAGGAGAAGCTCTACCATCACTGATATTAATCAAGCATCAAATCTTGCCACATTATGTATGTCTGATTTTCTCTAGAGTGGATTTGCAATATGGTAAGTATAAGAAACATATGGAGATCATTTAGCATTGTATAGATGTAATGTTCTGCAAAAAAATTTAATATGTTAAACATATTTCTTACATATTTTATCTACAACAACATAGATCAGTAGGAATACATGTGGTAAGTTTGAAAAATAATAATGAACTTCAAGTAACTGTCCTACATTTAAAATTAATGGAAAATTTCCATGAAATGGTAAATTTTGGACCCATAGCTATGTTTAAATATTGTACACAAATATGAAAGAAAAGCATATTTTTAGATATCTGCTGAATATACAAATCTTAATAACTGAATGTTACAAACTATCATATATGTTTGATTTTCTAAAACCACACATAGGAAGATGTGGGTTGTATATACTTTATATTCTATAATGTTTCAAAGAGTATAAATTGATCGATTCTAGTGACAAATTCAAAGGTGCAATGAAGTTTTCTTTCTTTATGTATATTTGTTTTAAAAATCTATCTCTTAGAAATGATATATAGGTTGCCTATATCATTGATCCAGTAATTGTGATATTTTTAGATCTTTTAGTTCAAAGTACAAAATTGTAATGAAGGTAAATACAAAAAAAATAACATTTTCTCAAACATTTGTGATATATTTGATAATTAGAGATTTGTATAAGCTTTATTCCAAACAAAACAAGGATTAAGAAACTGCACAGTTAAGTAGTCACATGTTTATTTAAAGATTATTTTCTTGAATCTCTTTAAATAGGGAACAATTATACTTGAATTGTTGCCTTCTTTTTTATAAACCTCCTTGTTTTCTGCTTGAGTATATAATGTACTATATTATCATATTAAAGGAAACATCATGGAACATTATTCATAACTAAGTATTTTGTTTTTATTGTATTTTACCCAAATCTTTTGTTGCTAATGTTTATAATAGGATTCTCACAGAGTCATCAGTCTTAGGAGTTTTGAGTTTGTTTGGTTATTTTTCTTTTCTATCACAAATGGGAATCAAGACCATAGCACAATTGCGTGCAGCCACCTGCTCCTGGGTCAAATTCTGAATAGTTTCCATTTAAACTCATGCTACTTTTATATTATACCATAAATATGTATATTTTCCAGCTCATCAGAGTCTACTGAGTACCACCATGTACCTGAATTACTATATCAAGGCACAGAGATATGGGGGTGACTTTATTCTCCTCTCCGACAAACTAACCTGTGTGGTGATGGCATTCACACAGTCACAAACTAGCTAAATAAAAGCAATGAAAAGCAGTAGTTCTTGTTTCTTAGCCTAGTAAAAAATTGTGTTTTCCATCGAATGACTTTTTATCTAAAATATTATTTAGTCATACATTCCCTCCTTATATTGTCTCTGTATTGGTTCTGATAAAGTGAGGATACCCTAAGTCTACCTTCAGGTCATAAATTATACTTTATAGCTCTACTCTTTAAGCTCATTAAATGTACTTTAAATACTTTGCTATCTTTAAATATTGTGTGAAGAATTAAATTAGAATTAACATAATTCACTTTGATCTTGGGTATGATATGCTTTTGTTCTGGTACATTACACCTCCTGTTGATGAGTTGTACATGAGTATATTAAACTTGAGTATATTAACAGTTTTAGCCTTTAGGAATATCTAATAATTTTTATTTGGTATATGCAACCAGCCAATAAGTTTCGAATCATTTTTCTTAGCTCACAAAACTATGTGGTAATCTATTCTTGTCTTTCATATGTATTGACAATTTTTACTACTTAAAACAGAGGTATTTTCATATCTAATTTTACTTCCAGTATCTCTCTTACACTTTTTTCTTTCTCCTTTAGAACCGTATTTATCCAAGCATATCTCACAATGTTAAAATAATAATATAAATCTATATATCTTCTCATTCTAGAGCATTTACTTCCTTCCAAGCTCTCTCTATAGCCTTCTCAAAGAAATTTTAAACAATAGCAAAGTATTTATTTTCATTTTCAGTTTGGAAATGTAATCAAGGCATATCCACTATACAAAGTTGAGGATAGGACAATATCACAATGAAAATCATCCATTATTTTAGACTTCACACCGTACTTTCAAATTAATCATGTCATGAAAATAAGCTTCTTCACTATTATTAATTAGAGGAAGCACTGTCAAAGCATAAAGTGATTTACTCCAAATTGTGTAACTCAGAACTATCAAATGATTCCAATTCAGGAAATCTACTTTTAAATTGCCTAAATTTTCTATCATGCTAAAAGTACTGAGACTTAATTAACAATGTTATCAGTTGAAAGATCATGTAACATGAATTGTGGTATGATATGCTGATGCCCTAAATCACTTTTTAAAAAGGAGCCAAATACCCTCATTGAAGGAAAGACAGCCTCTTTAACAAACGGTTCTGGAAATTTTGGGTTTCAACTTACCAAAGATTAAAACTAGACCTATATCTCTCGCCATGAACTAAACTAAAATCAAAATGGTTTAAAGACCTAAAAGTTAAAACAGATACACTAAACCAGCTGGCAAAGAAGTTAAGTAGAACTCTTGAAGACAATGGTATAGGAAAAGATTTTATGAATAAAACTTCTGTTGCCTGTGAACTAGCATGATCAAGTGGGATGTCTTCTTATTAAAAAGCTGTTCACAACAAGAAAAAAGACCAACAGTGTGAAGAGACAACCCACAATGTGAGAAAAAGTATTCACCACCTGCTCCTCAGACAAAGGTCTACTATCTAGAATGTATAAAGAACTTAAAAAAGTCAGACCTCCCAAATTAAAGACCCCATCCAAAAATGGGCATCTGACATGAACAGACATTTCTCAAAGAAGTAGAAATAGCAAATAAACATACATAAAAATGTTCAACCTCACTGTCCATTCAAGAAATGTAAATGAAGGGGTCAGGGATTTGACTCAGTGGTTCTGACACCTGCCCTGCAAGCAGAGGACCCGAGTTCTATCCCAGTCCAAAAAGAAAGAAAGAAAGAAAGAAAGAAAGAAAGAAAGAAAGAAAGAAAGAAAGAAAGAAAGAAAGAAAGAAAGAAAGAAAGAGAGAGAAAGAAAGAAAGAAAAAGAAAGAAAGAAAGAAAGAAAGAAAGAAAGAAAGAAAGAAAGAAAGAAAGAAAGAAAGAAAGAAAGAAAGAAAGAAAGAAAGAAAGAAGCAAAGAAAGAAAGAAAAAAGGTATAAATGAAAACAATGCTGCGATTCCACCTCACCCCAGAAAGGCTGGCTGCTATCATGAAATCAACCAACACCAAATGCTGACAGGGCTGTAGGGAGAGAGGAACCCTGCTCCAATCCTGGTGGGAGTGAAGACCGGGGCCACCATTCTGCATATCAGTAAGGAGACACCTCAAAGAACTAGGACTGGAAGTCAAATTTGACCCAGCTATTCCCCTGCTGGGTGTCTTCCCTAAAAAAATTAAAAGAATCATACCACAGTGATGTATGCACACCCATGTTCATAGCAGCACAATTTGTAATAGCTAAAACTTGGAAGCAGCCCAATTGCCCATCAATGGGAGACTGAAGAAAATAATCTGGTTTTAAACCAGGCAAGGTGAGGCATGCCTATAATCCCAGCACTTGGGAGGCTGAGGCAGGAGGATTGCTGTGAGTTCAAGATCAGCCTGGGCTACATAGTGAGTTCCAGGTCAGTCTCAACTACACAGTGAGACCCTGTCACAAACAAACAAACAAAAAAAAAAAGTTTTTTTTAAATGGAATTCTACTCAGCTATAAAAAATGAGAAGTTAGAAACATTTATAGTTAAATGGATGCACATTGAGGCCATACTCTTAAGTGATATAAATAGGACACATATGTGTAAATACTGAAAAGTTTCTCTGTGAGAAACTGAAAGTGTAAATAAGGACTAAAAAGTACAATATATAATGTGAAATAGGAAGAAAAGGGACAAAAAGGAAGGGGAAAGGAGGGGGGTATGGAAAAGGAAAGGAGGGAATGGAATTAATACAAGAAAATGGAAACAGTGTCTTTTTAGCTGGGGAGGGTAAAGGGAGGGCCGGGGAATGGGGATAAAATAAGAACCAAGGCTGATTATGTAAAGGTATAGATTTCCAAAAATCAGTGCCATCATATTGTATACATCAAATGTACCAATAAAATTAATTTTAAAAACATGAACAAATTTCATTTTGTTTTAAAAAACTAGTTCCTCTATGCCTGCCATGGGACAGAGAGAGAATATAAGTCCTTGGCCCCACGACCTCATTACTTTCAGGAAATATACGGTGAAAATCACACCATATTTATTCGATGTTCGGTTGTGCAGTAAATGATGAGACCGATGTTTTCCAAATATATTATTTGCCATCAAGTTCTAATGCTTTTTAATTCTTTTCATTATAAATAAGAAAAATGAATATATCAGTTAACCTCTCCCTGACTTCACTTATTATCCAAATATTTTACTTTCATGTAGATGAAAGGTCATTATTTTTATAATTATTAATATATGTTCTACGAAAATATGTACTCAATCAGAACATACTATTTGAGAGACAGAAAAACAAATCTAAATCTAAATCTAAATAAAAACATGTTTCATGCATTGAAGTGTGTTCTGTTTGTGGTAATTCTGCTTGGGTTGATAGTTAATTTTAAGAATTTATAAATACTGGAATGGGTTCTTCTTGATGATATAAAATGTTTCATTTACAATTTTTGTGTGTGTGGTATGGCGAATCAAACTCAGGACGTTGGGATTGAGAGGCAGGCCCTGAGCTAAATCCCCAGCTCTCAGATGTCCCTATAAAAGTAGACCAAAGTATTATAGAAAACATTTGATTATTCAAAGTCCATATTTATAATTTAAGAATGTGGATTTCTTAATTTTAAGAAATTTTGATCTCATCTACTGGGGACCTCTGCAACGGATCCCCATTGCTTGCTCAGCGTTATAGCACAGGACTAGAAGAACGACTCAGAGATAGAATTAAAGAGAGAAACAGAGAGCCAAAATAAGGAGCATGAGGCCCTGAACACCAGAACCGTTGATATTTATTAGTTGCACAGTATTGTTAGGTTGGGATAAGAGACCTGTGGGTGCTGCAAGGGACTCGTGGAGACCCAGGCGATGCTTGTAAAGGAAAAGACAAAGCATTCTTGTGTTGAGAACGGACCAGACTAGATACAGGTGTGATTAACAGTTAACTTTGCCTTTTTAGTTACGAAGGTTTTAATTCTGGGAATGGAATTTGAGGGCCTCGTCAGTCCGATCCCAGTCAGACTCACTGTGGAAAACAAGCCGATTGTGAGTTAACCCTTACAGTGTGCACTGCTTACAGCATAATCAACAGGGCATAATCAACAGGACGGCCTGACACACTCCCCTTTAATAATTTATTTATCTTTCCGCTTTCGCCAAGATTTTTACTGAAACCCTGTAGTTTAAATTGCTCTTCAAATAAATCCTCTAGGAAAGTTAAAAAGAATAGACGGAACCATTTTTTTTTTAATTTGCCCTTTAAATTATTTGTTTTGAGAGATATAGTAGGAAACGGGTGAATTTTGTGGAGATGAAAAGGAGAGGTTGGGAGAAGGGGAAGGGATGAGAAGTAAAAGAATCAAGTTGTAATATGTGTAGGGACCGATTCCCGAAAACAAACGTAATCATGTATCACAAACACATACTAATGAAGAAGTTAAAGCACCTTGCGTGCCTCCACAGAAATGCAGGAAAGTATTGATGCTCATTACAAATAATTACATTATAACGAGTAACTAATGATATCTACTTTTCTACAGTTATCTAGTTGCAAAGTGACAATATTGCAACATACCTGAAAGCAATATGATTCTAGTTCATATTTTTGTGGCATCAAGTTTTGGAAAAGTAAATAAAATATAGAAATGTACTTCTGATGCTGAAACTAGTACTGGTAAAGCATGTCAAAATCCAGACGACTATGATGTTAATAAAAAATTAATATCCTGTAAGTGGAAATCAATGGCTTAAAGTTATTTAGAATGTGGATTGCTGAGTTAAACACAGGTTCACACCAGTTCTTCTTGTGCTGTTATGTTACAAAAAAAACCCTAAAATTTAGGCTGCAAGTTCAACATACTTTCACAGACCTTCTTTATACTGCTGGGATGTTTATAACCCCAGTGAATATCTGCCTCTTTGTAACCTGAAATCCTAATTTCAAAATAACTACAAATAATTTCGAAGTGAATACTGGGTGATAGTGATCAGGTATCAAAGACTTTCCACATCTCCAGTTGGCTTTACAAGATCCTTAACCAACAAAATCCAAACAATAATTCAGTTAGATATTCCAAGTAAAAGTTAACACATCAGGCTAATCATCATAGTTTGCTAAATTCATATAGGGAACAAGGGTTGAGGCCGGATGTAATGAACATTCTTGGGGCTAGAACATATGAGTTTCATTTTCTGAACTGGATAAATATTTCCTGCTCTCATTAATAGAATTTTCATGCCTGCTCTTTTATGATTCCTCTTTACACTGATCTTCATATGTCACCCACTCTATAGGCATTCTTTGGGTATTTTTCCTCTCCTTCCTACCTTCTCTTAATGTCTCAAGTTCCACAAATTGTGATTAGTAAACAGATGATTATGATAATACCCACCTCATAAGGACAAAATAAAAGTACCTTCAATTAATATTTTTATTCACAGTATCATGTCATGTTGCATTTCACAGTCTCTGTATTGTCAAATTTTCTTTGTGGCTAAGTAGTCAATTACTAGATTCAACAGCATAACCTGTATGGAGTTTGGAGGTTTAGTTTCTCCCATATGGTCCGTGAATCTCCCAGTGGTACTTTCCTGTTCAATACCTATCCTGTCTGGTTTAACACCTTAGAATTTGAGACACACTTACCGCAAATAACTTGCTGTCACAGTCTCTACATTCTTCAATTGTAAACAGAGCACACTGTTTATTTCCCCTAATGGCAAAGAATAATATTGAAGAAAATTTTATCTGAAGGGCCAGGTGGAAAATAAATAGTAAAAGTAGTAGTTTATTTTTTGCTAAATTATCAGAAGCCCCACCTTTACACAAGACTTTTCTTATCAGCCACTTTTCTCCTCATCTGAATTCATACCTAGAAGCCTTTCCCATATAAGAAAACTCAGTTAAAAGAACAAAATATTCACCCGACATTATATTCCTCTTTGACAAATGAATTAAAATACTTTTATATATTATGTAAACACTTTCCCCTAATTTGACTCAGTTTCTTCTTTTCAGAAAGGAAATGATTGTCCCTTTATATAACCCGTGTCTGGTGAAGTGTGTTCTCCGAACAATAGAATTCTCAGAAGTGAAACTGCCTTTGTTAAAATGGCATTTTGCCCTCATTCCACTATTATCTGTCAGTATAATTGAAGATTCATTCAAATTTTAAATTAATTAAGTCACAGTAGTACCATAAAATGAAGGCTAAAATGTCTGCATAATTAAAACAAATAAAAAGAGTGACATAAGTTCTCATCGGAGTATCTTCCTCAAATGAAGGTAATGGAAAGTATTAAAGTGATTTTTCATTTCCCTTCAGAAAAGGTCTACTCAGTGGAGAAGTTGACTTAAAAAGCACTTTCTCTTTTTGCTTTAAGTTCATTTCTGCAGCCAATTATTTCTCAACATGAGGTAAAACTCTGTTCAAGCCCAATCAGAGAAACTTCAGAGCCAAAAATAGTCATGAGCTTATTAGTTAAATTACAATGAAATAAGTATATAAATGAAGCAGTGTTACTACGAGAAAAAAGCCATATTTACAAAAAAAAAAAGGAGGTTTCAAGAGGATTGTAGATGTTTTGTTTTAGAGGAATAAAAGAAATCCCATGATCTTCTTTGGGCTTTCAAAGGCAAACCTTTCTTCTAACTCCATTCTTCATGAACTATGCTAAGTGGATTTATTCTGTGGCAAAAGAGTTGAATACAAAGAGACAAATGAAATAAGAGGCTTTTAAAAAGCAGAGACTGAGATCTACCTTTTTGTTTTGAGCTGGAAGATTACTCAATATATGGACAGAAGTACTTTGCTTTCAACCAATTGAGATGGAGTAGTCTAACGATTTGTTTTCAAATTCTGTGCTTATGAAGAGAAATGGACAGGGGTCCTTAAGTGTTCCCAGATGAAAACAAATACTATGCCAGAGAGAGAAAAATAGTAATTGGAGGTCCTAAAAATGAGCAACAAGAAATGGAAATAATTTTTATTTTAATTTAATGCATAAAGTTCTTACTGTGGGAGAATTAGATTCATTAAGAACATTCAATCTGTTTAAAATATAAACGAAGTTATTGCAAAATCAGTATATTATCTAATTAAAATATCAAGTAGAACCTTAAATGTTGTCGCTAATTGAACACACGAGGAACTCATTTGCTTGATTCACCTTGCTTGTAACATAACAAAACTGTCAAGACTAGAAGCACTTAAGTATGCTCTTAACAAATAATTTCTGAAGGTTGGCCTTTGGCTGGGTATAATACTAGATGCAGGCCGCTTCATGATGAAAACTTAATGGAAAAATTAATTTCAGATGCTAAGGAACAGTGTTTTATGTAACCAACCTAGACATAGGTGGTAAACTTAAAAAGACCAGGAGACCTTCTTCAAAATATTACACTGGAGGAGAAAAGCTAGTCATATGAGTTTAATTCTATTAAAAAAAAATAACAAAAAACTGGAGAGCTAAGTGCTGGTTATGGGGATCACAGATCTTGTGTTTGTTAGCAGGCCTTACTCCCCCAAAATTAAATAAATAGCAAAAAGCTTTTAAAAACATTTCCGATCTGAAAGGGACAGAGAAAGTATTGACTGCGACAAGAGCAAAGTCAGAATCCTACAGTTAGGTAGAAGACTTCCTAAGCCCAGTTAAATGGAGGCAAACATTAGGACATATTGGTCAGTGGATAAAAAATAAAAATAGGTTCATTCTAACTCAGGCCAAATGATCTATGCAAATTATATTGATACTCTTAGGAGTGCATTTGTAGTCTTTTTTTTTTTTTAACTTTCAGATATCTACTCATCTCTGTCAGCAGGGGTGATCTGAAAATACCAGCATTCCCTGCCACAAGAATGAATATCAAAATAAACAAATATTCACATCACCTAGTTCACACTGCAATGTAAAAGCTTTAAAATTCACACTGCCATATTACAGTGCCTCAGTTCATTGTTGCTTTTTAGACAGGGACTACAAAAGCCATTTAAAACCTTTTATCATCCATCTTCTACCTTTTAAACCCTACCCTTTTGTTGTTTTTTTATGAACAAAAGATACAGAAATATGTTTATTGTGTCCCTGTTGATTTTTAGCATCATTGGAGGAAACATTTTAGATAGGGTATCCATATAAAATGTTTGATTACTGAATGCTGACACACTCAAAATATTATTATACAAAAAATTCACTCTGTACACATGCAGGTTCTCTTTGGAAGAAATGATCTCTCACATTATAGGGCATTCATCACACAAGCGAAATACAAAAATGACCACATACTCTTAAAAAAAGAAAAAAAATGAAATCTTTAAGACTATATTAGTAAAATTGTATTTTGAAATGCCTCTATGACAGTGAAATAGTCTGAAGAGCGAAAATGATGTTGTTTTTTGAAACTGCCCTAATATCATCAGACTGACTCTCATTGTTTCTCAGAATAAAATAATTGAAGCTATTTATCCTCAAGACAAGTGCTATATAACTCTATTATTGCTTCTGTGAGTATAGTCAGAAGTGTTATAATACAGTGTGAAAAGAATACACCAGATGTATAAGAAGTGTTGCTTCCTTTAGGAGTCGTGGAAATTTTGCCTGCCAAATGACACAGACGAATGGGTAACCATCTAGCAGCCTGCAAGTTTCTTGAGGATAGTTCTGCCATAGTTCAAGTTGCGCACATTTTAGGTGCTATTAAACACTTACATCCTTGCTAAATATATAAATTTTAAAAACGTTTCTTGTGTTTACATCTTGGCAGAGCTTCAATACAGAAAAGGGAAATTAATCAATACCCATTTAATTCCAATGAAAAGCATAATTTCTAAGCTAAACCCACTTGAAATATGTTTCTCCTTATAAGTAATTATATCATTTATCCTTCAAGTAAGGACTCATTATTGAAGACAAATATTAAACGGACATCATATTTTGAGTTTTTATTACTCTCCCTATTTTAGAGATGATAAAACTGAAGTCTAAGCATAGAGCTTCATTGCAAATTGAGCATATTTTTTTTTAAGAAAATAAATAGGCAAAAATAACGGAGAGCATGTTTTTTTGCATTACCAATCCGAAAAGCTTTGTGTAATGCTTCTTTCCCACCTCTGCGTGCGGGTTCATCGGGGAGTTCTCCAGATGTTGGGGTCCTGAAGCAGCAGCATTTCTGGTCATCCAAAGCTTCCTCAGCTAAAGTCTTTGTATGTGCAAGTGAACTAACTGGAAACAGCCAATCCCAATTTAGATAATGAGAATTACATACAACTTGTAGACCATTAGCAAAGTTAAACATACATATGAATGTTAGAAACCACAAATGTGCTGTGATGAGTTCATACTTTTTTAGCTTCTGCGCTGGCTCCAGTAGACTTCCTATTCTCTGGGAGAAATGAAAATTGCCACTAGTTGACTCCTCTCCTGCTCCCTCGTTCCCTTCCTTTCTTCCTTCTTTTATGGTGAAGATGAAATCCAGGGCCTCACACATACAAGATGAGTGCACTACCGCTGTGCTACACTCCAGACTATTTTTTAAGAAAATCATTTTTCTTCTTGTTCTGTCAGAATTGATTTTTTTCCTAGTCTAGGTTGAAATTTTCATTCTCTAGATTTACCTTTATTTTGGTCCTGCAATTTTGTGTCTCTAGGTGAATGCTTGTTATGATGATAATAGTTTCATATTACCAGAAAGTTAACATCATATATATTTTTTTTCTCTTTTTAATTATTCGGAAGCTATTAAGATCCTCTGGCTAAAACACTGCTGATTATATCTGTAACAGTATTTTGCTAGCTGTATTTTATAGCACTGACCATATTAGTTTGTCTCTTGATCATTTTCCTCCCACTGTAATTACTAGGAAGAGTGGAAAAAATACATTTCAGAAGAAATCCAAGCCAAGAATTGCTCATTCATTTACTCTATTCTTTTGTTTCACACAGTATTTATCTGATATATATTTTTAACTTATTTTTATGTTCACTGTTTATGACTCCTTACTACAATCTATGTACTATGAGGACAGAGATGTTAGTCTGTTTTATCTATTGGTGTATTCAGTGAGTAATGGAGTGCCACGTAATAAATGCTTAATAAATACTAAGTGATAAATCAGTAAATGCTAGCATGGTTACTATTTGTTTGTTGAATATTTGATAAATCATTTTGAATCTTAATTTCTTTAAAACACATCAAGAGAAAGGGAACAAAGCAGAGGGGAAAGGGAAGGGAAAGAACAAATACAATATATTTATATATTTATGCATTATATACACACACACACACACACACACACACACACACGAGTATAAAGTAGGCCATAGAAACAAAGTTTTATGAAAGGAGAGTGAAAGGATTGAAGGGAAGGGAGGGAAATGAAAAAAGGGATTAAAATATATCATGTACAGGTACAAATTCCCTATGATGAATGTCCTGTCATGCCTTGGCTAAATCTTCCATGTGTACAAGTATGCACACACGTGCATATACACCTCTGCATGAGGTCATGTGTCACTTAACAGACTTACATTCTGAGAAATGAGTAAGTCTCTTGTCAGGCAGTTTCATCGTATGACAACATAATACCACGTAGGCACAAAAAACTGGAGCGTATAACCTCCTATAAAAGTAGGCTATCATGGATAGTGTATTGCTCCTAGGCTGCAAAACCGTATAGCATGAAATCTGTACCGACACTCTAGGCTACGGCAGCACAGTGGCATTCGTCTATCTAAACATAGGCAGGGTGCCACGAAATGTGGTACAAAAGATGAAGTGGTAAAACCATCTAGGACACTCACCCTGGGTCGGGCTTGTAGAACTCTAAGCTACTCTGTGTAACTCAGGAATGCATGACGAGGAGTGGGAAAGTTTAGAGCACGGCCGCATGCTCTTTTCAAATGGTAGACACTGTACCTCTGTGCTCAAGTAAATCCTCAGTAGCAAAATGAACTTAAGGTACCTCAACTTAGTTTTTATTTTACGGTTTAATTTGTAACTTTTATATATTTCATTCTAACAATTTAAAAATATAGTGTATACTTACAAAATATTTTTCTTTATATCCATGTTATATAAGATTCTTTATATTCTCATCTTTTGCAATTTTAAACTCTTTTTAGGGATTTGATCCCCAGAGCCATCTGAAAATCTAAAGCACAAACACACCGATCTCCCTAGGTCTACCAAATATGGGGACCATCAGGGTCACTGTCTTTACCCCCACATCGCGTTCCCTGGAAGGCCTTGGGGAACAATAACATGCCAGGAGCTGTCATCTCTCATAACCATGCTTTCTTGTGGAGCCCTCCCAAGCACCCTGATTAAGGCCATTTCACATTATTATTTTTTCCATATTTAAAAGGACTAATCTCTAAAATAATGATATATGTATACTGCAATAAACACTCTGAATAAGCAATATGGTCATTAATGATTATCTAATGATTCTTTACTGTGAATAATTCATGAGCTGTAGATTTATTTGACTCATACTGTAAGTCTGTAGCACCAGTGTCATATACACATAACGATGATTTGCATGAAGAATTACACCCACTGCCACCCCATTGGCAATGGAAGTTTTTCAGCTCCATTATAACCAGAGGAGACCTCTCTCATGTGTGTAGTCTGTTTTTGATTGATTCATTGTGGAAAACACAAGGAGACAGAGATGAGTATAAGACAAATTTTGGGCGTGAACAACAGTTACACTTACATATTTCTATGCTTATCATCACCTGCTTCATTGCTTATTAATGTATGTGGTGGCACTCTGAGATTATGCTTCTAAATGTACGGTAATTTTTGCTTTACACACAAGATTTCTCAACTCTAAACCCAGCACATTGTCTAGAGACTTAAATGATAATCACTAGTTGCTGCTGAAATACAACTGCTAGAAAACCAAATCAGAAAATTAGCTAATACCATCAAGTCCTAGAGCAGTAAGCAGCTGCAAATGTCACCTGATTCAAAGGATTCCTTGATGTGGGAGCAAGTATCATTCACTTGCATCTGAATATTGATACAGCATGTTTTCTAAGTATATATTTTTAGAAAAATAAATCAATTTTGAAGTTAGTGTAAAAAACACTGAAAAACGTCGTTTGTCAAATTACATCACAAAAAAAGAACAAAGAAGTAGTTAGAATTAATAGCATAGACAATAAAATAGACAAAAATATCGTATAGATTTTTGTGTAAAATAGCTCTCTCTCCCTCTCTCTCCCTCTCTCTCCCTCTCTCTCTCTCTCTCTCTCTCTCTCTCTCTCTCTCTCTCTCCCTCTCTCTCTCTCTCTCTCTCTTTCTCTCTCTCTCTGTCTCTCTCTTCATACGCTTGGTTTTCTAAAGATTTGCTGCGTGAAACAAAGGACAAAGCCATGGAGTCCATTTACTGTTTTGTGACTCTATGGAGACAGCATTCTAGACATTCAAAGATTTTCCATTTCTATGGCAACGGGATGCAGAAGCACCATGGAAAGGCAGAGGGTGAAGGGATACGCAGGTGGGGGTGAGTGAGGGCTGCTGCCCACGGGAAAGGTGGGTGGCCACTTGTCCCTGACACTTTCCAAGAGCTACGAAAGTGTGTTGAGTGGGGGCTTATTGCAGAGGGGAACGGTGCTTTCTTCACCACCCAGGGGCCCACTGACCTACAATAACTTCACAAAACCAATCTACCCAGATCCCACAAGTTATCTTACATGTAAAATTTATTACATTCTAACAATCTAGTCAGAAGAAAAGTTAAAGAAAATGTATAATAAGATACAAATAATATGTACTTCCTTTTTAATTTATGCACTGGTATCTCATTTTCTCTTTCAATCACTAAATAGAATGGAATATTATTAATGTTGTTTAGTTTCTGGAAGAAACAATAAATAGAATCAAGTATGTAAAGACTATTTTAGATATTAAGTTTTTCCTGATTCTGTTTTATTCAGGTACAATTACTGTTCAAGATCCTCCCCCACAAAATCAATGATTTAAATGATAAAATGGAAGAGACGAAAAAGAGTTAAGGAAAAAAAAGGAGTGAGATAACTTCAGTACTTTAGTGAGAATGAAGTTATTCACAGGTAAATAGGTTCTTAGCTTTTCTCCCCATTGACATATGCCAAACATAATAGTGACAAACAAATAAAGGACAAAGGCATTCCATGCAAAAGCCTGCATCATTTCCTACAATTCCCTTAGAGCTACAATTAATTAACAGTGCAAGGAAAAATAAACCAGAAAGGCAGATGTGGACTTAACAGAAGAGAGAAGCCCTAATGAAGTCCTCTGGTACAACAGTCACCAGCTCAATCAGACGTGAGATGCCACCTAAAGGTAATGTGATCTATTCTCTGTAGAATGTAGAAACCTCACGAAAATGGTAAGATTTGCCCATCCTTAGTCAAACAGTAATGCTTTATTCTTTGTGAGTTTGCGTATGGGGGGAACATTTAATGTTTGTTTCCTTCGTTGTTAAGGATTATTGATTTCTGTCCATTTTTATAACATCTTTGTCTTAACATTCCTTCATTGAATTTAATCCTGGTTTTGAAGAAATAAAAACAACTCCCTTGGAAGATTTGCTAGTTTTCCCTTTCTTCCACTAATGCATCTTTCAGTGGTTCAATTTTCCTGTGAAGAGAGAGGCAGATTTCACACTCTTCGATTTGAGGGGATGAGGTAGCAGCAGCAGTGATGATAGAATCAGCTGTAGGAGGTAAATAACATGCTTTTTATTAGCATTATAGGAAATGGGGAAGCCCTTTTGGATACTTAGGCATCTAATTGCTGTCTCTAGAAAGCTTCCCTCAATAAAACATTTTGAGAACTAGAATATGATCACTTTTATCAGTCATTGATGAAACAATGTCACATTTCTGAAAATAAATAGTTTTAAAAATAAGAAATTCAGCCTTCTGCATACATGAAAATGTATATTCAAATTATTAATATATATTAGTTGCTGCTTGCTTGATTATAATCTTTTCTTATTTTCATTTCCTATAGTTTTAGAACTGAGTGGTATGGAGATTGTGCCTGACTCATAATATTTTATTTAAGGAAAACAAAAAAGTCAATATCACAGAGAAAACATTATCAATAAAACCAGCCAAAGGATAACATTCTTCAATTCAAACAAAAATCAAGCCCACTTTTTCTGCAGAAATAATCTCATGTATGTATCTGTCTACATTTAAATTTATTTGATGGCTTTGTCTTCTTTTGGGAAGAATGGATTGGCTGTTTTCTTTTATTGTCCCTCCACCGTGATCAACGGAATACTTTTGTGACTTCAAGACAGCAGAGATATTTTCCCACAATCAAGGAAGTTATTCTGCAGTAGGGGACACCAGCCAAATGTCCTCCCACCCAATGCACTGCTCACAGTATGCACCTGGGGATAATTTCAGACCCAACAGTTCGAGGGAAAATCTCCCCAGTAATTAACCTCAGACATTGTAGGTACCAGTAGAAAGACCAGCTTATTTCACCTGGGCTTCTGACTGCCCAGCTCTAAATGAGAATTCTCAGAATGTCTTCTGCAGATTCAATTATTTTTCTAGAGCTAATCATAAATTTAAAGAATCCACTCGTTTTTACTGATCTGCTATAACGGATATTGAGAAGAACAAACATAAAGAGATGTATAAGTCAAGCCATGTAAAAAGTGACAGGGAGATTCTATGTCCTCTTTGGGTGCACCAGTCTGGGCATCTCTGAGATGGGCTGCCTCAAAAGGCCTCTGAATTCTGTCCTTGTGGGTTTCATTATAGAGGCAGGATTGTGTCCCTGTAATGAACAGATGAAGTGCGGACAGGAATGAAGCATTGCTGAGTGTGCAGAAAGGTGAGTGTGGGCTGCAGACCGAGCTCAGAAGCACAGTGCCTGCCTGGCAAGTGTGAGGCTCTGAGTTTGAGTCCCAGGACCAAAAACAAACAAACAAACAAAAAACAAAGCAAAACAAAAAAACTCACCAAAACAAAATGCCAACAACAAAAACCATAAGAAGGTGATTGGACAAACGGGAGATTATGTAGTGTTATTAGAGTATGTGGACATGCCAGAAGTCCTATCTACTCATATTCTGCTTGGATCTCTATGTAGCAGCTGTCCTCCCACTAGGCTGTGGAGTAGGTCTACCTCTAGAATTTAGAAGGTCTTATAATATACTACCAAACAAGTGCTATTCAGAAAAGTTTTTTATAGCAGGCTCTGTAACAAAAGGGCTCAGAAAGATTGCAGCTTTTATAACCCTCCTTGAGAAAAAGAAATTTTGGTTTCTATGGCCTACTTTAGAGAAGGATTTATGAAACAGGAATCATGAATGAGAAACTTTATAAAAATCCTAAAATACCACAGCCTGGTTTGGAGGGAGCTGAGTCATGAACCATGAAAAAGTATCAGAGCACTTCAGATAATTTAAATTATTTTTTTAAAATTCTGCATTCATTGTATGAAATGTATGACCAAAACTGAGGTTTGATGAAATTAAATTAATTCAGAGCGTCAATCTTGTTTAGACAATCACCCATATTTATGAGTCATAGCAAAGTCAGTAGCTCTTTAAAATTCCTATACCTGTAAAGAAGGCAGCAATTTTATATGTTAATTCTATATGAAATTTCAGTACTTCTTTAAAAAGGTGGTACAAAAATCTATAAATACTCAGTGAACAGTCTAGAGTATGATACATGTCCAATGGGTGGTCTAAATTTTATAAATTTGAACTTAAAGAATGATGGTTTTCATGAATTTCCTGTCCATAATGTAAGCATAAAGGGACAGTAAGGGAATTGATGAGTGTGGACTATTCAATGTATTTCAGCCACTGGATTAAATCCTAATCCAGAGCTCAGGGGCTGGGGTGCAGGGTGCAGGGTTAGACACTGAGGCCTAAAACAAGAGAGCGTTTCACTTACATTCCCTCCTCGACATTTGCAGCGTAACGGAGCTAGTTTGCCACATTACTACAAAGGCAAAGACTCCCCTGTCTTCCTTCAAACGTAGGATTCCTTATTACTTTAGTTTCTGCCATAACAAACAAATACAGAAGTGTCTTGGGCAAATCTCAACACTGCTCCTTTGAAGTGGGCCAAAGCCATTTTTCACAACCTTTGAGATGACGGGGGAGAATACAATGTGGAATACACCTTTCCTTCCCCATCGCCGAGCATTCCTTATGCTCCATTTTTTCTCTTTCTAATAATCAATATCTTTGTCAGATTTTGATGTATGGAATCCATATTCAAAAGGTTTTACTTCCTGACACTGGCTCCTAGTTTGTCCTTTTAATGACGAAAAGGAGATCCTATTATTACAGCAGAGTGCCACTTCCATATAATTAGCCTACTAGATGTAATAATGCTGGAAGAAGCGAAGCATTGGAATTGAGGATAATCTTCTAAAATGAGGAAATGGGATATAATCGCCTCTGGGCCATTACATGTAATCAAGTTTTGTTTGCTCATACTAATAAATAAGAAATAATGACAATGGGAAGAATAATGCCAGGCAATAACCTGTTGAAAAGCAGATAAAGCAATAGTCATTAGGCTTTAAAACACTTTTTTAGAGTGCATTGGTACAGCTTGCGCTCATTCAATGTTCTGTTCAATTCTCTTTGACATCGAAATGCACATGATTTTTTTCTGGACTCATACAGATTACTGGACGAGAAAGAGCACTGAGTATATAGAAAATTGTCTTGGGCCGGGGATTTAGCTCAGCGGTTCCGCCACCCGCCTTGAAAGCAGGACCCAAGTTCGATCCCCGGTACCAAAAAAAAAAAAAAATTGTCTGATACTTTATTCTAAGTTTAGAATAATTTATAAAACCATAATAAAACAGCAGTGTGGCCTTATGGAAGTCATGAATATAGATAAAAAACTTATTCCTGAAATTAATAGATAGGTAACTAGAAAATGATAAAAACATCAACTAAAACAACTGTTGCTGTATTTCTAGCATTTTTTCTTAAGAAATTGGTCAGGTTTTGTGTTGTCTAATCTTTATAGAATGCCAAATTTAGCAAGTAAATAGGAGACAGAGAGTAACATTGGATTTCAGACATACTATTTTTTAAAACCATGCAGCTCTCGTACAACACCCTGGAACATAATCATTCTAATAAATCTGCTGTTTTATCCGAAATTGAAATGTGATTTGGAATCTTATATTGTATTTGATAATCCTGAAGCTACTGCAATGATACCATATTGTTGTTAATGATCTCTACTTAAAGGAAAAATAAAACCGGAGGTACAGAGGTATAAGTCACTCGTCCAGTGCCATACAGATATTTAGGATGGAACAAAATCCCAATGGTTGCTGGTTCATGCACCTAAACATTTCCTAAGTCTCTACCTCAGTATCTACCCACACAAGTCAAAAGGCAGCCCAAGTTGATTACTCCACTCACTCCATCTCTAACCACCCATGACTTATTCGTATTTATCAAGGCAAAAAAAAAAAAAAAAAGAGAGAGGCTTTTCCTTTAAAAGTTTATTTCACCTCATTGCTCCAAAATGAATGCTTTTATTTGGGCAGCATCATTAAAACAGCACTAATGTAAATAACTTGCACATTTTTCTTGAGAAACTTTCCAGAGATCAATGTGCCATAACTGACCATTCACTTACTATATCAAAACAGGGATTTCTGTAATGCATCCAATGGCCCTTGCAACATCTCTCCAAAGTTAACGTGCTATAATGCTCTAGGTATTTACTGATAAAATGTTAATCAAATATATATGGATTTAAAATACAGGAAAATGCCTTTTAAAGTATCACCACGGCCCAGTCTACCAACACCAGAGAGCACGTAGGTCTTGACAGACAGAGCAGTTGAGTGCATACAGGGAATGGGAGGCTCAGAGTGTCGTAAGGGGTGTTCCTCTTTGTCTGGGCTCAGTAAAACATTGCATATTTATATTGTTTAGATGCATTTTCCACAGGTCCAAGAGACTTCTTTCACACCCTTATTTCCTCAGTGTGGGTACTCAGTACTATCCGTCATGGAGCCGAGGTATAAGATGGTATAGGACTGTTCATACCGAATGGCCAGTTGAGGGAACTAATCAAAGTCTCAGGTGCAGCGTAATTGTCCAAGCAGTAAGGAGGGTTGTCTTATACTAACAGCAGAGGGATGAAAAATGTAAAATTGCTCTTCACACCAGCAATATAAAGTATTCAATGGAAATACGCATCTGGTCAGGCAGGCTGGGTGCCTTTGTGAGAGCCAAGTGCCATTAGTGTCAAATGGCATTTGCTATGCCAGCGGCCAGAGCTAAGGACTTGACAACAGACATGCAGTACTGTCTGTTGTTTCAGGCTTGGATGAGAAGAAGGACTTCACGATTAAGGCATAAGCTCAGAAGTCAAGAAAAAGCACATTTATTAATTAAAATCATTGTTTCCCTCTGATGTACGGTTTAATAGCTTCACAATTCTACTAGAGTTTTTTTTTTCTTGTCTCTTTCCTACAATAACATTTTAGACATGCACAAGGAAAACACATCGCCCCAGATCTCAGATGACAAATGCTGATTTGATAAACAGCACTGATGTTCTGTGAAATACCTGGATGCCTGGAATCTCTCGTTTTTGTTTTTCTATTAAGATACGCGAGCATCTGAGAGAGGAAGGCTTAAAGTAATAGCCCTACGGTTTCATGAATTATGTTGTAAAGAAAAACATTTGCTAATTTATCACCTATATAAAAGCATTGCAATGATAGCCCCTGTGTATGAAAGTAAAGAGTTAAGCATGTACTTGCAACATTCTTCTGCTTAAACTATTTCACCCCTTCCAATGTTATCATAGTTCATCAGACACACAATGATCTTTGTGTTATGGCCATGACTTATCTTTCAAGTCTTTCCGATATCACTTTGTCCTATGTCTCCCCAGCCTTAGCAGCAAATAGCTCCTTGCTATGACTGGAATACAACATACGATTTAATCCCTACTTGTATTCACTGGAATTTCCCATCACATTGGATCAGTCTTTCTTCAGATTCCATGCACATTCACCTTTCGAAGTTTAACTACCTTCTGCATGGTATCCATATGCCCCAAAATAATGATTACTTTTTAATTTTAAGTACACAAATAACATTTCTTAATTAGTGTTCTCTGAAAAAATATCACTTGTTGGTAAACCTCTTTAATATTATATAATGAAATCAGTTGAAATATAATTAAAATATATTTCCTTTTACATCTCCAGCATAATAGCCTTGACCTAGGAAGAGTTGAATAAATATTTATTAAAGAATTATCTTCACGGCAAACAACTATGTACTAATCTGAGACTGCAAATAATATATACTACCAATATTCAGAGAAAGTATTTCTCCATTATTATGAGCAAAAATAATTTTGAAGAACGTCTAGTTAATTAGTGTTGTTTTTGGCATCAAATATTATGAATAACTAAATATTTGCCAAAAAAATCATTGATGTTCTACAAAAGATTTTCCTTTGAAATTTTCTAATTTGGGTGGGAAGTCAATGAAAAATCACTTAAATTGATGTCTGTCATCTTTAAAATATGAATAAGAAGCAGAAAAAGGAGAAGAAAGAAAATGTTATGCATGGTCACTGATACATAGTGATCGTTAAACATAACTTCACCACCCTATTCCTGAGATCTTGAGAAATGAACACTTGAGCAGAATAAGCCACAGTGATGGGACACAGCAGGCTGAAGCTGCTTAAAAATAGCAAAATAAAGGAAAACATGGAGCATGTAGTCACTGAGTCATTTCATTATGAATCGAATGAAATTAGCCAAAGGAGAATAAAGTAATTTTACAAGGTTATTTTTTATTATTTTTAATATTGTCACTTCCTGAACTCAATTTTTATAATATTCTAGCTTCTGATGCAAGGGAAAGTACTAAAATTTTTTGACATGTTTAAAATATCTTCTTATTATCATACCTGGTATCTTTATTTCAGTAACTCCACATGGAAGCTACCCTTTTTATAGTTTCTTCTTCTGGAAAATATGTGTCAGCTTCCTCTGCGTCTCTCTGACTATCACGTTCATCATAAACTTTCTGTTGTGTTATGTGAAACAATACCAGCACCTTCTGCTTGAAACAGATAAAAATGACAGGATGAAAACCTGATTCTGAGAAAAAAAACCTTCGGTTCATTTGCAGAATAGTAAAACAATTTCAGCTGCTTCAAAGATAAAAATATTGGAACAAAGAACACATTTCTTCATTTTTATACAGAATAATTTTGAGTATGCAAATCTTTGAACGAGGCTCACAATAAAATTAACACCATTAACTGACACACTACTTCATTAGCTATTCTAGTTCATTGAAAATAATGGCTAGGGTAAAAATCTATCCTTTAATGCAGGAATTAAGAACTCGGGTTGAATATTAAGAAATAATTCTGAAGGATTTAAAGAAAAAATTAAAACATCATCTAAGTGTGATCAACACCGTAGATAGACTCTCGTATCCTGACTGCAGTGGTATTAGTACAGTGGTGCCTCAGTTCATGAACCCTTTTGTTTTGAACGATTTGATTCACAAACAAAAGTGTTTGGCAAAAGTTTGTTTTTGTTTGCAAATTCTCCATTGGGTGTGGCCAGCTTTCCCATACAACCACAACACAGCCACCATTTCCAAAATTGTGAAACAAACTAAGTTCATGAACTGAGGTACCACTATACTAACAAAAACGAATATTACTATCAGGAAATTTTCTGAGTCCAAGGCTGAAGAGGTATATCTTAGCTTATGGGAAGTAAGTAACCAGTAACTGTTCCCTGAGAGATTTATGGGAGGCTATTTCACACTTAACTCTACTTAACTTATGAGGCTAAAGTTTGATTTTTTTTTTTAGTCTCTACTAGTTTGTGTTTTGTTTTTTTTTCCCAGACAAAGAATATCAATAACACTGCAATATCCAATATCTTGAGAAGTTTAATTTTAGCAACCTGTATAACTACATTCCAAGAGAGGCATCTCAGGAGTATCTACTACAGGAAATCATAACACTTACTGTGAAGCTAAACATATATTGAAACATCTGTTACAGATGTATATCACTCATACTGATGTAGACCCATTTCTCCCTAATCTCTACTCTAAGTTTGCTTAAAAATCTTAAGAATAGATAAAGAGAAGACAAATTATTTTTGGAAATGTGGTAGCAAGAAAGAAAATTAGTTTGGGATCCCAGGATTAGAGAAAGAGGTGACCTGGGTCCAGTGTTGTTCAATGTTCCACCTGGGAACAGAAGGCATTCCAAAGAAGTACATTCCTCTCTGAGACAGACTCGGTGTCTAAACTAAACACTGAGTTAGCATTGATTAAGCCAGCAAGGAGATTCGTCTGGAGCCTCACATTTAATTCTGTCATGGCAGAATCACAGCTTAGTCACTGTGGACAGAGAGTTTCCAGTGCTCTGCCTCCTTACAGACTTTCAATATAGTCATTTGTCATGGACTCATGGTCAACTTGGAACACCCAGCTGAACTGAGTTAGTGTGGTTCTGGACGCAGAAGACCCACCTGAGGACTGTAGCTAATGGAATAAAAAGAAAACTGGAGGGGAAGCTTGCAAGTCATTGATTTTCTTGGAGAAGCTTGCTGTGGCTGGTTTCCTGATTCGAACTCAATTGTTCTCTAAGAGGAGCTTGGGTCCTTGCTGTCACCGGGAATGGCTCCTGTTTCTTTCAAGGAAGCTCTAATCTTCACCTTGAGCATTGCTTCTCGGTTCAAATGCAGATCCCTCAGTCTTCTGGCACAGATCTTTCACCCTGCTGGTACAGACTTTCTAGCTTCCATCACTGGCCTTTGGGCCTTCCCAGTGCAGATTCTTGATACAGACTTTCATGAGACGTTGCTGTGAGTTCCAGGCCTCTGGCTGGACTTGTGCAGGACATTATTGTGGGATTCAGGCCCTCAGCTGGATTCTTCAGGTCTCTAGTGAGTGGACAGATCTTTTTTCACTCCTCTGCATTTGTCATTGGGGTGAATATTGTTAAATAATCCCATAAATTATGTGTTATATATTAAATCTATTCCCTTGTAAACCCCGACTACAACAGCATTCAAACATCTACGTTACACAACCATCTCATGGTGACTACAAGCTGTGAGACAGCTATGAGAGTCTGTGTTACGCCACCTGTTAGCTTCAAATGAGAGCTCCCTAAGGAACAGTACCACCTTCTACTGAAATATAGGTGTCAGCCCACAAATCGCTCTCTTTCTCACTTACAACTCACCTATATTTGTGTGCTAGAGAGCAGACGGCGCCTGTTTCTCCTCACATGGCATGTTGTCTTCTTCATATCTGTAATTAAATTTTTTCTATTAAATTGTGTTCTTTTGGATGTCTTCTCTGTGTCTCACTTGAACACATACTTGTACCTGAAATATTTCCCAGTCAAGGGCTTGCCTAGAGAAGGAGTCTTTTTGGCAAGAATACAATTAACCCAAGTCAGACAAAAGCACAAGGCATTTTCTCATTTGAGCTTGATTTCTGTGAGAACACACAGCAAAAATGGAGATCACCCTGTTACAGACACTGGGATGCTTTCTTCCATCAAGAGATGTCAGGTGGACACAACTGGGGAACCATTTCTACCTGTGCAGGGCAGCATCAGCAAGGGATAGTGGGAGCATCAGTGGGGACCACACAAACCAGCGGAACCCAATAATAGGGTGAAGTCTGTGAAAACTAACCTGTCCCTGGAAGCATCAGCTACAAATGTAGTCCAGGACCTGTGCGTTAAATCCAAGGATCTTACCCTGGATTCAGTGGTAAACACAGTACATTTCTTTTCCCTTATACTGCATTGGCCACTTACTAGACTGCTGCAGATGTTGTAGATCAAAGATTTGGGGTGGAGTCACATAGGGTGGTTCATGTGTGTAACCCAAGTTACTGGGGAGGCTAAAGCATAAGGAACACAAATTACAGCTCAGTGTGGCAATTTGGTGAGCTGGTGTATCAAAAGTTTTTACCAATATTTTTTGTGTTTAAAAGTTTTAAGCGGGCCCACGCCTGTAATCCTAGCACTCAGGAGGCTGAGGCAGTAGAATCACTGTGAGTTCGAGACAAGCCTGGGCTACATAGTGAGTTCCAGATCAATCTCAACTCAGCTACATATGAGACCCTGTCTACCCACATAAAAAACAAAACAAGTTTTAAAAAGGAAAACGGCATGGAGTTGGCAGCTAGAGCTCAGGGATCCCATTACTGCCCCCACAATAAATAATTAAAAATGGATTTGAGATCACCAGAACATGAGGCAAAGAAAAAAACTCATTTTTCAAGGAATGCTTGTGGGCCCAATGCCAACTGTGTAAACTGTCCATTTATCTATAAATCAAAGCAAATAACATTAGAAAGTTTGGATCAAACAGTTTATGTGAACAATAGAAGTG
Organism: Fukomys damarensis; assembly: GCF_012274545.1. Classification (NCBI taxonomy): domain Eukaryota; kingdom Metazoa; phylum Chordata; class Mammalia; order Rodentia; family Bathyergidae; genus Fukomys; species Fukomys damarensis. Next base: position 25,758,609 of record NW_022900915.1, on the reverse strand, counting down.
GGTTTTTTTTACTGTTTTCCAATATTCAATCATATCAGAGGAAATTGTAGCGATTCCAGTAGTAAATTCAATAAAATCAGTATAGTTATTTTTTAGCTCAGTAAGTCTAAAATTTGTTTCCATCAACCTGGAGAAGCTAATTTTCTCTCACTATCAATCCAGGCATCTCTGAGGAGATAAAAAATAATCAGAGAACATAAACCTCAATTGTCACATAGAAATCTCAGGATGAATCCAGTGCCTATGCCACCGGTAAAAAACTGTGTCCCCTTCTCCCTTTCTGTCAGTGCAAACACACCGCACCAGACACCGAGGGATGTTCTGTCAAATTGAGATGATGGCCCAGCAAGGGGGCAGAAAGTACATGAAGAGCCCTGCTGGAGGAAAAAATGTTTTGACGATTTTCTTTTCCTTCTTATTAAGCAGTATAGCCGAAAAGATTTTCATTTCAAGGAGATCTTTCTAATCCTCCTAGAAAGAAATCAGACTGAGTCTATGTTTATTTCCGTTTAATGCTGAACCAAAACTAGATGCTTGACTAAAGGCTTTCGTCTCTGGGTGTTTAACCACGGGACTGATAATGCCATTCTCACCAGTCCAACAGGGCTGAGGCATAGAAGACTTCTCTACAGTGATTTCCATTCACTTCTTCCCAGGCTCTCAGGTCTGAATTGCTCTCATTAGAAGACTCTTAGCAGCTTTTTAGAATTCCTTGCAGAGATAGGTTATACTATACCACAGTGTTATACCATATAAGATGTAAATGTCCAGAGAGAAGCAGCTAGCAGGGCTGTGATGTACCCTGTAGATTTTTGAAGGGGAAATTCATCAATAATTTACTGAGATTCTAGACCCTAAATGATATGAAACTGAAGAAAAAAAAAAGTTTGAATAATTTAACTTTTCCACTCACTCATTTAATGACTTGATAGAAATATCTACTCAGTGATTCAGTGAGGACTCTAATATTATTTTCTTTTCTCTTATTAATTTATTATATGTCCTCTTCCTTTGTTATTTATCTTGGATAATGTTGTCAATGTATTAGTTTTTCTTTAGGAATTAACTTGAAGTGTGTGTAAAAAGGAAATAAGGTCTCACAAATATGCTCATAATGCAACTTGGAAAGATCAATTGCACCATATTTCAAAAGTGGTTTGACATTAATGAAAAACATGAAGCATTACTATCAAAGGGTGTGTTTTTTGTGTCCACATGAGGCTTACTGAAACACAAGCAAATCCATCTACAAATAAAATATCATTTGACCCAGATATAACACTCTTGGGTGTGTTCTTGAAAGAACTGTGAACTATCTACTACCAAGATGCATGCATGTTCATGTCAAAACACAATAGTTAAATTGTGGGAACAGTGCAGATGCCCATCAACAGATGAACGGATAAATGAAACATGGTTAATACAAACAGTGGAATATTACATAACTGTACAGAAGAATGAAAATATGCCATTTGCAGGAACATAGATGAAAGAATCATATTAAGTGAAATTAGCCAGATGCCGAAAGTTAAATATTGAATGATTTCTCTTATATTGGAAACCTAGATATAGAAGGTAGATTTCTGAAGAGAAGGAAGCAGACAGACAGAATAACAGACAAAGGGAAGGTAATGATACTGAAATCAATTTATATACTTTAAATACATGTACTGATGTATTCAAATAAGCCCCATGATCATGTAATATAAATGTGCAGAAATAACAGTAGCACATTATAATGTAAACAAATAAATAAAATTTTGTTAGCAAAATACAACTATAACTGCATCATAAAAGGAGTAATTTATATATGATATACTAAAATTCTTGATATAACATTAATATAGAGAGAATGTAATGTTATTAAATTGTTGTCCTCCTAAAAGGTAAGTTATTTTCAACTAAAAATTCAATAAGGTTTCAATATTAATCATGTATTAAAATCTAAAATACAATTATTCATAAGAAAATTATATATTATCTTCATAGGAACTTAAAATTCATCAACGTGTTTGACAAAAGACAATGAGTGAAACATCAGTATATAGTTCCAAAGTCACATCACACATGATGAGAAAACATGGTCATGATTTATGTTACTGTAAAAGCTAAATAGTGACTTAGTTTTACTTTTTTCCTCATTGAGTTTATCGGTACATTTTAGGTACACAGTACAATTACATTCATCATTGGGATCTCGTACCTTTTCATGACAGGTCTTGGTTCTCATTATTTCCCCTTGTCCCTGCCATCCCTTCACCCCCTTCTCCCCTCCCCATTTACAAACATTTTATTTCCATTTTTTCATTTTCTCCTATTTATTTTCGTTCCCGTATTACCTTTCTCCTACCCCTCCCACTTTCCTTACACCTTTAGCCCTTTTCACAATATCAGTTATCTCGTTAGGAACTTATGTACTATTATAGTTTAATTTAATTTATTATTTAAAAAATTAAGCATTAGTCAATACATTAAACAAAAAAGGAGTTAATAAATCTGTTAGTCTTTGAGAATAATTCTAATTGCATACCTGAAAGACCCGTCAAGAAAAAAATTAATATAAAAACTAAAATAATATGATATCAATGTGAAAGTTAATATATGTAAATTAATAGTCTTCATATAAAATATACTTAAGAAATTTCCAGTTTAAAGTATCAACACAACATGATTTTTCTAGGAATGAGAACAATGTGAACTGTCCTTGACTTATAGGGAATAAACTTATCAACAACACCTGTAATACAAAATAAGTTTTGAAGAAAAAGAAAGACATATTCTCAAATGGGAAGAAACATTAACATCACCATAATAATTTTTAAACTAATTTACAACTTTAATATGATGCTAATTAAAATATTAGATAGCATGCTCCTTACTTTTCATTTAACAAATGCCTTCTATGTTTCATATGCAAAACAGCGAAATAAATTAGAGAAATTATAGGCAAAAAAAACCCCGACATGTACATAATCATTTTTCCAACTAATTAAAAAAACAAAATTCTAATAGTTATGTCATTATAATACTGATGCACAATCTTGAATAGTGGTTAAGAACACTAAATAAAGACCACAAGTAAATCTAATAACATATGAGAATTTAGTATATCATGAACATGGTATCTCAGATTGGTTAAAAACACAAGCTATTTATTATATTTTCTCTGCCAAATAAATAAACATATAAAACTTTTAGGATTAATGCATAGCTCAAACTCCATCTAAAAGCAAATTTCAAATAAGTAAAACATGTAATCCAAAAGGAAAATACATCTGTATATTATATATACAATTTAAAATTGTTCCACTAACAAACTTATAAACAAATTTAAAATATAGTAATAATTTAGAAAAATATTGCCATTGTAACTGCCAGAAATTTATGATGAAGTGGAAAAATAAAATTCAATGAAAATACGAACTTTGCTTAGGAAGTTTCATGAAAAGAAAAGTGTCTGTAAATATATGACAAACTCCAATTTTAACAAGGAAAAGGAATATTAAAACAAATTTTTTTGTCATTGTCGTTGTTATCAAACTCAGGACCTTGAGTTTGCGTGACAGGGATGGTGACACTGAGCTAAATCCCTGGACAGCTTAGGTTTTTTGCTGTTGTTGTTATGTTTAAAAAACAGTGTGATAGAGATATCCTAAAATTTGTCAGTTTTGTACCTGTTCAGTAACATAAATTCTCTTAAATTACTAGTGCAATCCCTGTAAATGAGAAAATCACATATGTTTACACATTTAACTCAAATATTCTACTTCTAAAATTTTGCTACATAAACCAAATGATAGTGTTGTTATTGTTTATTGCACACAGTAGACAAAGTTTGGAAAGAACATGAGAGCCGATGCTTGCAGGATAGAGAAATAAGTTTAGCTGTATTACAGAATGATGGAACTTCTCAGTGTAGTAAAAATGTATGTATACTCTCTCAGATGTGTTGTTTAGTGGAAAAAAAGTGCAAAATATTTGCATTATGTTGAACCATCTATGTAAAAGAGGTGAAATAATAATAATAAGTGTGTATATTTTCTTGTATGTAAAGGCACTCTGGGAAAATATTTGAACAAACAGCAATAGTACCTGTGATTGAAGATTGAGTAGAAAGTAGGTAACTGAGCAGATGCAGCTTAGGTTACAATGGGGGGAAAATAAATATATACATATATTTGTGTATATATATATATATACATGTATATATATATACATGTATATACACACATGTATATATATGTATATATATACACACACATGTATATATATTTGTATATATATACACACATGTATATATATATATATATAGAAAAAAAAGTATATATAATATAAACAGGGAATATATATATAAAGAGATTTATATATCTATCTATTTATCTTTATATATCTATATATTTATAGATAAAGAGAGAGACAGACATACAGAAAAATAGATGGATTTACAATGAAGATATTTTATCTTGAAATAATTATCAATATATAGTGAATGGTATCTTCAAAAGAGAATAATGAACTAAAACAATTTCCTAAATTTGTATTTTTTAGCCAAATTTTTGTTGCATACCTGAAAAAATAAGATTTCTATTGGTCACCTTTAGAAAATGCAAGTGCTAGGCAATCTGAATTATTTTTAAAAGTATTGCCTAAATTAATTTAAATAAGTCATCGCACCTCTTACAACCTCAGTTTCCTAACCTACACAAAGAAGAGGAGTAGAAGAAGCATTTCCAAGGTTTATTAAGTCTTTGCATTTTTAAAATATGATAGAATAAATAATTGAGTCCTTACTTTCTAAATATCAGATTTTAGCACCCTCTTACCTTTTCAAAAATGTGGACGACAGTGAAAGATCTCTAATTTCAAGATATGCAATTTTCTTTGTATATGATCCCATCTGCCAGTACACACTGATGTCATCATTCCCTTAACAATTGAGTAAAAAAAAAATTAACATTAAATTACTTATTTTAATTATTTTAATCAGTGATTCTGGAAAAATGTATGCACATGTTGAAAATGTTACTGAGTATGTGTAATGATAAGACTATTAATAAGATGAAGAGTTTAGTGTGCAGTTCACATTCGCCCCTGCTGCTACTTAAATTCAGAATTCTTCAGATCAGTGAATCAGAATAAGGAAACAGAGAAGTAAACAGATAGCTGTCAGAACTGTCATGTTGTTTGCATGAGTTTGAGCATGTTAGAAAGCTTGACAAAAAAGATTGAAGTACACTGAAAAAATGATAAATCTGACAAATCAGTCAATTCACAAATTGAAAAAATATGTACATTGATCATAAAGCCACATTTGTGGGTTAGTATCTCCAAAAACATTTCTCTCTAAGACATAAAACTTAATAATTATTTATATATATATATTCTTCAAATATACCGAAAACTCTGCTTCTGGGCCAATGCCGAATTATAATTATGATCTGAAAACTAAGGTCACTGACATCTACATTTTTGCTATTAGATATACCATTTACAAATCAAGGTTTTGATTATGGAATATTTGTTAATCTTCCTGATTCTTACTCTCCTTGTCATTATAATAGAAATTTTATGTACCAAGAAATGTTACATAAATGATTAAACATTAGTTCAAATACTTTATGGTGTCTTCTGTATATATGAAGTACAATGAACTTTTTATTACTTTTGTTTCAATTGCAATTGAATCAGTCTCCATCCTGATACAAGGATGTAAATAATAATGTGTAGCTGACACCATTTTCCTCTTCTTAAAGAATGTTAGTTAGAAGTGTGCTAGCTACATCCAGCCCCTCTTCTTTGTAACTGCAAAACATGTGTTGATAAAATGTGAGAGTTAATCATTTTCTTACAAAAGCTACACACTCACTGGGAAACAATAATGACACCATCATCATGGTGGATTCTATTTGTCCTGCGTTACTTCTAGATACCAGGCATCACATGGTTTCCAAGTCATCTGAGAGAATGAATGAGACCATTCAGCTGCCTCACTTACTACCCAGTAGTCTCAGTTTCCATGCAACTTAGTGTTACCCTTCAGAGTTCCAATGAAATCCAAAGCCAGGGTTTTCAAATTGTGATTCGTGCATCACTGCCTTTAGAATAGTCAATCAGTATTTAGAGTTATAAAAAAATCACACAATTTAACTCTGCCTTCAAAATAGCTCTTTCAAAGAGAAACTATTTGGGAAAGACTAACAGTTTTGAAAGTAGTAAGTAAAATTTCAAATAAAATAATTGCTAATACTTTCTGGATGTTTTCTAGGCTCCAGGAATTATACTAAACTATTTCCTTAATTGAGTTTATTGCTTTCCATAACTCTATACAGTAAAATGTACACTCACAGCACCTATTAGATGGAGAACTGGAGGCTAGAGTATAACATGATTCCTTCAGGGGCATGCAGAGAATTGGTTAACGGTGCTGGAATCAAAATAATAATAAAAATAATAGCATTTCTTACAAAGTCATATTTACTCAGCTCCCATTCTGTTTTGCCCTAGGAATACAGAGCTAGGTCAGATGAAATCTTCAGTCCTCAAGGTAGCTCTTGTATCTTATTTGACAAAACAGGGCAAGGTCAGGCCGAATGCTCAATGCAACCCAGAACAGCATTCATACAGACTGCCTTCTTGGGAGAGTGTGGGTTGTTCATGACTAAATTCATACTGTTTAGTCTTTTTGGCACGGGATATTTGGTCAGTCTACATTTATAAGAGGAATCATGAGCATTTTCAGTACCACAACTAGAATCACATCTGACTAATGATAGGTGGTTGATAAGGAGTTGTCATGTGAGAGGAGGAAGGCTCTGTTTTACCCTGACCCTTGACTAAGGAGCCACCGAGAATTTTAGTCAAACTCTTTCAAATGTTGACTCCAATGGTAGAGTACTCTAATGTAGACTTTCCAGCGATATAACCACAGCACCTGCTTCTAGGCCTTTCTCTGACAAACAAGCCTTTGCATGACTGATCTAAATGTCTCTGTGCAAGGTTCAAATGTTTCCTAGCAGAATTTGTTTTACCTATTCTCTCTGATTTGTGGGAAATATAAGCTATTTGTCATTTTTTTTTAATTACTGAGCCTGTTTTGTTCAAAACTCTTGGTAGGGCTCTGGTAGCACTGACTCAATAATTCTCTGATTTCAAATTCTCATCAGAAAGACAGACATGTACTGGAAAAAGAAATAATACCAACTGGTATGGAAATAATAATAAACCAAATTAAACTGTTAAAATAGGCTAGAGAGAAAGGGCCCCTTAGGTGATTATAAAAGAAATTAACTAAATTAATTCAATTAAATTCATATTCTATATTATATCCTAGAGCTACCTCTAAGAAATGATATATTTTATTATGTGGATAAAATGTGTGTATATAGATAGAAGAAAGTCACCTGTAAAAGTACATTTTTTGCTAACTTTTGATGCCAAGGGCTAAAATCACGCTTTCCTTTTCTTATTTGAGTTATGTATTTTTAATTGAAACATGAAATCATGCAAATTTTGCATTTCAATGTGGTGTAAAGGGTTTAATCATCAGTTTAAGTATATCTACTCAAATGCTACTCTTTTGTTTATGGTGAATATATTCAATATATTTTCTTGTAGATTTTTCAAATAATCCATTATTGTTTTCTACAGTCAACCTACTGTGCACACCACACCAGAACTTCTTGCTCCTGTTTTACTATAGCTTAGTACCCCTTAGCCAAGCTCACCCCTCACCCATATTTTCCCCAACCTCTAGGAACTTTCCGTCTACCCTTAATTTATATGAAATCAGCTTTTTTAGATTTCATATGAATGAGAGCACAGTTTTCTGAAAGTCCTTGCTGCTTTTTAGCTTCTGTGTCATCTGGATATTGAAACCCAACCTCCTCAGTCTAGGAACCATCTGTTATTCTTCTGATTATCTTTCCAGAAATTCTAAACCCCCTGTTTATTTCCTTTGAGTCCATAATCACTTCTCCTATTTATACAATGAATGCAACCAAATTCAGTTTGTCCAAGGTCTGTTAATAGTGCAAGGTCACAATTTCTGCATTAAAAGACAATCTAAACTCAGATCTGTCCCAAATCCGTGGTTGACATGTTCTTCAGAGTGAACCGGGACAATGCCCAGAAAGGCTTGTCCAGTCTAAAAAGCCTCTCCCTGGACAGATTGGGCCTAGCTAGACACCTTGTCGGCAGTAACCAGCCTGTGGTTAGGGATGTCATGTTTCTGTCTTGCTCTTGGAGTAATTGTGAATGGACAAGCCATGGGGCTCATAAGTTATGCCTGGGCTACCAACATGGCCAAGTTAAATCTTATCCCGAGCTCACCACTTGTGAAGACTTGCCTAGTCCTGGATAGATACTAAGGCTCACACTGCTCTAGGCTGCCTACGGCTAAGATGAACTTGTGGACCCAGTCCAGTTTGACTTTCTAGAGTTGCTGTTGGCCAGAGTAGAAGTCTGCTAACCTGGGGGAACATGGCTTGTCCTGGCACAAAAGCCATTCTAGAATCTTTTCATGAATATAGGCCTGGGGATAGAGGACACTAGGTTCTGTCCAGTTTTAGATTTCACTCATTGGGCATTAAGTTCCACGTCAAAGGCCTATGCTTACTATCCTACCCACCGGCACCAAGTAAGGTCTTACTCCAAGATGTGCCACTCTAAGTTTGGCTGGTGAGATTTCATTGCTGGAATGATATATGCAAATCTTTTCAGAAGGGCAGTTCCCCCAACAGCCAATCACCTCTCTGGGAGTTTCACAATCTGCTGAAATGGACAGTGAGGATTAGCCACCCTGGTAATGTTGGTGAAGGCAGTCCTTTAGCCATATGGGCTAATACTAAACACAGTTGCACTTGAATTTTACTGTCAGAGAAACAGGCACAATCTTCAGAGTGCCTCAAGAATACACTGCAAAAGTAAGAACAAAAAAAGGTAGCTTATGAGAAGGTACAAATTTCCAAAGATGAATGTCATTATATTATATACTACAAATGTACCAATAAAGTTAATTTAAAAAAAGAATGCACTGCCAATGATGTTGGCCAAAGTGTGGGTTATACTTCGAGAGTACAAGTGTCTGTCTGCCCGGCACTGGGATGGATCTAGTTTGTCTATAATCCCTAGCACAGTGGTAGGTACTGGGGATGAATGGAGGAGACTGCCCCTTGACCAACAGGGCAGATGCTTTTCTCAGTACTGTGGGGAACAGTGCTCCCCAGGGCTCGGGCAAGGGTGTGGACCAAACCTCAGTGCTGTTCCGTCAGTGCACTGGCGGCTGCTTCTGCAGAGACAGAAATGGAGGATGGGAACTGTAGCGTGAGCAAAGGGCCTTCAGTTTCTGCCAGGTGCTGGATCTCACCACAGTGCGCCCGGCACACTGTTCTAAGACAACGTCTTGAATGGGCTCTCATGCCTAAAATGTACCAAAAAGCTCAATGAGGAAAAGAAAGTAATTTGTGTATTAAACAGCTGTTCAACTTGGTGAGTTATGGAGATAATTATGGGAAGATTGCTTTCATCTTCCATCTTCTTCTTCTACTTCAGTCAGTATCTGAGTCTTAAAGTAAATTGCTAAAACGGATCATTCCCAGCTATGAACTTCTATTCCTGGATAATCACAGGGGCAAAAGATGATGACAACTAATGTTGGTTATGTATTATATTCATTCAGCAAATATTTATTGCAAGTATATTGTGTGCTTCATGCAGGATGCAAAAGATCACATTTTTCTCAGTCCTCATAGGTTTAATAGTCTAGCAAAAATGCAAGGCTACTGCTATATGATATCCTGAAGAGTAAAGACATCTCTGAAATATTAAATAGAATGCAAGATTTGGAAACAAGCGAAAAAAAAAAAAGAAAAATGCAAAACAAACAACCTACCCCATGTTTCTTGCACAGCAAAGAAAGGAAAGAAATGAAAAGGATGCACAAAAGGCATTAGAAAATTAGAAGAATTATCTGATGAGATTAGAAATTCTCTTATGCTGTCACCAGAGCAATAATACCCAAATCTATTTAGAACAATCTTTTATTTCTGCTTGACCTGGAAATATTGAAGCAAATTTTCTAGATATTCAAGATTCCTTAAAGTTTTTGTGTGAATTTTTGTTGAGAATCTCATATAGAATCATGCTAACTAGTTTTACTTCACAAGGTCACACTGAAATTCATTTGTGAAAAAATTATTTAGTATCTTAATTTTAATTCATGTTTGGATTTTGAGATTCTATGACTATAATTTATCCCAATGCTATTAAAATCTGAAAGGGAACATTAATATTAATAAAAGGCATAATTACTTTAGCATATCTATATTAATTTAAATAATATGTCTTTTGGGGATGCATTTTTATAAAATGAGCTTTTTCAATAGTGTACTCAGATTTTATATGACAAGCAATTTTATTAGAATATCAAACTTTCAAATAAAACAGCATTGAAAAAATGTGAACAGAGCACAAAATGAAGATAAAAACATCATATGACAGCTAAACACAGGGTTCTCAAAAGAACATTTTTGGTATTGATTCTTGAAAGCAAAAATTATTTCCACAGTGAAGAGATTTTATTGGGTATAGTTTTATCATCTTCGTTTTCTTCTTGTTGCCAGACTATAGAAAAGTTTAATATGAAGAGAAAATCTCTCAAGGAGAAAAAAATGAAAGAACACTCAAATCAATTAAACTAGTTAAATGTTTCTCAAAATGATTTTTGATACAGCTAGAAGTTTCATATTTTCTCATTTAATCTTAAGTTACTACATTAGAAACAATTTGACATCGGCACATCACCTTTCATTCAAAGAGGTATTTTAAGTTGTTAAAGAAAAATGTAAGTATACAACTTGGAGAACAGACCTTCAGAAACACTGATGCTGCCTTTAAACTGATGATTGCAGTTATAAGTCCTTAGATAAAATGCTTGTGATAAAATGTTCTACCGACTATAGGGTTTTGTTTTGTTTTGTTTTTAAATTTTGGAATTCTTGATCATACATATTGGGAATAGGAACCAAGTATAAACATAATGATTATTCATATTTAATATGAGGACAAGTGTGGACTTTTTTCACTTGCCACATCCTCTCCATTTCTTTGCTGTGCAGGAAAAATGGAGTTTGTTGTTGTTTTGCTTTTTTGTTTTTTTTTTATCTTGCCTCCTAATCCTGCATTCTAATTAATGTTTCAGAGATGTCCTTACTTTTCAGAATATCATATATCAGTAGCTTTGTGCTTTTGCTAGACTTGTCAGTGCTGCATGAGGCACACAGTGTAGTTTTAATAAATATTTGTTGAATGAATGTAAGGCTTAACCAACATATTTTCATTGTTGTCACCATCTTCTGCCTCTGTAATTATCCAGGAATAGAAGTTAGGAATAACCCATTTTTCCATGTCGCTACCCAATAAATTTTGGGTTTGAGAGCATTTTCAACTTGAGATTTTCAGTTTAGAGGTACATTTTTTCACAGCATGCAGAGAGGGAGTGGGAGGAAAATCCTGGGAGGACCAGCTGAAACGATGCTACAATGGAGAAGAGATGCTGAAATGGAGGAGATGCTACAATGGAGGAGAGACAATTCTAAGGAGAAATACAAGATTTTTACAAACAGAAAAAAAGTAGTGTCAAGGAATTTATGATGTCTTTCTATATAAATACAAGAAAAAGTCTTGCCCGACTTTTTTTAGTACTAGCTAAAAGCATTTGAAAATTTGCATAAACTTAAGTTTATTAGATTCCTGGAGGGCCAGGAGAGGAGCTGAGGACATTATGAACACAGTATTAATACGTAGTCCTCTGGGAAGAAACAAGCTCTTTCTCCAGAAAATCAGTAGGAGTTTGGCGACAGGACCCCACGTGAAAACCGGAAATAGAATTACCTACCATGATGGTCCCAACTGCAAAGACAACATGGGGTTTCCTGTATTATTACTAGTACTTGTGATGTATTTGGCTGATGGTCTCCCTCTTAAATATGGGGTTACAAATGACAACGAGCAACTAGGATCATCACGGTGTGAAAACTTCATTTTATGATTTGTTTCTCCCGTGATATTTAGGAAGAGCCAAAGGGAATGTAAAATTAGGAGTGCAATGGTTAAAAGTATCAAGCTATACTGTGTCTTGTGGGAGTCATAAAAACCTCCCAATTTACTCATCTCTTTTATGGAAAAACATACATCTGTGTATAAATCAGTTAATGAATTCAAGAGTGAGAAAGAGATGAAAAAATTCACTACTATTAAACATCAACCTATCTTTTGTTTTCCACCCATTCTACTTGATTCACACTGCCTTATTTAAATTGTTATCTTTTCCTCCTTAAGTTATGATAAGTTGTAAACTTCGTGCTTCCTGGAACTTACAGAAATTTTGTGTAACTCTAACCATCTTTAGTATATGCAAAATCAACTCGTTTAATTTTCATTTCATTCAGTTGCAATAATGTCTTCAGAGTTAAGCTGTTTTGTATATCTTGAGATTTCTTCTTCAAATGTGTCTCACATTCACTTTTATTTTTACATTCAAACTACATATTATCTCCCACAAGTTGTGAAGCATTTCTTAATAATGTACACCATCTTTATCATTTTCCTTTTCATCTATCCTATAAGTTCATATTTTCAAAATTTTTTGAGGCTCAGTTCAAATTCTACCTCTCCTATGAGACTATATGGGACTATCCTAGTCCCTAATCATTTTCTCCAAGTTTGATCTCATATTATAGTTATACCCCAGACCATAGCAATTCTTCCTTCTTTAAAAATATTAAACCTATAAATAACATTAAGTTCTAAATGCAGGGTATTTTCATATTACTTCTGTACCCATTATGGAGCTCAGCAGAGTTTTGAATACATGCTCATTAATTTAATGAATACTTAAGTATTGTTTCAGATAGCTTTCTTAATACTACAGCTGCACTGCTCTTGAAAGACTGTTCAGTACAAGATACTGATTAAAACTGTCTGTTCATTTGCAAGGGGAGCTTTCCAGCTGATAGATTTTAATGCCTGTTATTTAGACAATGCAAATACTGTAACATGAAGCATCTTGTAAACAAAATTTGCTTTGACTATTGGGCATAACCAGCTATAACTGCTACTTTCAATCTCTCCTAAAGGCTCAGAGGGGAACTGAAATGGGATGTGTTTAGCAGGGAGATGAACCAAAAATCAAGCTTGAACAAACTGACCTGAGATGTAAACAGAGAAAGTAGCTGGTTCAGCTATAGGAATTCAAACTATGTGGTGTCTGTGCCATACATTTTATATCTTCATTTTTTTCTATATCCACAAGTCTGTGCAGCTGACTTCAGGCCTTCTTTGCCTTGAAAAGTATTTTTTATTATAGGACTCCATTGATTTATTCATTCTCAGGTCTTATTAGAATAATCAAAAGTACCCCAGCTCCTTCTTCTGGGCCCATCAAATGCTTTCACCATAAATATTACTAATAATTTAGGGAGTTAAAATTAAGCCACAAAACAGGCTTCGGTCCATATAAAGTTACTCTCAAGAGTGAATACTGATTCACAAAATAGAAAGGTCTCCAAAAGTGAAGTGGACAGTCATTCGTGACCTCCAACATAAATTGAATTTTTGTTTTTGTTTATAATTTATAGGGAACAGCAGTGCGGGATAGACAGATGAAGCTGTAGCTGTAGAACTTGTGGGTGCTGCTCTATGAGTTGCAAACAAGGTAAAAAAATAAATAAAAAAGAAAACAAGGTGACATGTGACATCTATTTTATGTGTTGTCTCACATATTGAATAACAGGATTTTAGATTTAAAGTGAAGATTAGAAATGATCTTGTTGAAATTTTCAAACCATACTCTGCATTTCGCTTGAATTATTTAATTTATGACTATATCTATAATACATGGATAGCAATAACTGCCATTTATGTTTATGATGATTAAACACGAGAAAATTTATGTGACATCTGAATACAGTGCAAGTTTCATAAAAATGAGCTATTTTTAAAAGAAATGCCTTGTAGTCTTGGGATTTAGCTCAGTGGTTCTGCCCCTTGCCTTGCAAGCAGAAGGTACCAAGTTTGATCCCCGGTACAAAAAAAAAAAAAAAAAAAAAAAAA
>NW_022900915.1:25641852-25744380 GCF_012274545.1 Fukomys damarensis | reverse complement strand
ATATTTACACATAAAATTATGGGGTGGTCAGGCCAATTCTACTTTTAGGTAAATACTCAAAAAATTGATTTCAAAACACATATTTATTGCAGCACCATACACAATCAATCATAGAGAAAACACTGAGTATCCGCTAACAGATGACTAAATAAACTAAATCTGATAAACCCAAGCAATGAAAAAAACCATAGAAAAACCACTGGAGTACTAATATATACAGCAATGTGTGTGTGGCTAAAACTCAGCAACACTTCCTAAGTGAAAGAAGTCAAACAAAAGGTGAATATTTTGCGTTTATAGGAAATGCCCCAAATAAGTATATCCATAGAGATAGAAAACGGAATACTAGTTGACAACAATTGCTAGGAGATAAGGATACCATATTGAATGGGCATGGATTCTCATATCAAGTTATGAAATATTTTTAAGATAGATGTAGTCAATTGTTGCAAAACATTGTAGTAAATGCTACTGCACTGTATGCTTTACAAGGTTTCACTTTGAGATATGTCTATGTGTATCCATCTATCCATCTATCTATCTTATACTTGCCTACTTATTTTAAAAAAAGAATGAATAACCAGAGACTGAAATGTGCTTATCTTCTACAAGTCATGCACAACTGTCAGCATTACTTTAAATAAATATTCTAACACCACTTTCTCTTCACAATTCAAACATTTAGAATATATCATAGTTGAAAATTCATAGGGATCTGTCTTACATGTATATCTGCTTTTGTTTTTAACCATAACTATGGTAACTTAGTGTAAGTGAGAAAGAGTGCGCGTGAATTTAAATAAAGATTACAACTCTCCCATGGTGGACATTTGGATACAGTTCAAGTTGGCTTTGCACATCTTTTGAGGCAAAACCTACATGCTTCAGTCTGTACTCAGCGATATCTTCAACTTTGAATTGTTGGCAGGGAATACCTATTTAGCATTACTCATTTTGCACAATTTATAACATAATGATTATAATCCAACCCAAAGGACAGGGTTCTGTATTGCCAAGAATGGAGCTGGATTTGCATTTATCTTTAATAGAGAAATATTTTTAAAAGAGGAGAAAAATAAACAGTCAAAGAGAGTCAAAGTTGGCAAAATTTGATATATTCTAGCAGAGGCATTACTTTTTGATTGTATGAGCAAAAAGTGAATCACCTATGACAGGTCTAATTAAAATAAGCTTAACTCTGTAGCTGGGATACTAAGCAGGTGGTAGAAATAAAGATGTCCTGAGCTAACCATAAATAATTGAGAAAGGGATAAGTACAAGAGGAAGTGAAAACTAGTGGCAGCCATTTGCGTGAGTATGCAAAGCCTTTTAATATGTTAGCATGTGCCTTTAACGGGATACCTTTACAAATACACATTTGCTGTATATTATATTATCATTGGAAGCTGAGTATTTTAGATGCTATAAAGATAATTGTTAAAAATGTATCTAGGGCTTTTGACATAATAATCTATTGAGGAGTGATATAAAAAAAGGGAAGCATCCAGATAAACCATTGGAAGGCAACATAAGGTTTCATAGTCTCTATGAGAAGGGAATTGATTATAGTAATTTTATTGTATCATTTCTCAGCATACATCCAATATACATATTCAGCGTGAAATCTGTCTTCCTTTGGCAAGCCTTTCCACAGGATAGAAATTGGCTGTGACTGGGGTTTAAAATATAGAAGAGGAAAATGAGCTTTACAGTTCTGCTATTGAAATATATGACTGTCCGAAACACTACCCAATGTAAGCACATCCTATTGTGTTCATAGGCCCTACATTACCAGAGTACGTATCGTGGCCTTACCATGAGACCCACCAAGTACAGCTGGCTCTTCAAGGTTTCTGAGGAAGAAATGTTTGAAATAGTCCTAATATCAGCTTTGAAAGAAAAGCCTCATCAGGGGACTGGGATATAAACAAATGGTGCAGTTTACCTGATTATCAACTACATCCTTTTATTTTCTCAAAACATGTGTCTAATAGCAGTGACGTTTGACTCTTAAACTGAGCAAGGAATTTTATCTGCTCCTCACCTCCTGGAAAGAGCTGATCGAAAGGTAGTAGTTCTCATTTGATTGACCGAATATGAAAGCACCAGTGAGAAGATATGGGACTTCAAAGGGATATTGTTCAGCATTACCTTCCCTGTAACAATACTTCCTGGATGTATACACTATGTAAAAAGGGCAGTTGGAATGGAATGCCATGAGAAATCAAGCTTTCGTTAAACTCTGAGGCAGGGTACAGCCTTTTCTACTTGATGCTAACCAGCACCACCACTGGGGTCACTTCTACCAAGTTTACTTCCTTTGAACCTTCATCATTATTTCCTAGTGTCACAATATCAATATACACATCCTTAATTAAAACTACTTCAAC
Organism: Fukomys damarensis; assembly: GCF_012274545.1. Taxonomy (NCBI): domain Eukaryota; kingdom Metazoa; phylum Chordata; class Mammalia; order Rodentia; family Bathyergidae; genus Fukomys; species Fukomys damarensis. Next base: position 25,741,990 of record NW_022900915.1, on the reverse strand, counting down.
TATAACTTAAATTTCAAAGGAATGGAAAATGAAATAAAATGCAGTGATATATGGTGGCATGAAATTAGCTCATTAACTGTCCACAGTGGTAATTATCTAAACCAACGTGAGGCGCTGTAAAATTTCCTGATTATGAATGGACACCTAAAAAAAAATCATATACTATTCCCAGTCTTCTTTACTTTGATATCTATCATTTCTGCTCTCGTGACATCCAAGGCTACTTTCAAATAATATTTAATTGGTGTGTCTGATAGTTGGTAGACATGTTAATTTGATTACTTACAAATTCATTAGTGAGTACTTTTGAGGAAGGTATGTTTGATTCTTGTTCTAATTACAAATAAGTAGGGAATATCTGAGGTTTAATTTGGGCAACTAAGACAATACCAGAATATAATGAATGGAAAAATGACATTTATTTAAGTAAAGGCACTTGAGAGTTAGCACAAAGGATTGAAAATAAAATATACCTAAAATTTTGAAGTACTATATGATACTGCAAGAAAGGACAGAAATTTAGGAAGCAATTAATAATTACAGAATAAAACAATGTTACCAGAATATTTATAGTAAGAACTGAACTTCGTGCTTACTTAAAACTTCTTTAAAGTTGATTTTGATGGTTTTATAAAATTTTATTTTTAAATTTCTCTTGAGATTGTGATGCTGCTTTTTAAAATTGTGGTCTTAATCCTCCTCAGTTGGTTATGCTTCTAAAATGTATGAACTGATTGTAGAATTATGTATTCTTTTAAAGATAATATGCGTTAAAGAAAACATTAAGCCTCTATTTTTCCTTCTAATGAGTCTAGCTCTGCGAAAACTGCTTAATAAAGAGAATCTTAAATGAGGCATAGAGAAGAACAATAGAATAATTTGAAGTTCAAGACGTTTCTAAAGAGAAAATAGAAAACAAACTAATGCTAAAATGTAATTCTGCTTTCCTGAAGACTTAAAGACTGAATAGGCTTATGAAGCTTGATAAAATTTAATTTTACAGACAAGGAATGCAGAAGTTTGTAGAGGAAGACATCTTTTCTGTTAAGACTAAAAATGATAGCTCTACTTAAATCTTTTTTGGCACTAGAAAAATCTTGTGAAATTGAGTTTCATATTCCATTGACATGTCAAGATATCTTATTCACTGAAGAAACAGTTTCACCTAAATATATGACTTGTTCTGCACCATCACTGGGCTTAATTTAAGCATAGCACTTCTACTCTCAAGGAGCAACCTGCTTGTATCAGCTCCATCGGGGTTACAAGGCAAGTGGAGAATTGCAGCTATCAATTTTAAGGCCACAAAGTTGAAAAGATGAGAGTTTTAGAAAGTGACTTAAAAATATCTTGTACGGACTGTATTTATTGCTATGGGCCATGGCATAATAAGATTATATAGCAATTATTTTAAGTCTGAATTTAGTGCTAAATAGTTAAGATTAATTCACAAAAAAATTCACATGAGGGGCCAGTATTAAAAAAGAAAGATTATTTAAAAAATGCAGCCAAAGGTCACTAGTTTCACCCTTTCTCTTTCATGTAATAGGGTGAGGTCAATCCATATTTTAAGAAATGATACAGAAAAACGAATGAATTTATATTTATGAACATAAATGAACATAAAAATAAACAAAGAAAAAGCGAATCTTTAATGAAAGATGATATTTTGCTTTTATTACTAAACTAGATTTTCTTGAAATTGGAGAATTTTTAAAAAGCCCCTATATTTAGTTTCTCTTACACACAGAAGGTGTGGTACCGATGTATTTTTAGGAAATATAATACAAGTGAATCACTTTGGCTTTATCTCTGTCTCAAATGCAAAGGGTGATAAAAATATAAGCTGAATGTTTAAAGTTAAAAAATCAAAGTTACAGTAAAGACACATTGCCAAAACAACGGATAAGTATTTTGAAATGAAGAGGAATATTTCGAGTAGTTGGGGGGATAAGCATATGTCTTTTACTGTAATAATTTATTTATTAATTTTAAACATTCATTGTATTTTTAATACTTCCTACGGAAAATGTTCAAATGAGATTGGGAACTAGGGATGGGAGGAGGGGAAAGGAAGGGAGGGAAAAGGAAAAAAGAATAGCAGGAAGCAAAGCTTTTGTAAATAAGGAGGGGAAAGGGTTGAAGGGAGGGGAGGGAAAGGGGAAAAATGGAAGAATAAAGATATGTCAGGTACAGGTACAAATTGTATATGATGAGTGTTATCATTATGTATATCTAAAATATACCAACAAAATTAATTTTAACAATATTCCCTATGTGAATGATAAACACAGGTAATTATTATTTGACAGTTGTAGAGCTCTGGGAAACATTACTATGTTTTTAGTTTTATGGAACTGAAAAGTATCCAGTAATATGAGCTTAAAGAAAAATATTGTTAATGGACCTTCAGTTGAAGGAAAAAGTATATGGGTGTAACATTATTTGTAGTAATGTGGAGGATTATATTTTCATATCATTCTCTCCTTCCATCCCATTGATTGCCAGTATGGGCTGTATATTTATTTTGGATAAGAGTGTTTCTCTCTCTCTCTCTCTCTCTCTCTCTCTCTCTCTCTAGGGTGCACTCAGTGGTAGATGACTTCTGAAACATTTTTCTTCAAGGATATTAATCAATTTTCTTTATTCTATAGCTATTTGTCAGACATTTATTTTGCTAACAAATCTCTAGGCTCTAGCAAGAACCATGAGTTTACAAATGACTTTCGCTATGAGGAAATGTTACTTATGCAGCTAACATTCCATTCATTATATGAAAATTTTCAGTTCTAGGTTAGACATTTTGTGGTTCAGAGCCAGTTCAACTCATTTGCATGGTAGACCATAATCTAGTGGTTATTAATCTGCCTTTTTTTTTTAACTTTGGGTTTTCTTATGAAGACCAATGGGATACAAATGAACATTACTGAAACAGAAAAAGTGATGTGAAGAGACATGCTTTTCCCCCACAATCCAGATTAAGTATAGTCCAGCATTTCTAAGACTTCAACCCATTGCCTAGTCAGCATGATTTGCCCATTTTTTGAACAAGAAATTATGTGTTTATGAAAAAAGAAATCTGAAAGTCGTATTTGCATTCTTCTTCTCCTCCCATTACACGTAGAGTACTCTTATTAGTAATATTCTGTCAGACTAGCCATTTGCTTGAGTGAAACAGTGTGATTGTGACAGTGTGAAAAGTTTTTGCACTCAGATTTGTTAAGCACTACCATCAAAACCAATAATTGCTATCTACACATGTATTGCAAATAACTGCTACAGAATAGCTAGAGGTTGAAGTATGAACTAGAGTTGGAAGCACCTTCCATTATTCAAGGAAAACCCCATCACCATCAAGGTGTTTTTAGAGGTACAACTCTATGAAGATGGAATATTTATCAAAGATGCATTGTTCTTTTTTATTGAAAATTAGACATTTTATCTGGTTTATTCACTAGTCAAAATACATATTTTTAAAAGTACTTGAGCTTGATTTTGAACTAAATTTTCTAATTTCAAAAATCTCTCCTTCCTGATACATGTTAATTGAGAATATTTCATAATATTATTCTCTAAGTCTTATTTTGAAGAGTAGTTTTCATTTGTGATATTGCCAGTCACTGCATAGATGTACCTCAAACCAAATATCTGGCTCTGAAAAATAGGATTTTGATTAGACACGTATCAATCCCATCTTTGGCCATGGCTGGCTACAGCAAAGTATGAACATATCACCTGTCACAGAGATGAATATCATAGACAAAGAAATCAGAATACGTGATCAGTGATATGTAATTTAGTCTCAAAGTATTAGAAATTTATACATAACCCAGGGATGATGGCACACAACTGTAATCCCAACTTTCGGGAGGCTGAGGCATAAGTGCTATGGTGATTTCAAGGCCACCCTGGGCTACATAAGTGAACTCAAGGCCACCCTGAAGAGCCTCAAAAGACCTTGTCTCAGAAAACCAAATTAATAAAAAAAAGAAGGTTAACTATCATGATGCAATGTGATATTTTCAGCCAACTTTTTAATCTACCCATCCTAAATAACCATCACTAGATAGAAAGAGTTTTAAATCATGATACTGGTACAGAAGACCACAAAGAAAACAGGTTCACTTCATGATTATTGTCATTCATCAACTTGGCCTATCCACTGGGCACTTTTTTTTTGGGGGGGGGACCGAGGATCAAACTCGGGTCAATGCACTTGTAAGGCAGGCAGCGGAACCACTGAGCTAAATCCCCAGCCCTACTGGACACTTAAGAATATGTCATACATGAAACAATATTTTAATACTACCTTTATAAAGGTAGAAAACATATCCTCCAGTAATGTCATAGCAGGAGAAATATCTGAAAATCTTTTATTAAAAACTAAATTCTAGGTTATGTACTCTATACTCAGTGAGTTAAATTTCAGTAGTGTCCACGTGACAGTTAAGCTCATGACATGGTAGTACACTTTCACATTCTTTCTTTCCCCCAGAAACTCATGTATTATCTGAATTTGAACTTTATTCTGACCATTGATCATCTATAATGTTACATTACATACTCATGATTCTGTGTAATTTGCACTAGACTTGAAAGGTGGAGGAGGAGAAGCAGGGGTGAAAGGAGGAGGAGGGGAAAGAGAAGAAGGAGTTGAGGAGGAGAAGGAATAAAAGAAAAGAAAAGGAAGAGGAGATATGTCAAAGAATTACTGCAGTGGTTTGTATGGAGATGACCTGCAAAAGTCTCATGCAAACATAGACTTGGATTTTAGAATGTGACTTGGGTCATGGGGAATACCCATCAGTGTATTAATCCACGGATGAGTCAAAATGTGCTGTTAGGAAGTTGGGCATGGTAAGGAGAGGAAGGTCGCTGGAGAGGGGTGGCCGGCAAGGACATTGTCACCTTCTCAGGCTTTTCCTCTCACTCCACTTTCCAGACACCATGAGCTGAGCAAATTCCTTCTGCCGTGGTGCTCTCTGCCATGCTGTCCTGCCTTGGAGTTGGCAGATTATGGACTGAAACCTCTAAATGCTGTGAGCTAAATAAACCTTTCCTCCTTTGTTTTGCACACGTAGTATATTGTGGGTTAGTGAAGAGAAAATCACTAAGACATTACTAATTAAAGTATTTTCAATGGGGAAACCTTAATGTGATGATAATAGCATACCCCTGGCCTAATACAATACTGTAGTTCAGGTGAGAAAAAAAGTGACGCCTTACGGTAAGAGGGTGGCAACTGTGTAAACCCTTCCACAGTGCTAAAATAGCTCTGTGTCCGATTTCGGTTTCCTTCACCTCTGAACTAGAAAACTTTGAGCAATATAAAAACCATAAAAAAGATTACGAGAGAACTCATGATTGGGAACTCGTGAGGGTTTAATTAAAGGCATTTTGATGAACTTAGCAAATCAAGTTCCCCAAAGATTTTGTTGCAACAGTATGTGTCGATCATAAAAACATTCAAAAGATCATTTTATGTATTTCTACTTTCTGCAAAAATCTACTGTCTAGCTGAGCATTTGGCTTAATCTCTTCCATTTCCTTCTCAAAAGTTGTATTTAATAACACTTACTGAGCTTCTACTTTATGAGTCATAGCTTTGCTTCATATATCAGTGCATTTGCAAATATTGTTCTTTTATTTTGACATCTTCTCATTCCACATGGCACCTGGTACAAAAATTCAGCACAGATCCTTGTTTCCTGTAATAGTCAAGAAACACCATTGAGATTTTCTTTTGCAGGAAGAAAAATTATGGGTGGTCCTGCTACTGCATTCTGAAAGCACCAAAATGTTTATGCCAACAAGATGGCTCTCACGAGGTGTTCCTGGAATGTTCGTAAGAGCAAGTCCTCCGACGCTCGAGTCCTGGATCATGGGCTGTCCCTTAGTATGACTGCATCTTTATGGAAGCTGTGTTGAGGCCTGAAAGTGACTCTACCCAATACTGCTTTTTCCCTACTGTCCTCCCCAGGAGTTGGACCTACATTAAGCCTCCTCCAGTCCCAACTTATTTCCCCCAACATGTGTTTCTCAACAAATTTCTTTTGTGTAAATAAGATGTTCTTACTATTTTTGTTAGATAATCTGAAGTAACATAGATGTTGCTGACAGAGGCTCAAAAGCCAGGTAGCAGGATGTGTTTTGGAAACTTCTATCACTGCCCTATAAATGAATACTTTGTTTTTAAAAGTAGTAGAGAGTATCTAGCACAAGATGTTGTGCTATTTTCTGATACTCTCACCAACTGCAATCTGGGAATGTGTTTCAGCGGAACGAGATGCCCTTTCAAGCCCAATAATTCAGGAACTTGAAAGATATGAGTGTAGGTATCACCACTAAACACAAAAAAGAACAAAATAGACAAGGAAAGAAAAATAAAACAAAACCTCAACAGCGAAAAACAATGGGCTTCTAAACTGGTGGCCTGCAGAGGGTGAATGAAAAATTAAGTAGAATGAACAAGCAGTTAGAGTACAAATGTGAGTCTGATAGGGTCCTACTGGTATCTTAAAAGGAGATTCATCTCCTGAAGTAGAACAGCTTCAGCAGTAAATGGAAGATTTAATAAAAATTGTTGCAGACCTCAGAGACATCTGGAAGCTTCCTTGTTGAAGAATTTTTCTGTTAAAATACAGACCTGATTAAAAAATCGTGGGCCCTGAAGCATGGACATTTTTAAGGATGCTCATCTACATAATTAATCTTACTGATGTTTCTACATTGACAGAGACTCGAGAGATATTCTACCCTTGATTGGTAAGACAGTTTTTCTGCCCTTCTACAAGGTAGTGAATAGAAATCTTCCCCAGAAGTCAACAGATGCTACCCTCAGGTGCCGCCCTGACTTCTCTTAGCAGCAAAGTTGATGATCAGAGTTAAATCCTACCATAATCTAATTAAGGATAAGCTGAACATGATATGAATGAGAAGAAAAATCGCTTGAAGACTTGCAAGCAGTATATAATATGTATGGACAGGCATAGACATGTGCAACTGTGATTGGATTTTGAGAGTAACTCATCATAAAATATAATATTAGACCCAAACAATAAGAATGCATCAACATGGAGTTTCTCACTGAAGTTGGGATTGAAAACCTGCAAAAGTACCCTAGACATAGGACAGATTCTCTGCTATGGTCCCACTTGGGAACCCAGAGAAATTGATGGCTAATATCAAGCAAAATTAAAATGCCCTGGAAGCTGGGGATTTAGCTCAGTGGTTCGGATGCCTGCCTCATAAGCGCAAAGTCCTAAATTCAATCCTTGGTACCCCCAAAAATAAAAATAATAAATAAAGGGCATGACTAAAAACAGTAAAATGCCCTAGAAGATAGTAGAGGAAGAGAAAGAGAAATTGAGACAAATAGACTGGTTCAAATGAATTTATTAGTAAGAACAGAGGATTAACCGTATGGTTATGTTCAATAGGAATAACTATATGATCCTGTGTTCATTACAGCCATTGAGATGTGCCATTGGGGCTAGACAACTAAGAACTTTGATGGTGGACCTTTTGATAAACAAAGTATGATAGTAGAAAAGTTGTCTCAGAGCTAGACATTATAACATCCATGGGATGATAATACCATAAAATAATACAGAGAAGATGTAGGCACTTTGACACCTCATATTTGGGGCAAGAATTATAATTTCAGGACAAAAATATATAATATGACAAATTCCAAAAGTAGTCAGGAAATATTTATTCTTATTTTGATAAACAAAGTATGATAGTAGAAAAGTTGTCTCAGAGCTAGACATTATAACATCCATGGGATGATAATACCATAAAATAATACAGAGAAGATGTAGGCACTTTGACACCTCATATTTGGGGCAAGAATTATAATTTCAGGACAAAAATATATAATATGACAAATTCCAAAAGTAGTCAGGAAATATTTATTCTTATTGAAAGACGTTAGTTCTACCATAAAATAATACAGAGAAGATGTAGGCACTTTGACACCTCATACTTGGGGCAAGAATTATAAATTCAGGACAAAAATATATAATATGACAAATTCCAAAAGTAGTCAGGAAATATTTATTCTTATTGAAAGACGTTGTGGAGATGATTAATAAAACAAAGATACGAGCAAAGATAATGGGCAGACAACAGGAGTGATACTTGATAACCACAAATTAAACACAGACTGTATTTTTATTGGTCTTTTATATATTTTAGTTTTTGAGGAACCTTTACAGTGTTCTCTAGTGGGCTATTTCATGTACCCAACATAACTGTATTTTAGTTCCTTTTTCTTTACATCCTTGCTTGCATTTGTTTGCTTTGTTTTATTTGCTTTCTAGATAATAGCCCTTCTACCTGAGGTCGGATAATTACGTATTTTTTTTGTAACTTTATTTCCCTGAAGACTACGTATATAGAGAGTATTTTCTTCATATATTTATTGGCCATTTGCATTTTATTTTCTTTTGATCAGAATTCTTTCAGATCACTTGGGTGTTTTAAATTGTACTAATTTTAAATTGGGTATTTTTTTTAGTTGGTAATTTTTTTGTTTTTATATAATATAAATATTAATCTTTTGCCAGGTTAAATAGTAGGCAAAGTTTTTCTTCCACTCTGTAAATTTTGTCTTCACTCTATTAACTTCTTTACTGTTCAGAATCATTTTAACTTCATGTAATCTCATTTGACTGTTTGTTTGTTTTTTTGTTGCCTGTGGTTTTGGAGTCATCTTCAGAAAACTTCTGGCTATATTAATATGTTGGAGAGATTCTCTTATGTTTTATGCTAATATTTTCATAGTTATAGATCCTACATTTTGACCTTTGATATGTTTTTATTTGATTTTTATATAGAGTCAGAAATAGGAGTCAAGTTTCAGACTTCAGCATGTGACTATCCGGATTGCTCTGCATCATTTATTTATCTGCTCATTCTTTCTCCAATGTATGTTTATGGTACCTTTATTGAGAATTAACAATCTTTTTCTAGGATCTTTTTTTCTATTCTGTTGGCCTACACATCTATTTCTATGCCAGTTCCTTGCTGTTAGTTACTGTGGCTCTGTAATATGTTTTCAAATCAGATACTGTGATGCTTCTTGTTTTGTTCTTTCTGTTGCTATTGCACTGCATATCTGGAGTTTCTTGTGTTTCTATTTGGATTTCAAAGTTGTTTTTCAATGAACAATATTTTTCCAAATAGTATATAACTGTGCTTTATTCTTAAAACCCTCTTCCTTTGTAATCATAGTTTTCATAGACTAGTTTCCTAATAAATATATTCTTTCAAGTAACCTTTACTCTTTATTCACAAGATAAAATTTAATGGACTCTGATTACTTCTCAAAAATCCAATTTCAATGTTCCTTTGGATGGCAATTATGTTAATCAATATTTTTTGTATCACTGTGGCCAAATTTCTAACACCCACAACTTAAAGATTTCGGAGAGTTCAGTCCCTGGATGGATGTATATTTGATTTTTATATAGAGTCAGACATAGGAGTCAAATTTCAGACTTCAGCATGTGACTATCCGGATTGCTCTGCATCATTTATTTATCTGCTCATTCTTTCTCCAATGTATGTTTATGGTACCTTTATTGAGAATTAACAATCTTTTTCTAGGATCTTTTTTTCTATTCTGTTGGCCTACACATCTATTTCTATGCCAGTTCCTTGCTGTTAGTTACTGTGGCTCTGTAATATGTTTTCAAATCAGATACTGTGATGCTTCTTGTTTTGTTCTTTCTGTTGCTATTGCACTGCATATCTGGAGTTTCTTGTGTTTCTATTTGGATTTCAAAGTTGTTTTGCAATGAACAATATTTTTCCAAATAGTATATAACTGTGCTTTATTCTTAAAACCCTCTCCCTTTGTAATCATAGTTTTCATAGACTAGTTTCCTAATTAATATATTCTTTCAAGTAACCTTTACTCTTTATTCACAAGATAAAATTTAATGGACTCTGATTACTTCTCAAAAATCCAGTTTCAATGTTCCTTCAGATGGCAATTATGTTAATCAATATTTTTTGTATCACTGTGGCCAAATTTCTAACACCCACAACTTAAAGATTTCGGAGAGTTCAGCCCCTGGATGGATGTCTCCAAAGCGGAATAAATATGGAGGAAGAGCCTGGTGGAAGGATGCTACTCCCCTCAACCGACCAAGAAGAGAGCAGAACCAGAGAGGAAGGTACCAGGGCCTGGTTACAGCAGCAAAGACCACACCTCCACGGCTGGTTTAGGCACACTCACAAAAGTGTGCTTGACTAATCCCTTAGGCAGCTCTCAATCCAATCAAGCTGATAGTCTATCTTAGTTATCACAGCAAGCCATTTTCTTCCATATACGTATCCATCATTGTAGTAATTATCGCTCATCCTCGTATGCACATGTACATTTACACCTATTGTATAAACTTAGAAGTCCTTTAATGTTTTCATGTTGTGAGGAGTAAACGTGTTTAGAGCAGAAATCTGAGCACACATATATAACTTATGCTCTAGAATTTACCTCTCCTTAAGAATGAAGACACTTTATCAATACCATGACACGTCAATGAGTGGTCTCTGAGTCCTTCCTCCCACGGTTTCTGCTCTGCCGCATTGCAAATGTGTGGTTATATTCCGCATCTTTCAAACACTTTGCAAGAATTGGGTAAATCTTTTCATTAGTAGTTGACACACATATATAACTTATGCTCTAGAATTTACCTCTCCTTAAGAATGAAGACACTTTATCAATACCATGACACGTCAATGAGTGGTCTCTGAGTCCTTCCTCCCACGGTTTCTGCTCTGCCGCATTGCAAATGTGTGGTTATATTCCGCATCTTTCAAACACTTTGCAAGAATTGGGTAAATCTTTTCATTAGTAGTTGACAAGAAGAACTATCTCATCCTCGTATGCACATGTACATTTACACCTATTGTAAACACTTAGAAGTCCTTTAATGTTTTCATGTTGCGAGGAGTAAACGTGTTTAGAGCAGAAATCTGAGCACACATATATAATTTATGCTCTAGAATTTACCTCTCCTTAAGAATGAAGACACTTTATCAATACCATGACATGTCAATGAGTGGTCTCTTGAGTCCTTCCTCCCACGGTTTCTGCTCTGCCGCATTGCAAATGTGTGATTATATTCCGCATCTTTCAAACACTTTGCAAGAATTGGGTAAATCTTTTCATTAGTAGTTGACAAGAAGAACTGTATAAGAAGCTGGCTGAGGCTCAAGATAGTATCAATTATGTATTTTAATGTTACTGTTGTAACTTTTTATATAATATATACAAATATATAGTGTATGCATTTACCTGCCTGAACATCATTCTTCTCCAGATTAGTTTGATATCAGCATACATATTTTTACGATGTCTTATTAGATAGTTCATTCTCAAACTAGATATTTTCACTTTCTGTTTGCAAATCTAACCTGATCTTTCATTCTGAAGTACTGTGCTAAGTTCATGAGCTGCTCCAGACAGAATGTACTCCCCCCAAAAGTTGTATCTTCTTCCCTGAATCTTTTGAATATGTTGCCTTACATAGTAAAAGAAACTTTGCAGATGTAGTTAGGAATTTTTTCTTAAAAAGCGATTATTCTAGAATCCTCTGGTGGGTCCAATCTATTGTATATATCTTTGAAAGTAGAAAATGTTTTGTGTAATGGCCAGAAAGATGCCTCTAGGAGAAATGGGAATTTCAGTCCTTTTATCTTAAAGAACTTGCTTTTACCAACAATTTCACTAGACATAGAAGCAAATTTTTTCAAAAAGTCCTTGATAACAGCACAGCCAGCCACCACTTTGATTGCATTGTTAAACCAGGAGCTGAGAAAACAGTCTGGCCAACAATTTTTCTGACCTATAAAATTGTGTAATTCTAAACTACTATTTGTGATCATTTGCTGTGCCAGCAATATAAAACTAATATATAGACTAGCTTTATCACCTTTTACTCACCTCTGGCAAATTTAATCATCTGCTTCTCTGAGTAACCTGTGTATTATCTTCATGCACTTACTATTTTATTAGATTTTATAACTTTAGAAAAATACCCATCTCTCTTCTTAACTAGTCTGTGAGATCCTTAAGGGTCTCATTTATCTTTAAATTTCTTATATCTAAACCAGCAATTGAACATTTGAAATAAATAAATAGTATAGTATATAGTACGGGCACAGGTGATATAGTTTACCCACATGTAAGGACTTAAATGCACCATAAGTGTTGTAAGTAATTTTATTTACATACTTATTGCAAAATGTTTTGTCTTTGATTTAAGTGAATTGGGGAAATATTTTTATTAAAATGATATGGATTTTTTCCTGTAAACTCCAAAGAGATCTGGAAATATTTTTTAGAAATATATATTTCTTAAAAACATTTTATGTCTTTATATTTCTCTATATATCTTTCTTTATGTTTCTCCAAAGCATAATCACATTTCATAGTTCAGAGCTCTTAACAGTATCAGTTGTGGAGTTAATTAGTCTTGAAGAAATAGTCCTGAAGAATATTTCACAATGGCTTCCACAACTGGTAACATGCGAGTATCATACAGATTGCACACCGTCATTAATCATTGCTGAAATCCCCAAATAAATCAGAGCTTCTACTGTGCACTCTCAAGGAGTCTTGGAAACATGTTTTTTCTAAGCTTTTTGATTTTCTGTATTTACTAGAATGTCTGGATTTTGCAATCATGTGTAATACATATATTTAAGCAATGGGATCTTCATATCAGCTTTTCATGCAAAATTTATAGCCTCATACTTGTCAAAATGATTCAATAAACAGTAGTAAATAGTGTTTTGGCTTCTGTAACTTGTTGATAATTAATAACTAATAGTTAACTGATTGTGCTAACTTGAGTAAGAAACGCCCAACTACATTGGGTCAGCATTGTTCTGGGAGTGGCTGATATTTATTGAGGACAGAAGATGCATCTTAGGGTGGATTTTCTCCTAAATGGCATAACAGAAAAATGAAGACAGGAAGCTGTCTTCTGTTTCTTCATTAGGCCTGCAGTCTTCACCTTCACCGTGGAAAGTGTCTGCTGGTTTCCAGTACAGGCGACCCTTCAGCTTACCATTGAAGACCCTGTGGTCTCCTGATGAGGACTCACACAGGACACTACAGTAAGTTCCAGGCCTTTGACTGGATCCTTTGGATCTCTAGTGCTTATACTGTCCTTTTGCACTCTCACACCTGACTATGAGTGGCCATGGTAAGCTTTCCTGGTAAATTCCTATATTCTTGTAGATCTTGCATGCAATCTGTTTCTGTAGAAAGTACTGTAACCTTTCTGGAATATCATATGGCCCTATTGCAGGTAATGTTTTCTCAGGATATTGTACTCTGAAGATCAGGACTTCTGAAGCTACATTTGACACTCATGTCATATGTTATAAATTGTAGATTTTATTTCCAAAGATAATGTCTTAAAATCACAATCTTCTTAACATAGCTGTGAGACAAGAATTCTGGAAGGACTTGGGTCGGGGATTCTTCTATTCCATGTGGTGCTACTTGGGGTATTCAGCTGCGCAACAGGCTTTTCTAGAGAGAATAATATAATTCACTTGCCCCTCTGGTGCTATGGCAAGGATGACTGGAAGGCTGGTCTTAGCTACTGCTGTTCACTTGGATTCTGGTAGTGCATTGCTTCATTAGGGCTGTCAGAAACAATGGAGACACAGAGGTCTAGTAGCATGTACTCCGGTAAACAATGGAAACTGTTTGTCCTTCTGAAACGAAACCTTGACATTCTTATGACATACATCTTTGGCAACCTACTGGATGATATAACCACAAGCTTACTCACAATCAAGGCGAGGGTGTGCGCTGTGGGAGTACCGTCAAGTATTCATAACCATGATTTGACACTCACATGGTAACCTTCTGGGAGACATTCCTGTATTTAGTAAATTATCTACAGCTAATGAAAACAGTATTTCAATTAAGCTGAAAATGTGCACTGCCTGTAATTAAAAAAAAAAAAACTAAAGTGCAACTTTCTTCAACAATTTTAAGTATTTAATTTGTAATCTCAGACCACAACTGAGAGACTTCATCTTGTATTCATGTTACCTATAAAAATGCAACAGAAGGATGAAAAAAATAGAAGTGTTTGAAGAAGAACTTGAGTTGGAAAAGTTGTCTGAAATTTGGAAATGGGGAGATTTTATCAGTGTTCTTTCATTGTGACTCTGAAGTTGAATCTTTGATTTAGTTTGTTTTGACTGGGCTCTCTCACAGCTCTATAGGAATAGATTTAGCTTGGGGAGTTTTGTGCAGAGGAGATACAGGTAACATCATTTGATTAAGACAATAGCAAATTTTCTTAGCATTCTTTTATTAAATTGCCCCAAATAGACAGCTTTTCAGATTTTTGTGTATGTGTATATTTAATGTGTTATTGCTAGTCTTATTAATTAATGGATGAAATAGTACCAGAAGGCCATATTGTATCTGCATGAAAGTGAGAATACTGTCTTCTTTTAAAACTATGCTTTCATTATGTCTCTATTGGTAAAGGAGGAAAGAAAAACTTAACCAAGCAATTGCTAGAAAAATAAAAGTATTACATGACTATTTCATGAGAAAGAAGAAAATAGATGTTTTATTTTTTAAATATCTCTTGGTCTCCCCGTCATTGTGAAGAGTAAACCAAGAAGGAACGAGGCTAAATCGATGCACATTAAAAATATCTGAACTGGAGTTGACAGTTCAGTAAAAGTAAAAAGCCTCATAAGCTTCATTCTAGAAAGAAGGAATGCATTTCTATAGCAATATTTGAGGACAGTTTGGAATACTAGTTGTTTTAGTTACTTTTCTGTCATTACTGAGACAAAATACCAGACCCCCAAACTTAAAAGGGAAGGGGTGCATTTGGCTTACAATTCATAGAGGTTTCAGTCCATAACCAGACAACTCCAAGGCAGGGACAAGAAACGAGCAAGGCAGAGCAGAAAGGACAAGGCACATGAAAGGCAACAAAGGAAACTGGAGAATGAACAGGGTCTCCCTGCCCCTTTGATCTTATTCAGACTACTTAAGGCAGATAGCTCTCACATCCTTAATCCTGGTGCCCTTGAGCCTAGAATTGTATCATGAGTCAGTCCCAGGTTCACACAGTCTAGACCCAGCGTGTGAGCACATGCAACTTTGCGGGGACATCTAGGTCCAAACCATAACAACAGGCATGAGTCAAAAATACAAACATTGACTTTAATTGCTAAAAGAGACTTGATAAATTTTATTATGCTTCATAAGAAAATACTCTCTTTTTTTGTATTTTATGGAGCCTAATCATATAAAGACCACATAAGTGGCTTTTATTTTCTCTTGCTTCTTTTAATATGTAAAAGCAAGTTGTCAGTCACCCTGATGACTTGCTAAACTTTATATGTATTAAATTTGAGCAGAATCCTTAATACTCTGCTTGAGAGTTATCATTACACAAACACGTAAAAACTGGATCATCTCTAAGATACCATACATTAACAACAGTAACAATATTATTCAGATATAAGTAACAATGATAACAACAAAAATTAGGGCTCACTCACAAACACAAACAATGTATTTCATAGCATTAAAGTCACTGAAGAGCTATCAAATGATTCATAACTCCTAATTCCTCTGCCAAGAATTTCAAGATCACCCATACAGCAGAAAGTATTTATTTAACGCAACCATAAATTCTGGGAAGCTGTCCTAACCGGATTCCTATCCTCTCAGGGTCAAATTCCCTCTTCTCCTTTTTCAGTTTGCTGATTCTCAATTTTCAAATTCTGTAGTTTTCATACATTACAATCTCCACCAAGTGCTCTCTGATACTCTAGCTTGAGACAGTTTCCTCCTGTGTCTGTTTCCTGGCACCTTTACTTAAACTTTTAAAAAATGTATTGTTTCTTAGTACATTTTAGGTATGCGATATGACGGCGTTCGTCATTTGGAATTTCTACCTGTATATGATATATCTTGGTTGTTATTTTTCCCATTCCCCTGCCCTTCCTCCTACCCCTCCACCCTTCCCTATTTACAAAGACTTTGTTTCCATGTTTGCCTTTTCTCGTATTTAGTACTTTCCCTTCTTTCTTTTCCCTACCCCTCCCACTTCCCCTTTCCATTTGCTGCTTTTCTTTCTATTTCCCTTCATCTATTATACATTTTTATCTTCTTTACCTTTTCAGTTTCTCATGCCAGAAAAACTACTTGGTATTTACATATTTGATTTTTTTTTCTTCTTATACTTTTTTTAAGGCAAGCATCACTTGCTGCCTTGTATTAGGTGTGTTTACACCTCTTCTCCCCTATTGTACAATAACTTTGTGTTCTATAAGACATTCTCCAAACAAGAGAATTTTAATTTTAGTTTGCTATCTGAATCGGTACTTTATAACCACGCATTATAATTAAGATCATGCAAAAGGCATAAAGCATTCAGAATTCAATAACAATGCACAGTGAATTTAGTTACTCATCTGTCCCACAAAAGTGGCAGTTAGAGCTGTGTCTGTTCTTTCTGCATTACAGAACACAGGCCAGAAAAGCTAAAGGTGACAGTAGAAGAATTGTAGCTGTTAGTCCTAAAAACACTTGATAGCTCCCCACAGGTCAGAAGGTTGAGACTTTTATAATCACATGTCCCCAGAGCAACATCTTTTCAAGCAAACAGCGGTATTTTTTCTTGCTGACAGATATCCTAGGCAAGAGTTTAAAAAAACTCAGGCCAGAAGCCCTGTCTATGCCTCATTACCATTTAAATAGGATGATCAATGAGAATTAGCATGTAATTTGTATCTCAACACCTACCTCAGGCTTCTAAGAAACCTAAATCCTCCAACTTCTAAGTTGTCCTGCATTTTCCAGTGAGGATTCCTTTCTCTCCTCTCCAAATCTGCAGCATGTGTATTCCTTTTGTGTGTGTGTGCGAGAACTTCAGTGTTTCCTGGTTCAGGCTATCTTTCTTCTACATCCAACATAATCTGTTATTCTATTGAAAAACCAAATATGGGACTGGGGATTTAGCTCAATGGTTAATCACCTACTCACTTCTACAAGTACTTAGCCTACCCAAGGTAAACATATCATGATTATAAAATGCTTGATTGTGCTGTATATAAAGCCTCAAAAAGAGTTCCATAGCCTACTTTTCATCCAGATTGTTACTTGTGCCTATGCACATACCATCCTGAACACCCTCAGTGTCATCAGATTGTTATTTGTAGAGTCTTGAAAAGAAAACAAAAAGTTGTGATGGCCAAAAATGGCACGATTCATATAGAAATGGTAGATATTTATAGGGGAATTATTTAACTTTTAATTTTGAAATACCTATAACAGCAGAGACAAAAAAATATGCATGAAGCTATTTTGGCCATTACTTTTGTTTCTGTTTTTCTTTTCATTAAGAAAATTGTGATCTAGCCTCTTTTATAATCTTTTATTTGTAGGAATTGATGGTATTTAGGGGAATATTTGAGGAGGTAATACAGCAACATCAAAAAGAAGAAATTAGGAAGAGTTCCTCATTTCTTTCCACTAAAATTTACATCAATGAAGAAGAGTAATAGCTATTTTTCTAATTTTGTTTACTCATTGTTCTGTGTGTACCTAGGCCAAAAGGAATTGTTGCTTTCTGAATGTGGCCTGCTGTCCATGCCATGTTTCACGTTTAGGCTCAAATAACTGTCGAGAAATTCCTTCTTCAGTAATCATTTAAAACCCACCTGATTTTAGAAAACTAATGTAGATATAATATGCTTAACATGGCCTTCTGAAATTTCATTACCTGGATGAAATTTCTTATTTTTCTGAATGCATATTTGAAATGCATACTCCTTTTGATGCTGTGATAATTGCCTGTAGAAGACGTAATTATCAGCAACATATCTTCCATTTGGACCATAATCTCAATGCATTATTTGGTTCATCAGACATGTACAACATGCAGAAGAGGTTTATTTTGGCTTATGAGTTCTGACGGTTCACTCCATGGTTGTCTGACTTCAAGGTAGAAGCCATGGCACAGAAAACAGTGCCCAACATATAGTTCCCAGGAGGCAGAGAGGGAAAGAAAGTGAGAGATCAAACCAAACCCTCCAGAAACTTGCCTTGAATGAACTACCTCCTCCACCCAGGCCTGATTCCCCAACATCACACTGAGCTATGGGCTCATCAATGCCAAATCAATGCTGAATAAAGTGCCCCTATAATCTAATCAATTTTAAAAGTCTCACCTAGAAACACACCAAACTTTTTGGGGACATTTCAGTTCTAAACTGTAACACTCCTTGGGGAGGTCTATATTGGTCAGTTTCAATTATCACTTTTGAAAGAGTTCATGAGAATTTAAATTTATGTTCCATAATATCTAACTTGGTTTCTAAACATTCATCCTTACTATAACCATTCCAAATAGGGATGGGGTGGAGGGGAAAAGAGTCTATACCTCTGACTTTGTTCAATTTAAATGTGTTACATCATGTCCTGCTGGAAATAGAGTTCATGCCAGTAGGTTAAACTTTTAAATTATTACAAATAATTGTTATCCTGCAAAACTCCCATGTGTAAGGTCAGAACAGTAAAATTATTTTTTGTTAGAAATCATATTTAAATTAAAGTCATTTATTATGTATGTAGTCGTTACCCTGGAAATGCTGAATACAGTATTGAGTCGGCTGGAGCTCTAACCCAATTTATTTCCTTACCAGTGATCACTCTGGAAGGAGCAGAATATCTGGGGACTCAAAGCGTTAACCAAAGATAAACTTTGTTGCTTTTTTTTAACCTAATCTGAAAACACAGTCATTATTTCCATAATTCTTATTTTTCTTATAGATTTCTATAGCACACCGGAAATTTTAAAGTCAATTATTAACTAATAATATCAAGTAAATTATTAATCTAAGTGATTGTTAAAAATTATCACCAGTGCTAAACGGGGAAAATCCATGTGGGGGCAAACTGATGGAGGTAAATGCTTTTTTTCTGCTTATAATCAATAAAACATTTCATGATATCTGTTAAAATAGATGGTATTTGTGATTTAGTATGTTAAAAATGTGATTAGGCTTCCTTATTTTTAGGGTAAATCGCCTCTATAAATTTGGGGGCTTGATCCAATTAAAGAATACTGTTTTATCATTTATGGTCGTTATATTTCTAGAATGATTCCATTGATTTATTAGTGAGAATTTAGGTAGAGTTCTGTAAACTGTAGTGTAAATTAGGTAATTTTATGTAAACTGTAGGTTTAAATTATTTATGGCTGAAATAAAGAACAGGGCAGAAAAGAGGAAAGAAAATGAGTTAAAAACCAAAAAAAGACTAATAAATTAATAATGTAATTCTTTCATTTACAGATTACATCCAACTAAAATTAAAATATGCATCTATCAATCTGTGGTTTCTTGTTCTTTCTAAATACTCTGTGCATTTTACAGTATTACATATTCAATAACTTATTTAATCATATCAGCCAGCATTATGTGATTTGATAGTTCAACATGACTTATGACATATTTTTAGTTTAAATTTCAAAACAAAGTCAGTAATAAAGGGGAAAAAATGAGAACCAAGACCTGTCATGTAAAGGTACAAGATCCCAATAATGAATGTAACTGTACTGTATACCTAAAATGTACCAATAAACAATGAGAGAAAAAAAAATTTAAAGACACACACACAAAAACCCCAGGAAATAATGGCATAAGAACAAACAAAATGACCATATGTATATACATGTTTGCACTTTAGAAAAAACAAATAACCAAAATCGTCAGACAGTATTTCTGAGTTAAGTCCCAAAGCTGGTAAAAAAGCATCACCGTAATTGATGCTTCTCAAATATGCACAAATATTGTCTCCTTTAGTTCATTTCATTTTTAGTTTATCCTGATTTTCAAATGATAAGCAGCTGCATGAACACTTGTATGTTTTTGTCTCCTTTCATATGGATTTGCTCAAGTTCTCACATATATAAGTCATCTAGTAACTGAGTTTCAATACATTTATCTTTTGACATATATCTTTTATATGTTTGACTACTCTAAGTTTCTTCAGATAGTCTATGCATATATAGAAATCAGAAAATTAAAACATGATCAGTGCAACATCACTTCTCTACCAGGGAATGAATTCTAAGATTTTGATGTAAATTTGTGCATATTTTTCAAAGGCATTTAAATATATAGTAATAGGTAGATCTGTGGACTTCATTTATCCTTTATTAACATTTCAATATATTAATTCCATACTGTGTTCATATTTTGATATTGCAATTAACAGTATTTTCTTATATCTGCCTATAGTTACTAAATTCTTTCAGGATTCACTGAAATAGATTTAGCATCTGGCATATAAAGAGTTTAAAATCATCACTGAATCTCATCAAAAGAGAAACAGGAGAATAAGTTGAAATTCAACAACTATTCTTAGGTAAACCGGAGAATTTGGTCAAAGGGAATCTGCGACATCTGAAACTGGAAACATACATAGACAGGAAAAGAGATTCACAATTAATCAGAAAGAAAGCTTATAAAGAGAAACCGCAGCTGAAAACAGATGAGGATTGTTACAGTCTCAGTGTAAACATAGTACAACTAAAAATGTCAGGAAGTGTCAGGTGTGGTAGTGCACATCTGTAATCGCAGCACTCTGAGAGGCTCAGGCAAGAGGTTAGCAAACTTATGGCCACTCTGGGCAACTTAATTTAGAACCCCTGTCTCATTAATATAGTAAATACTAAAAGAGTTGTGGATATAGCTAGCTCAGTGTGAAGTCCCTAGTATTCCAAGTACTAGAAAAAAAATTTCAAGAGGGTTTGTTCTTTAAGAAGTCCACACACTTTTTGTGTGTTTTGTCAGGTTCTCACAATGAAACTCAGAGAAAAGTATTTTCTGCCATGTTTCTCTTTTCTGTAACTACGACTGAATTTAAGGGAAATGATTTTTACCAGAGACTAACTGGATTTTGTTTAAGCAAGAGAAATCCCCAGTCCCATCCACTGTAGCCATCCATGTAGGGAACTGAAATACAAATCTGTCTGCCTCTATTCTTGTTCCAATTAAGGAGAAACAACAACTACAACAAAATGTTGAATTCTAATAACTTAAGAATCACTCATGACTTGCTGGAAGATAAATTAGGCAGAACTCTTGAAGACACTGGCATAGGAAAGGACTTTATGAACAAATTCTCAGTAGCATGGGAACTAGCAGAAATAATCAACAACTGGGATCTCATCTTATTAAAAAGCTTCTGCACTGCAAAAGAAACCATCAACAGAACTAAGAGACATCCTACAATGTGGAAAAAAAAATTTACCAGCTGCTCCTCATACAAAGGACTATTATCTAAAATATATAAAGAACTCAAAATAATCAGTCCCCCCAAATATAAAGACCCAATTCAAAAATGGGCATCTGAAATGAACAGACATTTCTCAGACAAAGAAGTAAAAGCAGCAAGTAAATATATGAAAAAATGCTCCACATCACTGCTCGTTCGAGAAATGCAGAAAAAAACAACACTGAGATTCCACCTCACCCCACAAAGAATGGCTGCTATCAAGAAATCACACAATAGCAAGTGTTGGCGGGGTTGTGGGGAGAAAGGAACCCTTCTCCATTGTTGGTGAGAGTGCAGACTGGTGCAACCACTATGGAAGTCCATATGGAGATACCTAAAAGAGCTGGGACTAGAGGTTCCATTTGACCCAGCCATACCTCTGCTAGGTATCTTTCCAAAAGATTTAAAAGAATCATACCACAGTGATATATGTGCACCAATGTTTATAGCAGCACAGTTTGTAATGGCTAAAACTTGGAAACAGCCCATCTGCCCATCTGGAACTGGAAAAAGAAGATGTGTTTTTTCTATAAAATGGAATACTACTCAGCCATAAAGAATGAGAAATTAGAGTCATTCATAGGAAAATGGACACATATTGAGGATATACTCCTAAGTGAAATAAATAAGTCACACATGTGTAAATACCGAATAGTTTCTCTGGTGTGAAAAACTATAATAGTACACAAGATCCTAATGGTATAATTAAGAGTGTGAGATACGAAGAAAAGGGCTAAAGGTGTAGGGAAAGGGGGAAGTGTAGGGGCAAGGAAATAAGGGAAAAAGAAAAATATGAGAAAAATGAAAAAATGGAAATAGGTTGTTAATGGGGAGGGGAGGAGGGAGTGAAGGGAGGGCAGGGACAAGGGGAAAAAATGAGAACCACGACCTGTCATGTGAAGGTACAGGATCCCAGTAATGGATGTAACTCTACTGTAGACCTAGATTGTACCAATAAACTCAATTAAAAAATAAATCACTCATGAAGGTGCAGTCTCTTTGAAATACCAGGATTTAATGAGAAAGGTAAAGAATGCTTACAATCAACCTGTACATTACATCTTTTATGTAACTACCGGAAATTACAACTGAAAAACTTTTTTTTTTGGATTTTTGAGACAGGGTCTCACTATGTATTTGAGGCTGACCTGGAACTCACTATGCAGCCCAGGCTGATCTAGAACTCACAGAGATCCTCCTGCCTCAGCCTCCCAAGTGCTGGGATTACACGCATGTTCCACTACGCCCAGCTGAAAACATATTTTAAAAGAAATTGTACAGAATCTCAAAGACAAAAGGGGGATAAAAGCAAGGACACAAGCGGAAGTCTTTGGCACCGATACATGTACCTATAACAAATAGTAAACATAAACTAACTCCTGGCTAGGAGAAAGCAATGCTTGACACTAAAAGCTTTTGTGCCTTTGTTCTTTCTTCAAAGTACAATATTTCCTTATTTCTTTTTCTTTTTTCTTTTTTCTTTTTTTTTTCTTTTTTTTTTTTTTTTTTTTTTTTTTTTAATTATCAAATTCGGGTCCTTGCGCTTGCAAGGCAGGTGGCGGAACTGCTGAGCTAAATCCCCGGCCCCATATTTCTTTATTTCAACAACAACAAAAGAGAAATTACAAGGCACACACAGAGCACACACCGCTCCGTTTGAAGAGATATGTATCTGCAGACGTAAATGGTAAGACTCAGACTCAAAACTTGCAGATATTTGGGGATTAAAAGGCTAGAGATTTGTTTTAACTAATCTTGGTTAATTTCTACAGGTGCCCATGGAAAAAGACAAACAGTATGAGATAACAAGCAGATAATAGAAGCAACAAATACTGTCTTATCTATTTTCTTTTGTTATAACTGAATGTCACAGACTGGCTGATTTATAAAGAAAAGTTCCAATTACACTTCTGGAAATTCTGTAAGATGGGAGTACAAGGGCATCATAGCGAAGTCTGGTGAGGGCCTCCATCTTTCATCATAACACGGGCGAAAGTGAATGAACCAACAAGCGCGTGCAGAAAGCAATATAAGAACACATGAGCTTTTACAACCCATTCTAACCTTAGCCAGCAAACGCCCATAGCAAACGCATGAGTACATTCACAAGGACTCTGCACACGAGCCAGTCCGTTTTCACTGGGCCCGCCCTTCACTGTGTTGCACTTTGGAAATCAAGCTTCTCACACACGAATTTGAGAAAAGCATCCAAACTATAACCTGTGGAAATTCTGAAAACAATGTCAAAGTACCTCCTGGGGGGAAAAAAAAAAACAAAAAACAACAACACTGCAGTTGAATTGGAGAATATGTCTAATAAGCTTGTCAATGCATTTAAAATGGCCAAGGGAATACCAGTTACCTAAACACAGGTTATGAGAAACGTTCAAAACTTAAATGCAGGACTGGGTATTCAGTTCAGTGGCTCCGCCTCCTACCCCACAAGTGCAGGGTTCCCAGTAACAACAACAACAAAAACTTAAAAACAAATTTAAAAGAGGGGCAGAATATTCAAGAATTGTGAAACAATTACACAAGCTGTAATACGCTTGCTACAGAATCATAAGGAGAGAAAAGGAGAAATCAAAGCAATATATCTGAAGCAATAATAGCATAGAGTTTTTTAAAATCAGTAGAACCAAACTTCAAGTTTAGGCCGTTTAGAGAATGCTAGAATGAATAAATATCAAAGTACAAGCATTATGGAAGATGAAAAGATAAATTATCTTGAAAAAATGTGAGAGAAGAAAACTTTACTTGCATAATTACAGTGAATTTCTCCTTAAAAATCATGCAAGCAAGAAGAGAGTGACACAAAGTATTTAACAAGCTGACTCTACAGTCATTTATACCATTCTGGGATACCTATTTAAGATTTCTATTATCCAGGTTGAGTTACTTTACTCTTCGCCTTGTTTTCTTTTTTATTTTTCATTGTGAATCACTTTGATTTTCGCAGCTGTCATAACTTCAAAGCTCTTTTCAGTTGACAAAGCAAGAACAAATATGCAACGTATAATATATATATACACACATTAACACATGTAAATCTATTAGCATTCCTTTATGTAACTATTAGTTTCCATGTGAAACTGAAAATGTGTTTATAATGATGCATGTTCGTAATGGAGGGCCACACGCATTATTTCAACGTCTTCTCCTTGCTTTCCCGTAAGCTTCGTCCTAAGGTTGAGAAGCTCAGATTCCATCATTTACCTTTCATTAACATCTATTGCTCAATAGCTAGATTTCATTTCTCTGAATCCATGAAGGAAACAACTTTATCAACTGGATTACAGTGCTCTAATTGTTTCTTTTGCCTTGTTTTTGTAGATTGTACTAATTTCCAAAATTACGTATCTCATTACTATTTTTCTTCAATCTTTTTAGTAAACTTATTTCATCCATTTACAATATATTTATATTCATTTAAAATATATTTATATTTTGTCATATTGTCATTCCACCTTGGAATTGTCCAACTTGTTAAATGATATTGTCCTAATTTAAATTTGTTAAGATTAACTTTTATCCTGTGAATTTCTACGGGTTTAGCAAAGAAATCTCTGATGTATTCATGAATATAGTATCACAGAGACTAATTTCAACACCTGAAAACTACTTTTTATTTCATGTACCTTTCTCTCCCCTTAATCTTTGGTGACTGAACTTTGTTTCCCACCATCTCCTCAGCTTTTTCTTTTCTAGATTCTCATATATGGTAGTTGGTATATCTTATTATATAGCAGACATTGTTCTTTCACTCATTAATATGCAGTTAAAACTCTTTCATTCCTAATCATGGCGTAATAGCTCATTTTTTTTAAATTGTGAATATTATTGCTCTTTGGGGTTGTATCACATTTTATCTGTTAATCTATTGAAAACCACTTTGGTTGCTTCCATTTTTTAGTAATTATGTGTAAAGTTGGTATGAATACGTTGTGCAGTTCTTTGTGAAGAGTCATTAGTCATATGAAAGCTTTCACCAGTAACAGAATAATGACTATTGAGTTTTATTACTAATTATTAAAAGTGCTTACAGAAAGCATAAATATGTATTTTGAGCTTTGTGCTAATTTTTACAGTAATGTAGAATATATATTGAATCTTTCAAAAGTATTTTATAATAGTTTGTCAATGGAAAATAATTACTATTACAGTCATTTGAATATAAATTGTAATGTGCTTTTCTGAAAATACTGTCTTAACAACACTTCATTTTTCAAATATACTCCCTAAAAGTCAGAATTATGTATCATTGAATTTATCACGGTAGACACAAGGAAAATGGCCGGGTCAGCCTTCATTTAGAGTTGCCAGTTTCAAACACATAAAGTTATTATAACCAAGGTCTACAAAAAGTCGTAAAGAAGCAGACTTGAGAAAAATGAAAGGAGCTTGTGGAAGTTACTGTACTATTTGTTCCCTGGAAGAGGTTGGAGAATGATCACTGACCTCTAAGTAACAGAGAATGGAACTCATCACTCACTGCTGAATGAGCTCCTGGCTGTAATTGATGGCATCTCTTGAAATGGCTGCAATCATTAGGGCTCCAGTGACTGAATTAAAAGAAAATGAAGGATGCAGATGGCTGTGATAAAGCAGGAAAATGCATTTCTTCCTGGTGACAGATACAACTGATCATTTTACAAGGAAGTGCTTTACTAAAAGTGTTTCGGCTATGTAGTTCTCAGGGAAAATGAAGAGTAATGTAAAAATTGGACAAGATGAAACTAGCTGTTTCATTTCAGATATTGACTTCACAAGTCACTTTCAATAAATCAGCTGCTTATTGTACCTAAGACAGCAGTTTGTTAATGTTATGAAGGTGCTGCAAAATGTTCTTTGGTTAAGCAATCTTTGCACATCATATGATAAAATGAAGTTTATTTAAAACTTGCTTTTGTATATGTTTTACAATTATTAACTGGTGAACTGTTAGGCATGATGATTTATTTAAAACTTTGATTATCAAAACAACCAAGGGTTGGCAAATTTTTTCCATAATTGGCCAGAATGTATACATTTTAGTACCTTTTGGACTATATAATCTCTCTAATAACTGCTTAACTTTGAGTGAGAAAAACCTCCAGAGACAAAGGCAAAGGAATGGATGTTAGCTTATTAAAAATAACCAAGAACAACTAGATTTGGCAGTCATTGTAATTTTTGTGTTTCTAATTTTCAAAAAACTCTCCAGAACACCAGATGATTGCTACAAATAGGCATAACTAGAAATATTAATATTTTCTAATGTTAATATTTGCTAATAAAAATATTTTAGTCCTCCATCATGAGCATTTATGTCATTTAAATAAATACAGAATGCTTAAAAAGAATGGGTAAATGGCTTCCTGAATTTTGTAATCATATGGAGACAACAAAAACTACACTGTATTTTAGTGAACATTTTTTACTACATACCTTTGAATACTATTGCACTTCAATTTTGGCCTCTAGACATCTGCAAAATATAGTTGAACTACTTAATTATTTGAAATTGTTTACTCACAATAAATAATCTTGAATCACTAATTCAAACTAAATTCAAATAAGGCTTTTTCCATATTGTTTCATCAATTTATTTTCATGAATCATTTTAAGTATGCATGACATTTTTGAAATTATTGTGACATGAAGTTATCGCTTCATCCTACTACGAAGAAAATCGTTCTGAGGGGACTCACCCAGACAGAGGTTTAGGATAATTAAGTATTTTCCATAGTTAGTAACTCTTGTCTCCTGAAAATTATTCCTCTCCTTACAATGTATATGGTTACTTACTTGGCAGTCGCCATGAAGTAAGATCCTCAGTTTTGTAGCCTAAAACTTGCTGCATTATTTGTGTAGCCAGTTACCCTATTGAAAGTTAAATCCGTCAACAATGTTCTGGGCCACCGGTTATTACTTCACCTCTCTATCATTCTCCCCTGGAACTATGTTAATAAGGAGCTTATTGCCTGATTTCAATCCAATCCCTCTTCCATTCTTCTTTGTCTAGATCCATGAAATAAAAGTTGTTGTATAGGACATTTAACAAATATAGTTTATGTCTGTTTGTTTGTTTGTTAGAACCCAAAGAGACTTTTTCTGTCATACACAGAACAGTAGTTTTCTCCAGGAATCCTAATCGGTTATCTTGTTCTTTCCTTCAATTTTGGCTTGTCACCTTCAATCTCTTCTAGATCTTCTCCCAGCTCCTAAATAAAGAGAATAATTCCTATGTATTTGTCAAGTTCAAGGATGTTCATGATCTCATTTGTGGAAATCAGTCTCTTGGAAGTTCTTTAGTATTTCCCCAAAACTGAGTTGTTAACAGCTACCTTTTACTTGATTTTATAGTTCCTTAAATCTTAAAAAAAAGTCTCCTCATTTCACTTAGTTGAACGTTTTAAAGAACCCTTCCTACTTTGCCTATGTACACACCGGTAAATGAAATTACACAGTAAGGCATTTTCAGTTTGGAAAACTTTATTAGGCCCAAAGGATCAAACATTTTCTCAAGAAGCTTTTGGAAACCCATAAAATACTATTTTAAAGTATTTGTGAAGTACAATGTGTCAGAAAAGCAAGCATAAACACTACATTGAAAAAAAGTCTACTTTTTGTCTAGTTTTTAATATCAGAGGCTTCCATTAAACATTGGTGTTTACTTTCCACCCACCTGGGTTCAAAGTGAGCAGACCACAATTTAATCTTTTGAAATCATTCTTGAAACTGAATTTTAAAATGCTTTTTTCATAAGGAAGCAATTTGTGAATAAACCATTTTGTGAAAAAATTTTAGAGCATGAACATGATTTACAGTTTTACATTACGTAAGATTAGCAAGGGCCCTGCTAGCACATAGCCTGTGTACCAAGCCCTACTGCTCCAGGTATAATAATCCCTGGCCATCTAATTTACGCCTCTCTAACCACAGACAATTACAGGTATTCAAAAATAATTCAACAAAATCTAATTTTTCTCATTTAAAATATTCATATGTTAAGCATACAAAAGACCAAAATAAGAACACCATAAAATTTTAATATTATTATCATTCTTCTGGGGGAAATTCATTTAAGAATGAAAGGTAGTATGACCAAATCTCTTGGGAACAGACAAATCATTAGGGATGTACTGTATCATTATATTTAACTGTATCTTGTAACATAAAAGTTTTATGGGGGGCGGTTACTTAGCACAGTGGTGCGGCTGCCTACAAGGCAAGGCAAGTGCAAGGCCCTGAGATCTATCCCCAGTACCCCCAAAAAATGTTTTATGGCTTATATCTATTTATAATAAAAGTAACAGTTTGTAAGTATGTAAGATGATTAACAGAAATAAGAATGTTCTGTACATGTGGGCAGAGGGAGAAAAACAAAGACAAAGACAGAGACAGTCCTCAATAGAGTGAAAAATATTACATAACAAATTAATTATCAATAGATTTAAGCTAAATTTGACCTATTGTCTGCTTATAAGTAGCCAATGTGCCAGGAGTGGTTTTGATGAAAAAAAGTGTTGAGAAAAACAGAAAATAATATTTCATGTCACCTGGAAATTACATAGAAATAAAGTTAAAGTGCTCAAGAAATTTGAATTTATGAATACAGTAATGTAGAAAATAATCTTTTTTCTGATCTTTGATTTTGCCTTTTTGCACTCCAGTCCTAAAAGGTATTATTGTAGACAGCTAAATTAGATTGAAATATGATAGGCAGTCAGACAGGGTGGAGCCGTGGAGAGAGTCAGGACCAAAGGTGAAAACACTACAACTGTGGCAGAGACACACCTAAAGGTAGTGGAAGAGAGCAGGCCTTCTTCCCAAGGGCTGAGATAAGCGATAGCACCTGATCCAGTAAAGTCTAGAACACATCAGTAGCCTCAGTTGATGGTGGAGACCTCCAGATCCATCACCTGTCTGAGAAGTCCTTTGTTCTTTCCATGTATTCCTCCTATGTGATTTGCTTCCCCATTGGGTCACTATTACCTAAACTACTATACTTGTGAGCTTATTGGTTAATTATAGCTGCAATCCACATTGTACGCACATGGGCTTTGCTCTATGAAACTTCTCTGGAAAGTGGCTACCCACTCTGGCCTTTTCCTTTCTTTCTTAGGAGCTACAGCGTTTCCTCTCAATAAGTATTTTCCTACTCTTAACCTCCGTTGTTCCTAGAATTCATCCTTCAATTTTTAGAGAACACGAACATCGTGTATCAGTAATCCAAAATGTTGCAAGTCACAATATTTATCTTAGGTCTTTCTGAGGTCCTATTTCATCTCCTAAACAGTATCTTCCATTTGTAAAACATAGTTTATTAATATTCACTCTATGTCTAAATATGTTACTAATTAATAGCTCATTTTTAGAAGAGGGAGAATATATGGAGATCATGTGATTCAATGTATTTGTGTAGACACGGATACTAAAGTATTATCTGAATTTCATTTATTAACCAGATAATGCATTCTTCATTCTTATTCTGCCACATTATCAGCTACAGAAACAAAATGAAGTTTTAGTTTGAGCTTTTAAAGATATAAGTATTCTTTGAATATTTGTTTTCACCCTTATCTTCCTATGCTTTCTAATTGCTGCTAGATTGAGTTTTTAAATGTCACTATGTACATTTTCTTGAGTGACAAGTATTTACCTTTATAATAATTATTCAACTGACCTACTGTCCAGTTTGTTGACCTAGTGCACAATAAATACTCTGATTTAGCCTGTGCAATAAATAGCATATTAAGGTAACTATCACTAACTTCTCTGTGAAACTTTTGAAAATTCTTCAGAGTCATTTACTCTTTCCACTTTTTATATTAATGCAGTATCTTGCCTGTTTATATCTATTTGAATGTAATTGTTATTCATTTAAATAACTTGTATCATGATCCTTAATTTTATTGCCTAGTATGCCACAAAGTTGTGTTTAGTTCAAGATAAATTTCTTCCATGGACGGACATAGAAGAGGCATCTTGTTAAAAGATGGTGAATGCTTGGCCTGATGCCTGTACCCTACTTCTGTATGCTAGTAGAGTTCGTGCCCTTTCTTTCATATTACATAGAAAGAACACCCATAAATTCCACACGATTGGAAACCAGTCCTTTTTATAGCTACCATTAGTGCTCTAGTTTTTCTCTTAGTTCTCCATTATAGCCATCTAGTCAAATTAATGTTGAGTAGATGGTGTGTAAGTCATGAATTTATGAACTCCCCTACACGGAAGTTTCATCAGAGTGGACAAACTAGCATTCACAAAATCATAATGCTTGTTGTATATGTTCTTTCTAAAAATGCTGGATATTTTCTATCCAGTGATCTATTAGCAGCAGGAACCATGTTCAGGTGATGTTTATACATAATGTTTTGCTACAGATATACTCATAATAATTATTTGAGAAATCTGGGCTCAACTTTCCATAGAAATTTGATGTTGACCTGATGGGGTGCTCTACGTTCTTGTCGAGCCTGAATCTTTTCTGGCTATTCAGTTACACCTTTTCTGTGTGACAGAAAGTGGATGTAATGTCTGCATTTAGAACAAAAATAACACCATGAAATATTGGCATTGTAGTTTTGTTCTGCGTGTGTGTGTGTGTGTGTGTGTGTGTGTTACCACATATAAAAAAGAAATAGTCGGGCCAGGGGTGTGTTTGCTTCAGTGGTTCCACCACCTCCCTTGCCAGCATAACGGCCCGAGTTCGATCCCCAGTATCAAAAAAGTAAAAAGAAAAAGAAAAAGAAAAGAAAAGAAAAGAAAAGAAAAGAAAAGAAAAGAAAAGAAAAGAAATTGATGAGATTTTTATTTTGTATCCTTTAGTAGACACATGGTATATTCTTATTAATTTGACGGTGAGATTTAAAAAATCTATTAAACTTTCATGCTCACAATATGTACTATTTTCTTAAGCACAATGAATTAGCTAAATATTCTTACAACATATTTTGTTAGCCTCCTAGTGCATCCTAAAGTGTTGTTCATCGTGTCTTTCAGAAAAGTCCACTATTCATAATGATGGAAGATAAGGTAAATGAAAAGAGTAGTGACAGACATTTCATTTTGATATCTATATTAATTCCTTTAATATTTTAACATGTTAGGTTTTGTTAGTATCCTCAAGTGAATGATTTCAAGACAGAATTACTTGGAAGTACAAAAAAGTCTGCATTTTCTCAAGTACCAAGTAAATAAATAGAAGAATATGAACACAAGTTCATTTACAAGGAGTAAATGAGAAAAGTTTGCAAAAAATGAACATTGACACCAGATAAGAGAAAAAAATAATTTCAAATAAATATCCTGTTATTCACTGGGGTTGGAAAATCTTATCAAATAGATACAAAGAAGAATGACACATAGTATGAAATCTTCATGCTACATCTGTTAATCTAGAGTAAGAATCTGAGAAATAGAAAACAGTTTCTGAGCCAAGCAAAGGAGAATTGAAGCTGAAAGCGAACTGAGCTAAAGGACAGAGTTGAGATATTCTCAAAACACCACCCAGTTGCGTCATGGGGAAAAATATTAAGAATGAATGATCTATGCAATTTGGAGTAATTGCTTTCTATTAAAAGCAGGCAAACATATAGATAGACAGAGTTAGATAGATAGAGTTAGAAAGATAATCATATTTCACTTAAAAAAATGACTGGTGAAATACTTTGTTTTGTAAATTTCTACTTTGTATGTGTTAAATAATATTCTATAGCATACACAACTTGCTTGTCTATTTACATCATGAATATTTGTTTAATTTCCACTTTGAATCTGTTATGAATAAATCTAAATTAACAATATTTATGTCTAATTTATTACCACAACTCTATTTTAACCATATATTTTTCATTCTCTTGGGTAAAAAGGAAATGTATTACTATATAGTGAGTATATAAGAAATTTTCAGACATTTCTCAGAATTATTTTACAATCTTAAGCACTCAGCACCAATATAAGAGGATTGTAATTTATTTACTTATTGGCTGCAATTTGGTATTATAAACCTTCAAGTTGGTTAAAGTAGAAAGTATATAGTGCATCATATTTCAGAATAATCCATTTATTATGACCCGTATTGAATTTTATTTCATCCAATTATACTTTGTGGATCTTTTAAAGTGTTTGTTCAAACATTTTACAATTTTTGATATTTTGAGGTTTATTTATTAAGAGCAATTGCATTTATGTGCTTGATATAGGGTCTTCACATGATATATTTATAAGAAAATTATTTGTTCACATTCAAATATTTGACTTAATATTTCAATGTTCTTAAAAATAATCTTTTGTGAAATTTGATCAAATTCATTTTGACCATGCTATTATAATTTAATTTGCATCCTATATAAAAAAATTCTCCTAAGTAAAAAATTTCTCCTATACCTTTAAGAAATGTTATGCCTTTGCTTGTGTACAATGTTATTTGTGCATATGCACAAAGTTGTCTTGCTTCATGCCCTCTCCCCCTTAAATATAGGCATCAAGTTTTACAGCACTCTTTTGGCAAGACTGCCTTTTACCAAAGAATTATGTTTGAATGGGTCACTGAAAATGAATTATGTGTATATATGTCTCTACTCTCTATTGTTTTGTTGTATATATTACTTGATAACATTTACAAAGCCTTCTACTTCAGGTAATATAAGATCTCCACTTTTGTTTTCTTTTTTACATTTGTTTAACGTAATAAATAAAAGATTATATAATTTCTAAAAAATAAATTGTTGGCTTCTTTTTATACATTCACTTAATTTTCTTTTCCTTCTCATTGAGTTTGTTGGTACATTTTAGGTATACAGTACACTTACATTCATCATTGGGATTTTGCACCTTTACATGACAGGTCTTGATTTTCATTTTTTCCCCATACCCCTGCCCTCCCTTCACCCCCTCCTCCCTTCCCTATTTACAAATACTTTATTTTCATTTTCTCAGTTTTTTTTCCTTTTCCCTTATTACCTTTCCCCTATCCTTCCCATTTCCCCCACACCTTTAGCCCTTTTATTCCTATTTCACCTTTGCTAATTATCTCATTAGGATCTTAGGTACCATTATGGTTTTTCACACCAGAGAAACTATTCGGTATTTACACATGTGTGACTTATTTATTTCACTTAGGAGTATACCCTCAATATGTTTCCATTTTCCTATGAATCGTGTTTGTAAAATTTTTATATTCAAATAAATATCATTTTACTATTCACATTCACTCTGACCTACGTCTGTTACTTTCCTGTTATTTTACAGTGAGAGTCTTGTCCACCATCTTGTGCACCCAAATAAATATTTCTAAGATAGAACTGTCCAGCTAAGATAATTCCTTAATTACTGATTCAGGGAAAATAGAAGATACAACATTGTTGCTGTTTTATGTTCCTGAAATTGAAGATAATTTTTGGCATGGAAATGTATGTAAAGAGAAACAGAAAATTAATTCTGGAAGCCGAATTCTGCCTTAAAAGTATCTAAAAGTCTTGGGAGAGTTTTTGGGGTCAGGAAGCAGACAAAACAAAATGGCCTTCAGGAGATGCAGTATGAAATGATCAAACACATTGACTGATATGTTAGTGAATGCTTAGTGAGCCTCCATTCAGAAAAGTCTTAGTGTAGACCAAAAGGGACATATTGGAGTTGATGGGAACACAGGGGATGGAAATTTGATATATTTTCTGATAGTACAAAAAGAAATTAGGAAGTACAATTACTAGTTTGGTTAAGGATATGTGAAAGTGCAAGATTAAGGATTAGATCTCATTTATTCTTATTTTTATAATGGCATGAGCTAAATAATAAACTTTTACACCAAAAAGAGCCATTGCTTTCTACATTTGAAAATGCAAAAATTCCTAAATCCTCATATATCTGGAAAAATAAACCACAGTTTCAAAAATTCTGACACTAATAAATGATATAGAAAATATATTTCAATCAAATGATAATTAACTAAGGATTATTAATTTGCTCCTAATTAGCATTTACAGTAATATCTCACAGGCTACTTTCCAATGCGCAGATGCTCTTCTATGCTCTTAGCACATCCATATAGATGATCTGTGTTAAAAAATGGGACTTTTAGAAATTTAAGTATGATTGATACAATAGAAGACTCTCAGGAAACCTAAAATAGAGAGCAGTGTATTGGAGATATTTGCATATGTCTCTAATGTAGTGAATTATAAGTCAACTATATTAAGTATGTCACAAAAATTTTAAGATCAGTTTAGATTAGACTGAAAAGATAATGTGAAAAATGAAAAAATATATTTGGGCCTACAAAATTTTACAGGAAAGAAGCAATCTGAGAAAACTATGCAAGATCAAACACTGCATTTTTGCTGTAGAAAATAATAAGTTTAAGAAAAATATCCTATAATGTAGCATTTAAAAGTTAGTAGGGTATATTTCTAAGTGCATTTCAAAATTTCTATGGACAAGCGTCTGCGCCTTCTGTCTCTTTTTGTGTTGGTTTTCTTGTGACTCTCTTCCTATGTATATTGAAGTGGATAAGAGAAGGCATAAACTTGATTCTATTTCACAGGACTTCAGATTTAAACACGTGATATTGAAGGAATTAGACTCAGCTGAAACTGTTTATCAGAACCTAAAGGTCTCACATTGATACTACACTAAGATGAAACGGAGCTTTGCTAAGATGGGGTATGAATACATTTTTATGTATGATGATGTCAGTATGAGAAAGGAATAGATAATGTATATTTAAAGCCACTCGTAGCTACTCCTATTTTGCACAGTGGTCAGCTCCTCTTTCTTTAAATGGTAGAGCTTTTGTGTTATATTTTCTCCCCTTGAGTCTGGGAAGGCTGGTAACAACAGTGGAAAAGACAAACTGCTTTTCCAGATTATGTCATAAAATTGATGTTTTTTTCTTTTTTTTTTGTTACAAGCTAGAACAACAAATCAAAAGTACAAAATAACAATTAAAATAATCATTTAAATCTGTGTTTTAGCAGATACTTTTTACAATTGAAAATTGCGCCTATTAATGGAGTTATGTGATGTTTTAATTGGTATATTAAGTGTATAATATTTAAATTAGTTGAGGTATACTTGTATCTATTTTCTCATTTATCATTTCTTTATGGAACATCTTTCAAAATTCTTTATTCTAGGATTTGAGGTATATAGTACAATAGAACATTTGTTCCCAACAATAAATTATATCCTTTGATTCACTTTTTCCCAAACCTCCCTTCTTACTCCTCTCGCCGGAAACTGGAAACCATCCGTGTCCTCTCAACATCTATGAGATCAATGTTTTAAATTCATTTTTGAGTAAAAATGGGGAATATTTTTTCTTTATATGTCTGGTCAATTTCATATCATACAATGATTTTATGTTTTATCGATGTTATCTCAAATGGCAGGGTTTCATTCCTCTTTGTTACTGTATAGTATTCCAATTTTGTACATGTAGCACACTTTCTTTATTCATCAGGTTACTTCCATTATTTGGTTATTGTGAACAGTGAAAAATTCAACATGGGAATACTAGTATCTTTCCTACGCACTGATTTATTTTCTTTTACCTAAGTACCCAGTAGTGAGATTGCTAGGTAACCTCATGCTGCAACTCTACTTTTAATCATCTAAGGAACCTTAAAACTATTTTCCATAACTGCTAGAATCATTTATTTTTCAACCGACCTTGCATAACTTCTCCTTTTTAATCCATGTCATTGCCAATACCTGTTATTTTTAGTTTTGTCACTATATTTTAGTCATTCTTACTGGGTTAAAGTAGCAGATCATAATGCTTTTGATCTGTGTATCCTCAATGATGAATGACATTGAACATTTTGTCACATACCTCAGGGCAACTAACATGCCTTTATTCAAATATGTCTATTTAAAACTATTACTCATTTTAAATCAGATTTTGTTATCATTGAGTTTTAGGAAATTCTCAATACTTCATCTAACCCAAAGTAGAATATTGCATTGGATATCAGTGACATCAGCTCAGACTGGCAAATCTTTCAAAGGTATAATTTGTCTCATTCTGTGTAGAAGGTTTTTAGATTGATAGAATATAATTTGCTTATTCTTGCTTCTGTTTTTTGTGCCTTTAGTCTCTTTTTAAAAATATTCTTGCCTATTCTAATGTGCTGAAACATTGATTTTATATTTTTATAAGTTTTATGGTTATGGGTTTTAGTTCATTATGAGTTGATTTTTATAACTGGCAAAAGATAGGGTTCTCTTTTAATTTTTCTACATCTAGATAACCAAAATATTCTGTATGTAGATATCTCCAGTAGTATTTATTCAAAGGCCACATTATTATACATACATATATAAACCTCCCAAGACTCCATCAAACAAATATGAGAACTGTCAAGAAAATTCAGTGATACTTCAGGATACCAAGTCAACATGCAAAATGTCAGTACTGTCTCTGTATACTAATAATAAATTGTTAGAAACTACATTTTTTAAAAAGCTAGGCATTTAGCTCAGTGGTTCTGCCAGCTGCCTCACAAGTTCAAGGACCCAAGTTCCATCTCCGGTATAAACAAACAAACAGATAATAAAAAATAGTAAATTGTCTGAAATAGAAGTAAAGAAAGGAACTTCATTGATAATAACTGCAAGAAAAAACTAGAAATAAATTTAATGAAGAAAGAGTTTAAAGATTTCTGACATGTAAAATAGGCCAGAGATTTAATTCAGTGGTTCCACTGCCTGCCTCGCAAGCACAAGGTCCCGAGTTCAATCCCTGTACCCAACCCCCAAAAAAAGTTAGTTATATGGTGAACAAAATTGAGGTGGACAC
The DNA here is from genome assembly GCF_012274545.1 of Fukomys damarensis. NCBI lineage: Eukaryota > Metazoa > Chordata > Mammalia > Rodentia > Bathyergidae > Fukomys > Fukomys damarensis. The sequence goes on along the minus strand of NW_022900915.1, from coordinate 25,704,848 downwards.
AAAGATGTACAAAGATATATGTGTTTATGGGTTGTGAAAATCAACACTATCGATTTTGTTAAATTACCCATATTATTCAAGGTGATCTACAGTCAATACAATACCTATCAAATGCCAATTTATTTCTTCATAGAATGACAAAAAAAGATCACTAAAAATTACATGGAAGTAAGCACACACAGAAAAGTTTAGCTACACAATCTTGTGCAAAAAGAACAAAGCAGGAGGCATTAAGCTACTTGACTTCAAATCCTAGTGCAAACCAAAGGAATTAAAACAGCATGGTATATTTGTATAATTCAGACTTATGAGCCAATGAAAACAGAGAAGCTAGAAGTGTAACAATACATGTGTAGTAACTGGTTTTCCACAAAGATATTAAGAAATACATTAATGTGCAAGCCATCTGTGTGCACTAATATTTTTTATGTTGTAAAGAAGCCTGCACTGACTCAGGGTCCACATGGAGAAGCACTAAGGTTATCCAAAGAGAAAGATTCCTGCCATCAACCCGTTGATTCAGCACAGCCCTATTTACTTCACCACCAGTAGTTGTGGAATTGTAACTGGGTGAAGAAACTCAACCTGCAATAAATGCTAAACCGAGCCTTTCCTTCATGCCTGATGCAGAGATTGAAGTATAATAACATGGTCAAGACAGTTTGTTTAAATAATTTCTTTCCACAGAATCCATAATGCAATTTCCCAGTTATATTTTGATTTCAGATAGTTTATTTCTGTAGTATTATTTGTGCCATATATCTTATATTTCTCGCATTTGCTCATTTTTCTTTATGTCTTTGCATATGTACTTTGTCTTATTTCTATCATATCTCTCACTTCTGTTTTAGTTTCTATGGACTTATTTTTCTCCTCATTGTGAATCATTTTTAGAATACCCTTCATATCTAATAGTATTTGATTTGCTATTAGATGCCGTCATTTTTATTTTTTATTGTCTCCACTTTTGTTCCTTTCAAGACTGAAGGTGCTTATTTTATACACAATTCTTTTATTTGGAGACCAATTTATAAAACTTTTATGGTAGCTTTTGTTTATTTATTCATTTATTTGCCCTCTGGATCATTAACATTTGAAAACTTCTTATTCCTATGTTTAATCATTTAGGAATTAATACCATCATCCCTTAAGCCTTCCTCAAATATTGTTTCTTTGTTCCACTCTAGAAGTTCCATACTTTTCATGCTAAATTTTGTATTCATTAAGACTCAAGACACCATAGTGGAAATTTAGAGAACGCTTTCTTTAACTGTGGTAACAATTGACAGAGACAACTGACTGATAAATATGTGATGATTTACTGCCTTCTAGGAGCACAATATTGCTCAACATATATCTATAACTTATTCATCTTGCATAACTAAACTTTTATACCTGTTAGATTAGAAATTCTATATCCCCATCCAACCTCTAGAAGCTTCACTTTTATTGTTGGTTCCATATATTCAACTATTTACGGAGTCATTACAAAAGTGGAACTTTGAAATATTTTTCTGTGACTGACTTATTTTACCTAAAGTTATGTCACATAAGTTCATTAACATTGTCATATATTTCAGGAATGTATTCTTATTTAAGACTAACATTCCATTTTTCACATAGGCCACTATTTTAAAAAAAGAATCAAATTATCCATCAATGGATATACAGAATTTTTCTACATTTAGACTGTTAGGAATGGTATTAAAATGAACTAACAAGTGCTAAAATCTTTACAAATTGTAATTTCAGTTCCTTCACATAAATATTCAGAATTGGAATTGCTGAGTCATATAAAGTTTTATTTTTAAATTTTGATGAACCTTTGTACTATTTTTCATAGTGATTGAACCATTTTACATTCCCACCGATTGTGCACAAAGGTTGCACTTTCTCACAAGTTTTCCAAAACTTTAATTTTTGTGATAGAGTTTTCCCAAAGCACAAGGGGATCAAGAGATAGAAAAAAATGGGAGAGGGAAAGAGCACAAAAAAAATTAAGATGATATGTTTTGTACATGTAACAATCTTCGCAAAGAATGTCTTAATTTTGTACTTCAAACATGTAAAAGCAATAATAAATGCAAGTGAACAAAAAATAAACTAAATAAAACATTTAAAAGTTTATCTTAAAAGAGTATCATGCTAATCTCATTGTGGTTTTGATTTGCATTTTTACTATGATGAGTGATGCTAAAGATTTAACAGTTAAATTTTAGTTAAAGATTTGACTTTGCACTCAAAATTTAAACTTGCCATTTGTTGCTAATGCCTTACAACAAAACTAATAAACCTTATCCAGGAGCATGATGACAGAACAAGGCCTCACTATCCATCCACTCACTGTTAACAAATACAAATGAGCCAATAGTTCTGACTGAAGCTTAATTTGAAAACAACAATTTCTAAAGCTCTTTTTTTGTTTGTTTTTTAATGAGTTTCTTGAAGTGAATTTTGAAAAAAAGTATATTGTTCTTGGAGACTAATTTTCACCAGGAGTGTAGCTCCTTAAAAATTAAAGAAAAAAAAAAAGAGCTAATTATCGAGAAAGGGGGAAAAAAGGGAGTATAAAGATGCATGTGAATGTTTTGTTTAATGAATGTAGCTAGGATTAAATCCTGATTATGCTGATATTGAAAGCGATGTTCTTTGCTACTTTTGAATGCCTTTTGGCATGCAGTGCCCGGACCACAGCTGGGGCTTTTAGCTTGTTGATTGATATATTTAATAAACCCATTCTCATGTATTGTTATTGGTCCTTTTAAAAACAAAAGTGTTTTCTTGAATACTTTATTATCTTTTTGCTTTTTTCCCTCTTCTTCAAGCAATTATTTTCCAGGCAATATCAATCAAGCAGAAAGAACATGTTCCAAAGACTAGATACTGGTACTATCCATCTATATGCACATTTTAATCTGGAAAAAAAGACATGATATTTTCTTCTCATTTTCTCAACATCCACTAGTTTAATTTGAGAGTCAGCTAAACTACAATTAAAAGAATCTTGACTTCTGTTAAACAAACCCTGGTACCTGTAGGCATTTTAACTTGCCTGTGTTTAAAGGCACTTTTAACTCATTGTGAAAACAGCTGGAGTTATTGACGAAAGTCTTATATCTTGTTTTGTTTAAGATCTGGTCAGATCTGTTCATCCAAATGTCTAGTGAAATTGGAATGACATGAAGCCAGGCTTCTTCCCTTACACAGAGTATATTTCTACAACATGCTAAACCTTTATACGTGCAGCTGTATGCTGGGAGAGGAAAGTACCTTGTAAATGTAATTAATTTCACATGTTTTACACAATATGACCTCTTTCTGTGTAGAAAAGGTGGAAACAGTTTTTTTTTTTTTCATTTAATGATAACCTTTAACAATTTGCATTATATAAACTAGCACCAACCATTCTATGGCTATTAAAATGCAAATATTTTCTAAATCAAAGTAGGCTATGCCTATTTTATTTTTCAGAATCAAAGAAACCACCCAATCTGAAGGAAATATGTATTTTACACCTATGTATTTTTTTATAAAGTGCAATAGTCTTTAAGCAATACATCATATATCATGCTTAATTATAGAATCGATTGGTATTTTAACTAATACATGCAGAAAAGGCTGTAAGAAAATAGTTGTGTATCCATGTATGCTTAATAATAAATGTGCTTGATGAGTTCATTATACACTTTATATCATTTCTCTTATTTCCAGTGAGCATCGTAACTAAATTTAAGGGGAAATTTCAATCTTAGTTTTATCTAAGCCTCATTTCTAGGACCTGTTATCTGGAGGAGTGGGCTAGATGAACACAATCTTTTATTTTTCCTAATTATTACCTTGTCTAATCTTGTCTGGGGACTATTGTATGTACCTCTGCAATCCAATGTGTCTAAAGAAGATCACTGTGAGTCGTTCATGAGCCACTCAGAAGTATAGTATGTTTTAATAGCTTTTAGCCTATTCCTTACCCAAGGAAACCTGGGACCCAGTAGATAAGATCAAAGGTAGATATGAATGTATACATAACCATGACATCAGAAAACATGAGTCTCCTTTTTCATTTTTAACATTGAAAAATTGATTTCAGCAATTGTAGATCGTTTTCTTTCCATACAAATGTTAGAAACTGAGGACTTTATTTTAAATTATGTTCCATCAATATAAATGTGACTAACTTCATTTCAACAGTTTTCAGTCTTTCATTCAATGAATAGCACTCCTAAATTTTATAATTTCAATTATGGTTTTGACAGTATGTTATTTTTATTATAAAATTATACTCAAGTTAATTTGTAGTCAGTTTGGTCAAGTACAATTTCCTGTGTAAATTTTAAAAAATTGATGGTAAACAACAATGAAAAGTGACTGGGAATTTAGCTCAGTGGTTCCACTGCCTGCCTTGCAAGAGCAAGAACCCAAGTTTGATCCCCAGTACCAAAAAATGAAAAATAAAAAAAGAACAAGATTTACATTTAAAGATGGCAGTTCTGCTTCTTAATTTGAGTATGTTTCTATTCCTAATTTATTTTATTAATATTTTTTATATTCTAGCTCCACTCTTTCTTATTTCTTTACATTCATGCAATCTATTCACAGCCACCTTTGATTTTCATCACACAGCCAAAATAGTCAGAATATTGAGGTTTTATATTTTGACACATATTGATTCATGGTAGTAATATTTTCCAAACACTGGCATTTCTCTTATTTCCGATAGCCTTTTCTGTATTTCCCTCTGTAACATGTAAGACTTTAAAAGTATGTTATGCATTTTCTATAATTTGATCCACACCCCAGCCTTGAGGACAAGCTATTGTTGTCATTCTTGTCTTATTCTTGTAAAGACAGAGAAGTCTAGCTTAAGTTCACACAGATCAACGTGGCACACACAGAGCATACATTTGTGGTTCCTCTTTCCATTATTTTTCTCCACTGTCTCTCGAGGTCTTTGGAGAGGCATACCATAAAGTTCTGTAATATTCCATCATAAGAGAAATGTGAAAGAAGTCACTCACTAAAGACTACACCCCTCAGAATTTTGCACGCAGCTGAAATAAAACTCCAGACAAAGCAAAACCACCATTTCCTTGATCAGCAAACCACTTTCCTAGCAGTGAAGATGGGGTCACGACTGACTCCAGGGATGCAGTGGTGACAAGAGCATTCTAAAACCTGCCTGAGGTGAAAGATGACTGCTCACTCCAATTCACGAGATTGGATATTTAAAATTAATTGAAACTATTAATGTTTATTATACCTTCATAAAGCTTCAAAATAAGCTTTGCCAAGAGTCTGTTACCTCGATATCATTAACATAAATGCAGAGTTTTGTTTCATTTTTATCGCCTACTGTGCTTAATCAATTAACATTTCCCAAGCTTTGCCTTTAGACGTCTTCGTAACTGCAGTGTAAGACTGAGCAGGTTATTAAAAGTACAGCGCCATGTGTTTTTCTCTCCCTGGACCTGATGCATGAATCTCTAGGGCACCTTTGTGTTATTCAGAACATGGAATGAGGTCACAGTTTTCCCTGGTGGAGAGTAAACAGAAAATGAACTTTAAGAATCTACATGACATTTGGTGCCTAATTCTGAAGACGAGTTCAAGAACAAAAGCCAGGAAGTGCCTGCTTTAGCACACCCAGTGTCTTAGATGTCCAGTCATACGTATTTCACATTGAAAAGTGTGAGCATGTTTGGAAGTAGCTGTCAACACGATCGAATAAAAAGATTTTGAAAGGAGGTAATTGAAATCTATATAAAATTAAAGATCTCTTTGATTGCTTATTCTTAATTTCAGCTTTGTAAATAACTTGATACAATCATTTCCTGTTAGGGGTCTACTAGGTCTGGTAATAGCATTGATGCTACTTGAAAAGTTATAGTGGAAAAGCATAAACACAATGTGTGTGAGGAAAAACAGTATAATTAACACACTTATACCATCTCCATTTGTAAAGGTATAAATATTTCTCTTTCTGCATTTTTCTATACTTGTTCATAATTTTTCAATCAAGTACTAGATATCTAATTATTGCATCAATAGATATTTCAATATTGTAAAATGTATTTTTAAAATCATAATTCTAAAATGTGTTGGTCTTTAATCATGTATGATTTTTTTATATTATAAGATATATTTTTAAATTTTTTAATTTTCTTTGTGGAGTAAATTTATCTGTGTTAGAAAACCAAGTCTACATATCATATTTTATTTATTGGCACAGGTTTAACTTTTTATTTAGAAGTTTATCATGCCTTTTTCCCTTTACCTTTTATTTAATAATATCAGGTAATCTGTATATTCAACATTTTATTTATTCTTTTATCTCATTTAAGATAGTATGCAGAGCCTTATATTTCTGGGAAAAAGTAATTACATGAGAAAGCCAAGTATTTTATATTCAATTTTTTGGTAAAGATACTTCATAGGATGTGTGAGCTTCCTCTTGTATAAAATTAAAAAAAAAAAAGTATTGCAGGGGATTTAGCTCAGTGGTTCCGTCACCTGACTTGAAAGCACAAGGACCTGAGTTCGATCCCTGGCACAAAAAAAAAAAAAAAATTATTGCTTGCTTTCATTATTAGTAATAAAAATATAATTACATGTGATATCTTTGTTTTATTTTTTATATTAATTCATTTACTTACCATATGTATTCAATTGTGTTAAAAATGCACAGAATAAAATGTAACATTTTAAACTTTTAAGTGTACATGAAAATATGGACCACCGAGGACCAGGCTGATCTCTGTATCACTACAATATTACCGTATGTGCTATCAAAATACTGGCTTGAATTTTTTTTAATTTTTAAAATATATCTGAACAGCTTATCTCTACTGCAAAATTACAGAATTTTACACCCTTCTTCAATGAGTAGTTCAATGCATCTCTAAATATTTTTATGGAAGGTAGATTTCACACTCATCATTTGTCTAATGCTGATAATATTTATGTTTCAAGGAATTTTTGACTAATTAAATTTACTAATTTTATCTTTACTATTTTTGCAAGATACATTTAAACCTTCCCTACTTAAAGAATTATAGATTCCATAGACTGAATTTTTAGTCTATTCATTTTTATTAATATATGGTTGCAATGGATGATGATTACAATAACCATGGAGAGTTGGTATAAGGCTGTACATCTTGATTCTTTGTTGTTTGTTTTATCTTTTGTTTTTCATCCTCATCCTTGCCTTCCCCCCATGATACTTTCCTAATACACCTACATACAGTTCGGAGGTGATGTCTCCTTCATAAAAGCATGACTTTATCACAACACCAGTTATTATGTAATAAATTTTTGTTCCCTGATACCTGCTTTAGTATACTAAATATTTATTTATCAATATAACCACTTCCAGAGTTTCTATTCTGTTCCTTTCCCATTAAAACATCTTATGGATTTAATTATTGAGAATAAAATATACATTTCATATAGGGCATGGCTAATATACCCTTCTCATGATTTTCAAAGGTTTTTTTTATGCTTAGTTGTTTGAACTTTCACATGAAAATTACAATGAATGAATGTTTCTTCTTTAATTTTATAAGTACATTTCTGCAGTACATAATGTTTACATTCATCTCAGGGAATTGGTACATGCACCTAACGCATCTTAGTATAAATCAAGCTTTCTTGTTCCACGAAAAAAATGTTTGCACTGCAGTCAAATTAAATTTATAAACTGGAGATTTTATTAGTATTTCCATCCAAGTTTAACCTTTAGTTTCTTCTTAGTGCATTATTAGTTTTTTAAATGAATGTATTAATATTTGTAATAAAATTTTAAATGATTACTTTTGAATAGCACAGATTATTAAAATAAAATTAAGGTTATATTTAAAATTCTTTAAGATTTCTCACTTTTGAAATGATTTCCCACTGAAGTCAATTTTACTGTAACATATCTTGACTTTTGCTACTTAAAGAGTGGTATTCAGTTTTATATAAAATATAACTATTGAAGGATTCCTTTGTTAACTTGTAATTTTAAAAATTTATTGTTTATCCTACTTTTTTCATGCATTTTGTCATCTACTAAACTCATCTGAAATACTTTACTTTTTTCTGTCATTCCCACTCTCATTTTTATCTTTCTGCTTTTTTATTTTGATTATTATTTTCCATTTTCTATTCATATTATTGTATAATTTATAACAGTTTATTTTTATTATTTATTTTATCTTACTTTCTAAATATTTTTGAACTTTACTTCTAAATCATTTCTGAGTTCTGCAATGTCTGTTTTCAAATTATTTTATGGTCATACCTTTAAAAATGTTTTCTAGTTTACTTTTGTCTTTTCTCATATGTCTGTCAGTTTTTGTTTGTTTAATAATATTAAGCTACTGCGTCGCAAACTTTTGGTGGGAATATTAAGATCATTTCCTATGTCTTTGCTGCCTGAAATACAATTATTCTGTGCAGAATATTCTTTTCACCTATGGTAATTATGTGTGGAATTTAACTACAGTCTCTCATGTAGGAACATTTCTAGAAGATGGTTTTTTGAAACTTTATAATTGCCTTTAAGCTTGTGATGATGTCCCAATATATTGGTGGCTTCAGAGCTTTTCTATTTAAGCACCAAAACATTCCTGTGCATAATATTGGAGAATTTCGTTTCTTTTCCTTCTTTCTTATTACTGGCATTCTCTCTCTGTCTTCTTCTGGCCCCCTCATTTTCATGCTGCTTAATTATATTCTCAACGCTTTATCTTAGCATGCGCTTTCATGCTTTTCTGATTTTCGGACAAGCTCAGCACTAACATTTCTGAGGTCCCCCTGAACTCACCCATGAAATGGAGACGGCAGAGCTTCCTCTGCTGCTCCAAGCTATTTTCTGAAGTTGTTACACCTGACTTCTAATTCAGTGTGTCTTCTCTCACGTTCTGAGTGAATGATTTGTAGCAATTTCTGGGTTCACCAACATCACAGTTATCAGGAGATATTTTGTCTTCTGTCTACTTTAACATAGTTAATTTTATATACAGGTGTTTCTGTCAGTAGTTTGTCACAGATCAGCGGATTTTTTTTTTTTTTTTTTTTTTTTTTTTTTTTTGTACTGGGGATTGAACTGGGATCCTTGTGCTCATGAGGCAGATGGCAGAACCACTGAGCTAAATCTCCGGCCCCTCAGTGGGATTTTCAAGTGAAACTCTTCCCCTGGTTTTGTTTAAAATACTATGAGTTTGTTATTTTATTTGTTTATTTACTTGTTTGTTTCCTAAAACATCAGTCCCCTTGTCCATTTCATTTGGAGTCAGGAAAATTTAAAAATAAGGCTGTCTCCTCAGCCAGCATATTTTCTTTAAGGGTTTTCTTTGGGGAGTCATTATTTTCTTAAAAAAATATTCATATGTTCTTTGGGCAACTTTGCTAAATCTAGAAAGAAAATATACCTAATAATTGAAAAATACATATTCAAAATGTACCCAGTTTCTGCTTAATCAGGGTAGGTGGGTGTATACCATGTTTACAACATAAATCCTGAAGTCTTACTGCTAAAACACAATAAAAGTGTGGTTCTCATTCACATAGACCTAATACTGCTTGACTATTTCACTGATTTCCTCTATGACTCAAGAAACATTTTTTTAGACAAGGGGCTTTGAAGCAGAGAAAAAGCATTTGTAGTATTTTTTACAAAGACTTTTCTCATGTTATTTCTGCTCATATTCTTTTGTCAGAATTGGCCCAAATCCCAGAGCAAGAGACTGGAAAATATGATGATGTTTTATAAGCAATAAATATCTCAACAATGCTCCTCCATTCTGGCTGCTATATTTCACTTCCCTCCACCTACAAATTCACCTGTTACATTTAGACAATATCCAGGTCCTACTCAAGGAAGGCTTCTGTCTTAAAACATTAAGAATTGTCGGGCGTGGTGGTGCACGCCTGTAATCCCAGCACTCAGTAGGCTGAGGCAGGAGGATCGTTGTGAGTTCGAGACCGGCCTGGGCTACATAGTGAGTTGCAGGTCAGTCTCAACTACATAACGAGACCCTGTCTCAAGCCCGTCCCTCAGAAAAACATTAAGAATTAAACAAATGTGAAATAAATAAGTCACACATGAGTAAATACCAAATAGTTTCTCTGGTGTGAATGAGCTGTAATAGTACATAAGATCCTAATGAGATAACTGACATTGTGAAATGGGAAGAAAGGGGCTAAAGGTGTAGGGAAAGTGGGAAGGGTAGGGGAAGGGTAATAAGGGAAAAGAAAAAAATGTGAGAAAATGAAAAGATGGAAATAAAGTGTTTGTAAATTGGGAGAGGAGGAGGGGGTGAAGGGAGGGCAGGGACAAGGGGAAAAAATGAGAACCAAGACCTGTCATGTAAAGGTACAGGATCCCAATGATGAATGTAATTGTACTGTATACCTAAAATGAACCAATAAATTTAATTATTAAAAAAAAATTAAAACAAAAAAAACAAAACCACACACACCTAGGGCTTGGCTCTGTTCATGGTAGAGAATGTGTTATTTACATTGGATATGAGGTAGTAACTTTGAAAAGTTGCAGGAAAATCTGTGTAAGCATCTCAGGGAGATATTGGAAAATAATAATGTAGTCAGAGATTTTCTGACTAAAGAGAAACAGAAAGTGAACCATTAGGCTTGCATCCTGGCTTTAATGTGAGAGTATTTCCCAAAGCAGGCAAATGGAGTTCAAACAAAAAGAGGAAATAGCATTGAGTGGAAAACATTGAAATCATGGTTTATTGTAGCCAAGCTGGTTTGAGCTTAAAATCCTGGATTTTACATACATGCCTTATAAGGAGGCTTCAGAAAAATAGAAAGAAAGATAATCAAATGTCTCTAAAATGTATCGTAAAAATTATTGAAAAAACAGGAACAACTTGTCAGTAATAAACAGATATAATAGTCTTATAAGATCAAGTGTTAAAAGAAATATTATAGCTAAGCAAGAAGGGGAGAAAAACATATGATGTATATGTTGTATAAAATAAAAACAATATAAAATGAAAAACGGAGATTATAAATAGAATATTCATGTACAAAGAGTCAAATCGAGTTCTTCTTAAACCAGTATTTCATTGAATATATATATTGAAGTCAGAGATACAGCGTCTTACAAAATGCAGGTAGAAACATAGAAATAATAAACAACAAAAACAACCAACAAAATGAAACATTAGTAATACAGAAAACAGGATACAAAAGGGGTTACAGAAAGAAATATTAAGAATTATGATAAAAACCAAATAGGAAGAAAGAGTGGCTAAAGAGTTCCCACGTCAGGTAGAAAATACTGTTAATCCTAGCAGGTTAAAATCTACAGATGCTTTACACTCAAATTGTTTTAAATAAAGGATTGGCCGAATATTAAAAATAATTTAAGGGTAAATTGATACATGTCATTGAAAATATATGTATATGAATATATGCATTTATAAATAATATCAGAAGTTTGGCAGATATTTCTGATGTTAATATGAAATGAATGTTAAATAACAGGAATATATCGAAATTAAGTCAATTAATATAAAGGCTGAGTGAGATATTCTTAGATCGTGTCTCTCTTAATCTCTCATGCCCAGCCTTTCTTCTCAATTAGAGCAAGAAAATAACATGGATTATATGTGAAAACAAAGAGATAAATTATTTTTACATTGAGAGAGAAGAATGTTGGGTGCAATTGTTAATGTAGGGGCATGTTCAGTGTGACATCTGGTAATATATCAGTAGAGATTCAAGGAAAAAGTTGGTTGCATGAGTTGATTAGGGGAGAAATTCCTAGAATTCGCACTAAGTAGTATATCTTGTGAGAATATCACAAAACAGTATCAGATTGTATCTGCAAGAACTTTTAGGTTTTAATATAGAAAAGTTCAAATATATTAAAAAGATATTTATAATATCATGTATATTCGTTTAGTCTAATTTATGACCTTTATTTAAGAATGCATTTCTTGATTACGATACAGCATCTAAAAATAGATAGATAAACTGAATCTGCAGTATTCTCAATATTATCACTCATGTCCAGCCCAGGATTATTTTCACCAAACAGTATATATTTGAACAAATAAATGTAATTGAGCTTCTAATAAAAAATCATAGCATCATACAAAGGTTACAGAAATGCAACTTGGAGCTATTATAAATTTTTAAGCACAAGGGAATGAAAGGACCTAACGGAGATTAACACAGAGGTCGTGTGCAAGATTAGATTCAGAGAAAGAAAAGAGATTCAAAAGGAAGAATCTGATAGTTATTTTAGAAAACTGTGTAAAGAAGCCAGACCTCCAAAGTTAGGGCCCTAAATAAGCGCCTCTGATCTGGAATGATAAGCTAACATTTCTGCGTTTTTGTTGAAATCCTAATTTCTTTATAAAAGTTTAATATTTCTTTTTTGTGTCAATTGCATTTGAACACTTGGTGTTTACCTTAGCAATCTTCTCACTGCAGTGAAATATTTCTCCTTTAGTTAGGAAAACTTTTAGAACATTTTTATTGACTAAAGCATTTAGCATCTATGGCATATAAGCGTATATAGAATTCTGACTGCTAAGATTTAGTACTGAGAGAATGCCGAGTTTAAAATTTGAAACTATGTAGTCTTTCATTTCTTAACTGCTTTAGGTTTTGTGACTGCAGCTTTTTCTTCATTATTATCACTTCTCAGAGGCTACTGTAGTTAATGTGTGTCTGAAACAGGTAAATTCTGCTTCTGGATGTTTTTTCCTTGGAATTTTAATTTTCTCATCCAATCGTTCTCTTTTAGAAAAATGTGCCATCGTTATGTTCAGATTTCGAGTACTTCTAGAATAATTCATTTTGAGGATTTTTTGGCATGATAATTCCATTCATATTAAAATTTGTGTAGGTAAATTGAGGTGTCATTAAAATAGCATATTTTTCTTTCGAGCATCGTCCATTTTCTCCATTTCTAAAAATTAGATTATTGTAGATATTTTCATATTTTAATATGAAATTAGAAAGCTTGTGTTTGTTCATTAAGTATGTTCCTAAAGAACAGTTCTTTTAGTGATGTAGGCAAATCTATCACAGGGAAAGCTAATAGGGAAAGTTGAAATGAAAGACCTTTAGTATTCTAAACATGTTTATTTTAGAGCCACTTAATTTTTAGAACAAAGAATAATCAACACTTGCTAGGGCCAGGGATTTAGCTCAGTGGTTCCGCTCCCTGCCTTGCAAGCGCAAGGATCCGAGTTTGATCCCGGTACCAAAAAAAAAAAAAAAGGAAAAATTAAAATATTTGAATATTCTATTACAGTAAAATACTCAGACAATTCTCAAAATAAGTCAACTGAACATTCATTCCTTTTAAAATCCCCTTTGCTATTTCTAAACCAGCTTAGTCACAGAGCAATCTTCATTTCATTTTTAATCTTAAATTGCAACTTTAGTACTAGCAACTACTATACTGTCCTTGGTAAAGTATTATAAATGTTTTAATAACATTTAATCAAAGTAAATTGGAACCTGACATTGAAATGTATCAATTGTATCAATATAAATTGCAATTAAGTGGCTTTGTAGTATAGTTTCAAGTTGGGCAATGTGATACCCCTGCCATGTCTCTGTTGCCTAGAATGTTTTTCATTATTCTAGGTCTCTTCTGGTTCCAAATGAATTTTTGGATTGTGTTTGCAAGTTCTGTGAAATACACTGTTGGGATTCCAGTAGGGATTGCATTGAATCTGTGTAGAAGTCTTGGAAGTGTGACCACTTTCACTATGCTGATTCTTCCAGTTACCCAGGAGCAAGGGATGTCTTTCCATTTTCTTATATCCTCCTTGATCTCTTTTTAGTGGCACAGTTAGTAATAGCTAAAACTTGTAAACAACCCAAATGCCCATCAACTGGAGACTGGATAATGAAGATGAGGTTTTTCTATAAAATGGAGTACTACCCATCCATAAAGAATGAGAAACTAGAAACATTTATAGCTAAATGGATGCACATTGAGGCTATACTCTTAAGTGAAATAAATAGAACACACTTGAGTAAATAGTGAATAATTTCTTTGGTGTGAAAAGCTAAAAATGTAAATAAGATTCAAATGGTATAATTGGGAGTGTGAAATAGGAAAAAAATGGCTAAAAGGAAAGTGGGAAGGGGAAGGGAAAGGAAATAAGGGAAAAGAAAAAATATGAAAAAATGGAAACAAAATCTTTGTAAATAGGGAAGGGTGAAGCAGGTGAAGGGAGGAAGGCGTATGGGGAAAAAACAAGAACCAAGATATATCATGCAAAGTTACAAGATCCCAATGATGAATGTAGCTGTATTGTTTGCTTTGAATGTACCAAGAAACTTAATGGGAAAAAATTGCAATTAAGATAACAACATAAAGCGAAAAAACATATTTTACAATTCTAATTTTTACTTTCTATGTCCATGTTTTAAGATGAAGTTTATTTTTATTTTCTATTTTTATTTCCTTTCATAGCTAGTTTTTCACCAAGTGCATGCAAAAACATCCCCGTGATAAATGTTTTTGTCTTTGTACATGCTAATAAAATATAGATAATATAGAGTGCTATTATAATTTAAAATAAAATAGGAATATTTCTCCTACTAGAATATAAAATTGAAGGCAAAGTTTATAAAGTCTCCAGAAAATAAGATTAATACAATTTTATTAAAATTCTATTTTGTAGGTACTTCATAAATATTTGTTAAATGAATCCATATACTGTTTACATTATCTTTAATCATTTGTTATCTTTGAATTTGTTTCAGAAGAGGGATGTTAGCCCCTGTTAATTTAATTTAAATGAATGTAGTTATCTCTGGACTTCAATGACAAAGTCAACTAAGATTCTCCCTTTAAAATAAATATATTTTGTTGGGAAAGGAGAGAAACTACTATACCCTTGTGCTTCCCTTGGGGATAAATAGCAGTGACTGATATTCTAAATAGGTATCGAATACCTGGGTTGGGGGCCAAGGTCTTAGCCCAAGCCTTTCCAGGAAATATCCCTGACCCCAACCCTTACTGAAAATCCTTATGTGCTGGCTACATGACTTACTCCACCATTCCACCCCCATTTAATCATTACCAAGTGACTGTACTTGTAATCTTATTGGTTGGTCATGGTTTTGCCCCACCTCATGTCCACCTTGTAATTTTCTATTGGGTCTTACAGTTTTGTCCCACTTTGTACCTATTTCACCACATGGCTTGGCTGTATAAAACATCTTTGAGAAAGTGGGGTGAGTGGGCAACACACTTTCCGGTCCCCCGTCTGTCTCTCTTAGATAGAAGCTTTCTTTTCCTCGATAAATTTTTGTTACTCTTAATAAAATAAAATGAAATAAGTATATTCAATTCATACAAGTATTTTTTTTTTTCAAACCGGAGATCAAACTCAGGACCTTGTGCTTGCAAGGCAGACACAGCGGCTAAATCCCTGGTCCTCGTAGAAGTATTCTTATACAAGTTTTGTAGATGGTCCATTCCAGAGTGCATTCTAAAATTCTTATGAATAACTTACTGATTTATAAACATCTTATTTATTTAGATTCCATTATAAAATTTAAGTTTTTTCAGTGGGACTCTAATTTTGATTTATTGTGAGGACTTTTGGAGTATTGATATGCCCTTATAATATTTTAGTGTTATTGTAAATGAGTATGTCTTTTTTTACTCCACAGTGCATAAATATTAAGGGAAATCATAGCTAGGAAAACAAGCCCTCATTAGTTTCTAGTCATAATTATCATAAGTATCAATTTGATGTTTATACTTTGGTGTTATGGAAAAAAAACTTAAAATGGCTTTTAACCAAACTATGTATTATAATTGTTTGAGGACGTTTTTGAAAAGACATTTGGACTTCTCTGAGAGTAACTCTGCTAACAGAGCAGAAACGACTCTCAACTGTGTGATCTCTGAATTTTTGTCAGTCACTACTTTGCCCAGCCCCGTTAAGAGCCTCCAGACTCTAGGCATACAATGTACACATCACTACTCCTTATTTCTGTTATTTTATAATGTTTTTGTATTATTGCTCGATTCACATGATTTCCTGCTAAAATGAAGACTCACAGGATTTCACATGATATAAACTCCCTTGCTTATTATTTGTTCCTCTGTAAATTGGGACCCTAGGCATAATGATCAACATATTTGGTGATTTTCTGCATTTGGTTTTATTTATGACAATTAACAAAGAGGTAAAATTAGTATCAGGCATACTAGTTCACATTAAAGGTTAGGAATTTCATATACATATTTGTGTGTAGGTACATGTATACGTAGTATATGACCCTTTTCTATACTTGTGTGTTACTCCACACTTTCCCTAAAATTTCCACAGTTGTTTTTGTCATGTACCTTTTAGTTCTAGCCTCCCGAAAAAGGCTTTGTATCTATTTCGAAGTTCACAGCAAATATTGATTATCTTTATTCTTAGAACTGCATTTGAAAAAATTAAGCAATACTTTCCGAGCTTTCCCAAATTGTATCCTCCTTACAGTTATGTCCGTACATAAGCAGTGTCTCCACTCTCCCCCCAAAAAACTCTTTAAAGTCTTTTTCTCATTTGAGTTGAACTTAGATTTAGTTCTAAGCACTTTCACATTTCCCCAGTCCATTAAAATGTCTATGTTCCTCTTCAAATTCATCTGGTCTGCATTTTTGCTTTGATTTTCTTGCCCACCCTTTAACACAACACTTTTTTCTATACTACTTTTACTATAGAAACTAAAACCCATACACATATAAATAAATTCGCATCCATTTTCATTTACAAATAATAATTCTGTAAGAATGTTTGAAAGAAATCATTTTGAGTGTATTTTTAGAAAAACATTACCAAGTATCTAAAGTAAGAGGGAAAAACTCTTAATTGTATATGGCCTTTTGAATTTTTTTATGCATTCCTTTTTCATTAAATGAAAATTGTTCACTGCCTCCTGTGTTTAAAAAATGATATTATGTAGAGGGCAGGGAATTTAGCTCAGTGGTTCTGCCACGTGCTTTGCAAGCATAAGGTCCCGAATTTGATCCCTGGTACCAAAAATTAAAAAAAAAAAATTAAATGATTTTAGTAGAAAGGGGTATACAAAAATGAAATGCATGTAATTTTTGTTGGTCACTTAAAAATAACTTAGTAGACATTTTTTTCTATACAAAAGGTTATATATTGCATAGATTAAAAGTCTACAATAATCAAATCAAGAAAACTCGAGATTTTTGTGTCTGACCTTTTATGTTATTACTTTTTAAAATATGAAGACAAATTTATGGCACTTTACTTAGAGAAACATTTAAGAATTCTGTTAGACTAAAAAGATTATGAATAAGAAACGATCCTCTCCTAGACTCTGGATTAATATCTTCTGGCTCACCTTTCATCTTTTATGATTTTATTTTATTAAATGTGTGCCAGTAGTTCTAGCATAACAGCTCAGTGCTCACTCTGTTTATTTGCATATAAATTCCTATCTTTATATGTACTATATATTGAATGGAAAAGATCCCACTTTAGATCTTTCATCCATATCTTCTAGTGTTTTGTCTTTTGAATAATTTTTAAAATGCCAAAGACATTCCAAATCAGGACCCAATCTATCTTATCATAACCCAAAGGTTTCAAGATTTACTTACTACAAGATCTAAAAATTTTTTCATAGATGATGTGTTAATTGCTTCAAGCTGGTTTTACCCAAATATGAATTATTGAATTTTTAGTATATGTACAGTGAAACTAAGCACACTCTGTGGTATGGTTCTTTTAATTCTTTGGGGAAGAATTCCAGCAGAGGAATAGTCGGGTCAAATGGGACTTCCAATTATAGTTCCTTGAGGCATCTCCATCCTGATTTCCATAGTGGTTGCACCAGTCCACACTCCCACAAGCAGGGGAGCAGTGTTCCTCTTTCCCCACAGCCCTGCCAGCACTGGTTACTGGTTAATTTCTTGATAATGGCCATTCTTTCAGGGGTGAGGTAGAATCTCAGCATTATTTTCATTTGCATCTCTAGAATAACCAATGATGTTGAGCATTGTTTCATATGTTGATCATTTCTATTTCTTTGTCTGAGAAATGTCTGTTCATTTCAGATGTCCATTTTCAGACTGGGTCTTTAAATTTGGGAGGTCTGATTATTTTTAAGTTCTTTATATATTCTAGATAGTAGAACTTTGTCTGAGGAAGAGCTAGCGAAAAATTTTTCCCACATTGTGGGTTGTCAATACCTAAATATAATAACTTTCAAATATTGGATTACATTGACAAAAGCTACTTTCACTGTCTCAAATACATACTGTTAAAGTAGATTGATATATTTATTAAGATTGGAAACCTTCACATAATTTTTGTTTTTAAAACTAAAGTCTAATAATACTATGACTTTGATATAGTCAGAGCTATTCCCATTGGGTAAATCCCAACATCAGATATGCAGTTTGAGAAGGGAAGACAAACGTGTAAGGTTTCAGTGAATAAAGTTTTCTAAAGGAATTACTACAAAATAAAAAACAGATTTCTAAAATCACAAAAGGGGCTGGTAAAATAAATTGAAAAGAGATGAAATAAACCTTAATAAATTTATTATAAAATATCCAAATAAGAGTTTTTGAATCTTCTTGACCAAGAAGAAAAAATTTTAATTAAAAATTATTTTATATATATCACAATTATAGTTTATAGTCATAGTACATCAAAGTTACAGTTTCTCTGAAAGCTTCCTTATGTTATATTATGTTTGAGTATTATGGCCAAAAGTAAATCAGAATTTACTTAAATTTTAAATAATATTAAGAATATACCATCTTCCCATCTCTCTTGCCTGCTGGGCATATGGTCCGAATGCTCACTAGGACTTGGCAGTTACCCACTGACCGACCACGAGCTCAGGTTTATGAGAGGCATCCATTCAGCTCTGTTTGTTTGTCTTTGGTTCTGCAGTCTGTTCCTGTGGTGATTTCCACATGGCTCACATACAAGAAGGTCAAGATCATCTTGATCCTGGGGTTTGGAACCTAAATTATGTATTAGAAAAGAAAAAATCCTCGATCCTTAGCAGAATATGGAACATAGCATTGTTTGGAAGACGTTGTACAGAAACAGTCAAACTCTTACACTGAGTCAAACAATCCAAAATAAAACAAATAAATACAAAACAATACATAGAAAATAAGACTTTAATCCTAGTGGAGAATGTAGATAATAAAAATTTGCCTACATTTATTACCTTTGTGGGTACATAATAAAATCTGGGCACTCAGAAAGACCCTATTCATCCAAAATATCTTAAAATATGGAAATAACATGTTAAAAGTGAAGGTTATCAATTACTTTCTTAAAAAGAAATAAGAAAGATGAGTTTGTATGTATAAATGATGAACTTAATTTAAAAAATCGACTTGAATATATTCATTCTAAAGAAAAGGGGTTACTGCGGCAGAGAAGAGACAGAGAGCCCGTCCACAGCGTCCGAGCCATCCTGACAGCTCACAGGACCCCCATTTGGCAGCTGTGCCCAGGACCTGCGGAGGAGCCAGATGCTCTGTCGGCTTTGCATCATTCAGTAATGGCCTCTGATAAACAAAAACACAGAAAGGTGAGAAAAATGTAATCTGTGCTATGTATTTTAAATATGTTTTTTCTTTATGTTTCTATTTAAATGAGCATAAATATCCAATATTTTTCAGATATTAAACTCATGAATAGTAAAGCATGGATATTTTAAAATTCAATCATGAGGAGTCAAGGAGCAAAGGAAAAAAACCAAGGTTCCCCATGCATTTGAGGTCTGCATCCTGAACCGATTCTAAGGCTGGATGAGTGAAGGCAAAATATTATCAGAATAGACAGAAACGGAACAACGTATTCAATACCAACTTCATAAATATTTATTTTTGGAATGAATAAATCTTCAAAGTATCAATAAACACATGGGAACTAGTATGTGTGATATCGAAGGGAACATTAGAATTGACTTTTTTTTCTTTTGTGCTGAGGATCACACAGGGGACCTCCCTCATGCTAGGCGAGTTCCCTACCACTGAGGTATCACCCAGCCCTGAAGGGAGCATGAAAACATTAACTGCAACCTTCACATTTTCCAGTTAGCTCTGGGTGTGGAAGTGAGGGTGATATTAAAGCCAAGAGGAGCAAACTGTAGGTCCTAGGTGCTACGTGAAATAGACATTTTGTCACCCCTGAGAAGCTGATTAGTTCCAGTTCCTGAAGCTTTTCATGTAATCTGGGCTTCTGACTCCTTTGCTTTTGACTTTTTGCTAACTTACAATAGCTTGCTTTCTCTCTCTCTCTCTCTCTCTCTCTCTCTCTCTCTCTCTCTCTCTCTCTCATATACACACGCACATACACACCCCTCTGTCAGATTACTCAATTGACTCTGTCCTCATTTTAGACGTGCACAATCCAGTTTCATACAAAGATGAATGAGCATACACTTGCATATTCAAATACTGTAATGAATATGGAATTAAATTGTCAATGTCCTTCAACCAACTCAACCATCATCATTGCTATCATCATTGTCATCATGACCAAAACAGAAACTCACGTGAGAAACTTGGTGAAAACTTAGCGGGTTGTCTTAGACCACAGTCTCCCCTTATATTTTCAACCAGATGAGAGTCAGTGATCTTTAGAAGAACAGAAGGGAAGAAGAAGGCATCTTCAAAGCATAATCTAATTTGAATTTCTTGCCAATGTATCATATGGGTGAGTCAGTGTGAGTTAAACAAGCTGAAAGGGTAGAGGGCACCGTTTCCACGTCAGAATGAGCAATCAGTATGAGTGCATCTCTTTTAACACCTTAGAGGACATTTCTCTGTGTTTCTTTCTAATATTTCCTATGTAAGTCAGTTTGCCATGGCTTTGTATCTCCTTCCAGGGCAAAGTATGGATGTTTGTCTTATTAACATTACTTTTGCCCACGTGATTCTTTGGTCATTGGTGAGCATACCTTTTTAGATAAGTTGTTAAAATTGTATTTTTTCCTGCCTTCTCTTACCTTCTATATCAGAAATGAATATCTCACATTGGGCCTGCTCCTTTAGCCTAGCTGCTGCCAGATATTGGAATGAGAAGAAAATGATATCAAAGCTGTTCTAGGCAGACATGATGTGTTTTTTGTTTATTTTTGGTACTGAGGATCAAACTCAAGACCTTGCACTTGCAAGGCAGGCGGCAGAACCACTGAGCTAAATCCCTGGCCCTAGCAGACAGGATGGTTAGCTCATTGAGTTCTTCCTATGAATGTGAAGAGATTTTAAGACGTAATGAAAGGTTCTCATCAACTGACTTTCACATAGAGAGGTTATGCAGATGGACCTAAGATAATCGTGTGAGTGCTCTGAAGGAAAGGTTTGTTTTTTTCTTTCCCTCAACTAGTTTCAGTTCTATATTAGTTTCAATCTAGTTTCAGTTCTGTATTAGTTAGTGACTGAAGCCATGAAAGCAATTCAACTCAGAGAAGTTTCTCTGTTTGGGAAGTGGAGGAGGCTGCAGAACAAGGTTGTGAGAGTAATCTCCAGATGAGAGAAGCTCTTGTGTGATGGTCAGTGAGCCAGCAAGCAGAAAGGAGCTTCAGCCGTACAACTAGAATGCACTGAATTCTTGAAAAAGCCTGAGTGAACATGGAAGTAGATTCTTTTATTGAGCTTCCAGAAAAAAAAATGAAACTGGCCAGAACTTTGTTTTGGATTTCATGAAGTCCTACAGAAAGAACCCACTTAAGTTCATTAGACTTCTCACATACAGAAAATTGAGATGATAAGTAAGGGTAGTTTTAAACCACCATAGTGGTAGCATTTAGTAATCATAGTTATGCAACCAGTCCATAAGAACTAACGTACACAGACAAGAAAACAAAATTGTCATCAACCTTTGATACATGAGGATCATTGTGTTGCATCAAATTTAATTATATTTTCCTTCACAGATGATATTTGCTTTTCTACAAATTCTATCAATTTAATACTTACTATATTTTGTCTACAACACTTTATATTTTCAATAATTGTGTATAGGAAGTATATGTCAATAAATGTGGACCCACAGTGCTCCCTTTAATGGTTGTAGGGTTTTACACTACAAGGATGCACAGTGCACTATTTACTGGAACGTGCACTATTTTAAACAAATCAGATTTCTTATTTTGTTGCTGGAGACTGACACAGGTTCTCATGTTCACACTCTGTTACTGAGTCTCACCAACTACTATTTAAAGGATCCAAGCACCTTTTAGATTTTATAACTTTGCTCCAAAAAATATTCAGCAATATGTTTTTATGGAAATATAATTTTCATACTTATGTACTTCAAAATATCTCAATAATCTATAGTTATTTTTATTACAATTTATAAATTCAATAATTTATGACTGTGGCTTGCTGTTGTTAATATTGTCTCAATTTTACTGATACACACACATACAGACATACACAAACACACACACACAAACACACGTTTTCATGTAGTTTTAAGGGGTATAGTCCAAACATTATTATTTTCTGTGTTCTGGGTCTCTTGTATAATTTGTAAATTTATAATAAAAAATAAAGTGATTTTCAGTTAGCAAGGATGATCTTTAAATACTCATTCTTTTCCATACCTTCCACATTCTCTGTTGGTGTTTCAAAGAGCTCTTGGAAAGTCCAAATTTTAAAGCCAGAGCAGCTGTTCAGCAAACGTTCACACAAGCCAACAGGCTAGTGTGCTCTCCATAGGCTTATGTAACAAATAACTGCAAAATTACTTCTGCATAAATGAGAAGTTGGTGGCCAGCTAGGAAGCTTACATGTGTAATTGGGGTGAATCCCTGGAAAGGGGAAATGCATGTCTGCTGCATGTAATAGGAAACTCGTGGAAGGACTGAAGAGTTCGGAACATTTTTCATATAATAATTTAAGGCATTGGCTTGAGTTCAGCATCATTCGTTATCACTTTCTTTAGTAAATCCTTTACAATTCCTTTGAGGCAAATGCCATATTCTCTCTTCAAGTCTTGTGTGTCTGATTGGAGTATGCTAAACTATCCTTTTTACCTATATGTTATATATATATATCATGTACAGTGATGGTTTTATACCATAGAAAGTGTATGATATATTTCAATTGCTTTCAAATTGAAAGACATTTCTTAGCTTGGAGATAAGAATGCTAAAGTGGTGGTGTTAAATATTACTTCCATTTTGTGTGAATAGTTTCAATTGTTAATATACTCTAAGCAATAATATTTGAAGTGGTTATCTGAACAGAGAGAACAAACCAAAAAGATTTTAGAAAATACATGATCTTTATAAAATATCATGTACACACAGAACTTTTGTTCTTGAACTAAGTAACTCCGGTTTTATTTCCTGTTATTAGAAATGCCTTGCCAAGAAAAGACTAATAACATAGATAATAATGCAGGTGCTATCTGCTTTACTTACTTGATTGCTTTTTGTCAGTAGGGGTTAAAACTCAAAGCCAATAAATGGGAGTGTAAATTTTGTACATTGACTGAAGAAAATTAATGATTTATTAGGACCTAAATATCAGGGGCATACATTATTTTTATTATTGTGGCTCTGTAAAATGTCTTACAAATGTGATATTTATGGTTCTGCCTGTAAAACACTTTAGTTTCCCAGTATATTCTTTTTTTCTGCTATGAAAATCAAATATATCAAGAGCTCAACTGATATTGGTTGTCTTACTTCATCAATCATATTACTCCATATGACTCAATAGCCAGCTAGAAGTAAAATAACATATCACTCTGCTAATTATGAAGAAATGGGAAAGGAGGAAAATATATACAGGAAGCCCATCATTTAATTGTAGAATCCGGTCTCTGGAAGTCCTAACACAGTTCCTTTTGGAGCTAGTTGTGAAAGACAATGATAATACATCCCATTTTATCATTATAATATTAGTTGTAGAGAATTAAGATAAAATTTTAAGAGCGTATTTAAATGAAAGATGGTGCTATTATTTTAAATATCATTTCATGTGAAGCATATAGTTGTCTTTCTAATAAGGAAGAGACATTGAAGTCTAAGCCATTGATTGTGAAGAGATATAAACAAGGTTAACAATGTTCAGTACATTTAACTTATGTTTTTCTATCTTTGAAATTATTTTATTTAAAGAAAAAGACCTTTCCTGTTAATATCCTCTACTGTTTTGGTAAAATAAGAGATAAATTTTGTTTGACCACTAGATCATTATGCAAATATTGAAAGCCTATGCTTACTTTCATTAAAAAATTGCAAACTAGATCAAAGTGAGAAATACAATTTTGAAAATATTACTGTACTCAGCTTTTAATGTTTTTATTTAGAATACTGTAACTTGAGATGTATATGATATATGGAGAAGCTATCCTTGTCTTCCAAAGCATTACAAAGACACAACTATGCACACGATCTGCCAATCACTATTGGCTGTTGTGTGCCAATATATCTATTGTTTAATCATCTGTAAAGAGCAAACAATCAACAAGCTCTTTGCTGTTTCATGAAAACTTCCCATAGAACTGAAAACACAGATCTTATCATGTGATTTAACACAATTATGATAGTACAAGCAGTAAGAAATTTAAAGTGCCATGGGTACCAAAAGAAGGACTTAAAAATCCATTATGAAGTATTGGTGAAAATTGTAATCACAGGAGGAAATTATAGTAACCTGAAGAATAAGTCCTGTTAGGTAAAGAGAAGCAAAGAACAGGCAAGCCTTGGGAAGATGTGATCAAGGGAGAGAAAGAACAGAATTAGCGGTTCTGATGCTCACGATCTGGAGAGCATGAGGAACAGCAGAATGAAAGCAATCCTTACATTGTAGGCAATCCTACAAAATTAACTTCACTTTTTATAGTTGCTATTATATTTTATGGTTTTTAACTTTCATATTCCTGTACCCTTCATCTTATGCTGCTACTTTCTGACTAACTTTAGCCAGAAACTGTAGGCTAGACCAAAAGAGTATTAAATAATCCTGAATCCATTTCTTAATTTTTGTTTGTTTGTTTGTTTGTTTGTTTGTTTTTGGTCCTGGAGATCAAACTCAGGACCTTGCACTTGTGAGGCACGTGTGGCAGCACTAAGCTACATGTCCGGCCCAAAACTCGATGTTTTTAAGTGCTCTAGACCACGTGTTTATTGTGAAAAGACAGAGTGGTCCCTATTCAAACAAATCCTGATAATTTGTAATGTATCCTTGGGTAAGTAACACTGAAAACTCAATCAATAGAAAATTTGTCATGATTTGATTACTTCTTACTATTTAGAGTATTAGTCTCAATCTTTTTTTTTCCCCGAAAAATAAAACAAGTAACTTGAAACACATTTTCTACTTTTCTTTCTTTTTTTTTTAAATTAAGGAATATACTCTGAGACCAACTCCCAGATTCCTTATCATGATACAAAGTAACTTGACTATTAGAAGGAAAATGCTCAATTCTAAACTTACTGGAAAGATTCTTCAAATATACCCTTACAGGCTCCAATAGAAAAAAAACACTACATTTGTTAATTCTGAAATTCGGTAAAATTGTTGCACAATTCTTAACATTCACTCATTGTGCAATCCTTGATGATTAAGGAAGCCACTTTTTCCTGTGGATAAGAGGTTTATCTGATACGGGTGGAGCAATAATCATGATCAATGTAGAGTTGCAAGCCCAGATTGTGGAAGCTGCTGGTGCTGGCAGTGTGCTTTGTGTGTACGGATGTGCACATGCCAAGTGCTGTATCTATTAGCTCAGAGACGTGGGCAGGATTGGACATCAGCTCAACAGTACGTATGAGAAGTAAACAAAACTCTGCACCAAACTCAAGATGCAAAATCAGCATGAAAAAAAAATGAAAATGAATGGGAAATAATAACCATAACCTTAGCAAAATAAAGTGAGAGAGTATTCTTATAGAAGAAGTCGAAACTTAATATTACATTTTAATATATAAAACGATTGAAATGTCAGTAAAAAACCACACGTGCTTGACAATGAAATGAAGGCTGGTTATCTTATGTACCAAAGCAGGAGATCTGCTGTTACAAAACAAACTCATGCTTTCTTCTCCCGCAACCTGAGCAATATTCTGGGTGAAAAATTACAAATTACCATAGTTGAAAAATACCTCTCAAAAATTTCTAGTTTGTTACCTTTCAGTTGTATCTATACATAAACTTAAATCTTACAGTCAGCTAAATTTTATTTGCAGTCCATATTTATTTCCTTTTTTCAATCAAATAAATCCTTATCTAACATAAAGCCATGAAAATATTCTCCTGTATTTTGGGAAATGTTTGAAGTTTTTCACATTGAAATATTTATTCTGCATTTTTATAAATTGTGCTCATATTTTGCTTTAGAATTTGGAGTATTTTAATGTTTTTTTTAGTTTTGGTATTAAGGTAATATCCCAACTATTTAATGGATTTTTTTGTTTATTGTTTTATTTATGAACTTTAGACTGTAATTATATATTACTCAAAGTGTCTTTCAACAGTTCTGTAAATCCAGGTGGGCCTGCGTCTTTGTAAAAGTTTTTACTTTTAGGTTTAATTTGCATTGTGATTATAGAATAATCTATGTTTCATCTTAATTCTTCAACTGCTTTTTATTATATTATCTATTTCAAAGCTTTTATTCACCTTTATGTAGTATTTAATCTTGTTAACATTAAAATTTTCAAACATTCACCAATACTTTTATTCATTCCATCTCTAGGATGTTTTCTTTTCAATTTCTAGTAATGTTTTCTGTTATTTCTCTCACTCTTTCCTTTTTTCCCTTCTCCCTCTCTCACTCTTTCTAATCACTGTTTCTAGAGGTTTCACTGTTATATTAGTCTTTTAATCAGGCCCAAAATTTTGGCTTTGTTAAGCTTCTTTTCCATTTTTCATCTCAGATTGTTTGTTTATTTGTTTGTTGATTTTGGTACTGGGGAGTTGAATTTGCACTTGCCCTTGCACTTCCAAAGCAGGTGGCAGAACCACTGAGCTAAATACCTGGCCCTATTCCGTTTTTATGAAACCAAATTTTGATAATGTTTCCTCCTAAAAGAATTTGGGGTTTCTTATTCCAGAAACCTGGGAAGCTACAACCTGAACAAACTGTAAACCTTTTCAGTGATCACAGATTCACAGGGCAATTCAGAATTAGCTCTATTGAATATTTTGTGTCAAATAGCAGAATTAGTTTGTCTATTTTCAATTTGACATTACAGTTTTTTGAATTGACCTGATTTCTGTGTTACTGGTTTCCAAATGGCAGCTTTATTTCTTTTGCTTATTGTTTATTGTTATTTGTCCTTGGACAATTTCTTTGCTTACAGCAGTGTTTTAAAAGTATATTTGTTGTAAATTATCAAGGATCAAGTTGTAGTTTAGTAAGATGTCTCTTCAGGATATCTTTCTGTCATACTGTTACAAATGGGATTTCCCTCTGAGATATTTTCAAAGGTTTAGGTATTTCATACAACCCTTACTTAAATATTTGATCTTAGGAAATGTGTGTCCTCTGTAGTCTCCTTCCAAATCTTTAGGTAAATTAGGAAAGTAATCCAGTACGCAACAATTGGAAACATAACTGCTACTCTTTGAAAATATAAAAATGATTTTTTCTACACTAAAATCTTTTTCCAAGGTTAATATCTTAACTGAAAAGAGATGGGAAAAATCTAAGATTTATTGTGTTCTTTCAATGTGTTAGACATTTTAGTGGCTGTTTCTAATTTAACATCTCAGTAAATTTTTAGAGAAATTTTATGACTGAATATTATGCCATTTTTAAGTTGAAGAAAGTGCCGAAGAGTTTTGCACAGGTTAATGGTAATTTAGGGATTTATATTGAGATGTGTCTGACTTCAGTGTTATTCTACTATATATTATTATCATCTTTCTGCCTCTCTCATTCTTCTTCTACTATGATTTAAGTCTAAAATGCCTTCAAAGTCTCATGTATTCAGTGGTGAAGCTTTTGGAAGGTGATCAATTCATGGGAACACAATAATTATCAGTAGTTTAATCCACTGCTGAGTTCATAGCGTAATGTGACATTAGAATGTCGACTTTGGCAATAGGATTGTGTCATTGAGGGTGTAATGTCCAGGAAGATTGTATTCTAGTGTCTGGCTCCATCAGTGCCACTGCTTACAAATGGAATCTATGACTTTAGCCATCCTTTTCCACTGCCCAAAGAGCTTCACACTGTGATGTCTCCACTCTGCCTCCAAGGCTGCACTAAATTCTAACTCTGCTATCCTGCCCCTGGTTCAGAGACTTGGTTCTTTGCAAACCTTTGCACATATAGAGCTCACATTTATTTACTATGTGTCTGCTTTTGGTTTGACTAGGTGCTCTGCTTCCTCTTGGCCTGTTCTTAAGCTCTAACATACAACAGAGATGTTTCTGAAGATTTTAGGATTAATTGCTTTATTGAAAACTTACTTAAATTAATTTAAAACTGACACAACCAACCATGTTAATTTACAGTGCCTACTGTCATGAATTTTGACAGAATTTATGCCTGCATCCATAATCAAAATGTGGCAGATTTTTTTTTGTTATTATGAAAAAAACTTCTATGTATACAGAGGTACAAGTATTTACATTCTCAAATATGTTCATTACTCATGGATAGGGATTTACAATGCATGGCTTGTCTAGATAAAAGAATATACACAACTTATTAGAAGTGGCCACTTTTTCAAAATATTTGTGATATTTTCACTCCAATTAGCAACTTATGCGCATTTTGATTGTTCTGAAAAATTCTCAAATACCTAATATATTGATTTTTGAGAAATATACACATTGTAATTGGTGTGCATACATATTCTCAAATAGGATTACCACATATTGTTGTAACATGCAATTATTTCATGATCGATAATATGAAACAACTATCCCTCTGCTCATTGATTATAAATATATTTTCTTGTAGGATCTATTCAAGGGATTTGTTCAGTTCTTAAATATTGGCTTCTCTTTGTATTATTGCTTTCAAAGATTCATTATGTAATCTGCTTGAAGATCTCACTTTGATATATGCATTTTAAATATTTACTCTGTTTGGGGCCTGACTTTTCATTTGCATAATAGTAACTTTGTTGAGTGAAAGTTTTTTGTTGGTTTATTGCTTAAAATCTACATTATTACTTTTTCTTCATTGTGGTATACATTATGGGGTACTATCTAAAAATGTCTAGGAACCCAAAAAGCACATTGATTCATATATTTCATTATATATATAAGTTTGATAATGTTAATTTAAAAGCTAATGATATTTTGAAATAAAAGAAGATAAAATATAGAGATATTCAACCTGTAATTTGTAAAATATGTTTTTTCTTTGCGATTTATTTTCAGATATTTTTATCATTACTTTTTCAGAAGATTAACTATTTTATATCTCTCTATCAATTGCTTCATATTTATCTCAATTTCATCATTTCCAGAATGTACAAAAATGTCATTAAATTTCCTTCGTTTTTAACTTTTATTTGTCACATATTTGTTCTTAATATTTTACTCCACATTAATACACATTGAAATTTTAAGGGTTTCTCAGATGTCCTTTAAACTCTTCTATTTTTAAAAAAAATTCCCTATTTTCTCTCCACCTGGATGATTTTTATTGTTCTTTAATCAAATTCATGAATCTTCTATTATTTCACTATGATATTTCACTGGTGTTATATAGTCACTATGACTTCCACCATCCTATTTTAATTTTGCATTTTGTATTTTTCTTTTATAGTGCTTCTCAATTTAAAATTTATTTCCAATCTCTTCACTAATATCTCCTGTCTTTTCATTTATTTTTAGCATTTATTTTCATTTCTCTCAGTGAAGATAGAATTATAATAGCTACCTTAAAGCCTTGATTTCTCTTCATTGTGGTGTCTGCACTGAGATGCAAATAAAATCTGAGTTCGATTCTTGAATGAATCATTACCTGGTTCCCTATGTGCTATCCACAACATATATGTTCCAGGGCTCAGCAGAAATTAGGTAAAATTTTGCAGAGAATTTGAGATTTCTCTTATGTCCCATTTTTTTTTTCTTTAATGATGACTTTTCACTCTTCAGCAGCTTTACTTCATTCACCTTTTTTTCCTTATTTCTTTAGTCTGAGAAGATGGCCTGACTTCAACTGAGGTATCAAATCTCTTGCACTGTGTTGAAATTGCTGCCTAAATTTAGGCTACTACCACCACGAATGTCGATATATGTTGTTCTTTTATTTCACATTTTAACTCTCTTTCAAAATGTACCTGGTTTTCTTTACTCTCTAGAACCTTGGAGGAGTATTTGGGAGGGTTGGCTTTTTTATTGGTTTGTTTATTAGTAGGTACAATATTTATTGTTGTTATATGCAGGATGGTAAGCCAACCTTTATCATACTTACTGCAGAACAATTTTCTAACTGCCTTCCTTGTATTTAAAGCCAAACACTTCTCTTATAATTATTATACCTTTTCCCTATCTTCCATCTTCTATATAAAAATGTACTATTTTAATTGATTATTTCAAATCTACCATTAAACACATATAGTAGCCACAGAAATCGGAGTTATTTAGAACATAAAATTATTTTTTATTATATTAATCAGGTAACAGTGTCCCCTACACTAAAAATCTGGAAGTGATTTGGAATTAGGAATTATCAATGGCAAAATAAATCAGCTCATAAATGTATAAATTTTACTTCATTTAACATATATACATGCATGTAAAATATTACATGAAACTTTTTTCTGATTGTATAAAAGCTTTTGTGATATTATAAAATTTAGAATAACATAAACATAATGAATACAGCCATTTCCGAAGTGGGTCATTAAATTCATACCTCTAGCTTGGGTGTATTTTAAGGAGTTTAACTTGTTTTATGACAATAAAATTGGTAGCAGACAAATCTCACGGGCGTACCTTTACTGCTTCGTGACCTAGGATGAAGAGATATTTACACAGAGAACTGGCACTGTTACTTATGCAGATGGTCAGTTTCATTTCTAAATGTGCAAGCTCGGTTCCAAAATTGATTAAACATAAAAAATAATACACATATATTTTTCCTTTTCATTAGTTTCATTAAATAAACACTCAATTTCCTTTGAAGATTTGAAGCTATTTAAGTTGAGAGCACACATTATACATTATAATGGTTGATTTTTCTGTTTCTCATATGTATGTCATATATATATATGTATATATATATATATATATAAAATCACATTAGAAGCGGAACATTTAAATGTGTTGTATTTTCTCACACCTATTATCTCTTACAATAGAAAGCAAAAAAAATACATTTACTCCATTTTGCTCCTTTGTCTGACAAATTTGTTGCAATCTTAAGCTCCACAAAATATTATTTTCATTTTATTTAGTTAACATGTATATAGAATTGGACAGCTATTTCCTGTTTTTTTATGACTTCTTGCTTCTGTTTGAGACTTTTTCCTCCTCCTTAAAGAATTTAATTCAATGTAGTTCTCTTGATTCTTATTTTCAGCTTATGATTTAAAATATTTACTGCTTTTAAAAATCTTGTATATATCTTATATCCTCATCAAACTAGCCACCCACGGTTGTCATGTTTCCTCAATTTTTTCCTGTTTGGAATTGTGATGTTTCTCAAATTTGAATTTCAGTTATTTTTATCAATTTTGCAAAGCTGTAAGTCTACACCTTCAAATATCAATTTTGCATCAGTATTTTTCCTTTGTATCTAGGATCCTGATTAAAGATAAATTATGTATTTTTCATTTATTCTTACACTTCTTCCTGATACTTTTGAAGTTTTATTTTCCTGTTTTTTTCTCTGTGTGACTAATATTTCATTCAAATTTTTCAATCTACTTTTAAAATATCAACTTTTCAGTTTAAATGATACAGTGATTACTTATCAGCTATTATAATGTCTGTCTGAGGAGTTTTGTGGTTTCCTTGAATTTAGTAAAATTCTCCATTTGTTTTAAACTTCTGGAAATATGAATCATACCTTCATTTATTAACTTTGCTCGACCCTGTAAATCTTTTTTATTATTTCTATTATCAGTTATTATTTATCTTTGAACATCTTGCTCTATAGTTGAGTTTTGACAGTTTGCATGCAAATGTGAAGAGATGATTTTAAAATCTAAATAAGTGTTACATTCTCCTAGGAAGGGCTTATTACTGATCTGCTGAGGAAGTAGAATTGGCCGCAGATGTCTGCCTGATTTGAAGCTAGGCTATTGTTGGAAGAAGTTGTCCAGTTGTATTTGATCCTTTTTCATAAAACAGAACATGTGTCAGGAGTCACATGTGAAATCTTGGGCTATTTATCAGTATTCTTCTTGCATATGGAGTCATAACTATAGAAGACTTTGTCTTAGTCCAACAAGAATGGCAGGGAACCTATTTTAATTGAGGCTACCAGATAGCAATCTTCTGTCTTACTTTTGAATCTTCCAACTGCTTCTCTGACTTCCATGAATGCCAAGGAGAAATGTGGCTCAGATATTGACTCACTTCTCTTTTCTCTTTTCTTCTGCCCAGAGCAGTAGATCTTCAAATTCACATTTCTGCTCTCATTTTTTATGCATGATGTTTATTCAAATCTAATTTTTTCAATTAATATATTTTAGAACTAGTTAGTCTTTTTTTGTAGCAGTAGAATTTCCATTTGCCCTTCTATAATGTTCAGTTCCTATTAAAATTACTCAAATAACAATATTTAAGTATGCAAATAATTTTAATGATGTGTTTTGAATTATCTTTAGTTAAGCAATGTCCTCTTGTGATTAGACATTGATTTATCATTGACTAATGAATTCTGGAATCAAGAAAAATGAATCTAGTTTAAATAATGTAATAATTAGAAATATGTATTTCATATTTTATTCATTTAATGTTTATAATGTTTAATATTACTCTACTACTCAATATATTGTTTTCAAATTATTTTCCTTGTCTGAGTCTGTTTTCTCAGATAAAAGAAATGAATTCTACTAGGCGATCTTTAAGCCCTTCCATATGTAAAATTCTTTGATTTAATAAGAATAAATTAAACTTGAATCTTTGATAATTCAAGTTCAATTTGAATCTTGAAATCCATGAGATGTTTATAGTTTCTAAATATAGACTAATATATTTCTTCAGTTGTAGCACTAGAAGATGTCCCACATGACCTGAATAAGTTTCAATGCAGTAATTGCTTTTGAATATGTAAGTCCAATGAAATTTTGAAGGAATGTCCACTAATATTATGGGAACTACTTTTTAATATATGCACAAATATTATAAAGACTAATTATTATAATTGGCTTACCAGTATATGAACATGCAATTAATAAGAAGAACACATTCATGTATGTAAGAAGGAGTTAATTAAGGCCTTGCTATTTAATATTACATTTCACTGAGGAATAATGACCTCATCAAAAAATGGTGCTGAGATAGTTGGTTATCAATATTTAAATATAGGAAATACCCACTCACAATACATATAATTAAGATGGAGTAAGTTCTTCTAAGCAAAAATCATGTTTTCTTACATCAAAGTTGCAAAATAAATATCAAACTTGAAATTTCCAAGCCAAGAAACATAATTTAAAATATGAGTTTAAGAAGAGAAATTTTATTCATTAAGATTCAAACTCTGATGTGAGACTTGTGCCCAATGTTAGACACATTTTATCATTTAATTACATTAATGTGAACTTGGAATAGTTATGGAGACATTTAAAACATCATTCTTAAGTGCAAAGTGTTACTAATAGTACCCATTTTATGAAAAGTATCAATATTAAACTGCATATTATCAAAAACACTGTATGATAAAATAGTATAAAATTATTGATAGGAATTATACTTGAAAAATCTTATTTTTCTTTACTGAGGTTAATATTATTTGGAGAGGAGTTGAAAGCTGGATGAGAATCCATAAATTTGGATTTTTTATGTGTTCATGTACCACAGGATAAGCACTTCAACGTATCTGAGATGCAGAAAAGACAAGGCATGGTAATACTCCTTCAAGTACTTGAATCTAGAGAGTTGTTTTCAAGACGGAGAGACATGGGAGAAAGCTCTTCAAAAGATAGATTAATGTGCAGCAAGCTCAACTGGCTAAGCCCAGAGATCATGAAAAATATGTGGTCATAATTTATATATGTGTTTATCACAGCATATTATCCGCAAGGTAGGAGCGCAGAAAGTGTCGTTTTACTGTCATAAATTAGAAATCTAAAAAGTTTGTCTAGCAAAAGGAACACCTTTCAATGTATCTTATTAGTTTAAATAAAGGTTATGATATCCGAGAACTATGCAAAGCCAACTAATGCCATTTAAGGCTACGAAAACAAGACTAGAGAGGAGTGGAAAAAGGTGATATAAAATGTCCGTGTACAGAGGCAAGATGCTGGCAGTAAGAAAGTGAAGAGCAAATTCAGTAGAGCGGAGAATGATACAGGATAGCAAATTTACCGAATTACAATACACATGCAAGCAAACCCAAAAATTAAACATGGGAAAAATTTAAGAACTATATAAGCCCAATTTTCTAAAAATCACTGAAGCCTAGTTGAGAAAAAAGTTTCTTTGTATTGTTTTTAAACACTGTATGTACATAGGTAAGAGAGGATTGCTGAGGATAATTTTAGGTTTTCTGGTATCACCAGTGTACAGAAGTGCCTGATCTGTGCAATAGACTTTATTTTATTGCATATGTCTGCATGAACTGTCCTTACAACCTATCTTGTTGATCTTAACAAATTTCTGAAAGTGTGAGGATAGCAATGTATGTAACTGAAGAGTAACAGATAAACCCTGAAAACTTCACTGAACAAATTTCCCTTTGGCAAGGAAAGTTCCCAATGCAAAGTTAAAGGTGTCACCTGTCACCCAAGAACTTTTGTTTCACCTCACACTGCAAAACATCATTTCATCTTTTTCTATAAGAAGCTGAAAAGGTCAAATGGTGACCATTGTACAGTCAAAGCATTTAAAGTATAAGTCATGAAACACTTGTTAGTCTTGAAAGTGCCTTAGCTTTCCTACATTACTTTTAAAGAAGCCTTATTTTATCCATAACAGTACAAAAATGTGAATACATTTTAATTTTAATCACTTTTCAGTTAAAATTAAAATATGAAAAAGATAACTTGTTTTTGAACTTGGCTTTTCTAATTAAGGGAGCTTTACATGGAAGAATTATTCTTGTTTCTTTTTATGCCTTCTTATATCTTTCAAAGACAAATTTTAATAAATTGCCAGATGTAGGTTTAAGACTAGAATTTGTAGACCAAATTTATTCATTGCAGTCAAACGCTGCAGAAAAGAACAGCAACAAGTCAAAGTTAATGTATAATTGAAACTGACTATTACTAAAAGAAATTTAGCTTTAAAGAACCTTGACAGGTTTGGAAAATGAATTTCTTGATGCTTCTTTGTTATTTAAAATTATTTTTAATCATTTAATAGAAGTCTAAATATGGGAAGGCCAGACAGAAACAGAATCCATTGAATGTTCTTTTCCAAATTCATAGGATAAAATACTTCTGAAGATGAATTGAAATGTATTTCAGGGAATTATAACAACATTGGGGAAAATTTTAAGGCTATTTTTGTGTCCTAAGTGCTGATACAATGTAATACAAACCTTAGAAGTTAAAAGAAAAATAAATTTCCTTGATTGCCAAGGATTTTAATGTCCTCCCACTAAATATATGATTATTTCAATTTCCTGTTTTCATATATTGACTCCATTTTATTTATGTTTATACATAGCTAGTTATGCATATATACAGACACATGTATACATATATGTGTAAATGAGAAAATGTGTGATTTCATAACTGCAATAATCTAATGTTTTACAAGTGCAAAATCCCATTCATAAATTAATTCTTGTCCTTTGTTACAAAAAAGCTATATTTAATTCAGTTTAATTTGGAGTGACTCTCTACTAATATTAGTCTAGGCAATATTTTATTTCTGTTTTTGTAATATGTAAAATACATGACCTGGATAAACATAACAATTTGACTTCTTGGCCATTTTGAATTAATAAAAGTATTGACTTGGCTCATTTGTTTATTTTTATAGACCTTACTGAATATCTACTTGAGGGAGAAACAGATGAAGCACTTGTTTCTTTAAAATTGGCCTCACAGCTTTCCTGTATTAACACTGTGCTCTATTTATCTAGAATCTGAGAGAAGCACTGACAGTAAACATAATAAATTGTTGAACATAGTAGAGATGCTAGAGGAAAAAACATTGGTAGTAAAAATATGCTCAATCAGTGGAAAACTTGATCATTTTGATTAATACTCTGCTTAAATAATAGGATCTGAGGAAATTTAGCAATATAAATGTTTAATGTTCATTAGAGTTTCTGTGTCTTCTTATGGAATTGTTAAGGATTATTTTGTTAATAATTTTATTCAAAAATTATTGCATTCTCATCTCTAAATCCCCAGACAGATTGAACACTGCAGTTTTAATGGAAATTTCTTGAAGTGGAAAGTGAAACGAGTTGGGAACTACCATGATGACAGGTACAAAACAATGATAGGCAAATCGGTTGGTTAACTAAAACATTCCTGCTGGTTGATAATATTTGGACTGTCACAATGAATGACAGGATTAGAGATTAGAAATTTAAATATCCAACATCTATGCTTGATATTACTTTCACTATAAAACTAAAAGAGAGGTATGACAAAGGGACAAAATATATGAGTCAAAAATCTACCATAAAATAACTTCTCTAAATATGTGCAGAATGGGTACACAGAAGTCAGCACAAAAATCCAAATGCTAATATTTGTTGCAAAATACATTATTTGAATACTTGGCTAAATTGCCTGGTGGAACGGAATATACAAATCCTATTGCCATTTTTTAAGTTAACATTACATAATGTGCTGTTTCTTTATTTCTAGGTAGTTTGAAAATCCTAACGTCAGATCACACTCTGCATTACTGAAATCAGCTTTTGGGGTAGGAGCTAAGTATTGTTGTTTCCCCCAGGATTCAGAATTTGAGAACTGCTCATGTACTGTATGTCTAGCAGAAAATATTTGAATATCCCTGAATATAATGCTTTCATATATGTTTTAGGTATATTTGTGTGATTATAATATTATAATTAAATTGGGATTCTTCTCATTGTATATTTTCTTTATAGTAAAATAAGCGACTATCTTCTTGACTCTAAGGTCTAATTAAATACATTTACATTTTCAATAAAACAAGTGAACTGCAGATGGTAAATTAGGATTTCATAAATTTTATCTTACAACTGCAAAAGTATTCTCAGAGAAAATCATAATACGTTCTTGACAAGTATTTAATTATTTATTGTGCATGCATGTATTTTTCTGCTTTGATAACAGTAAGTCAAGCCCTTGTTAAGGTGACGACTGTTTTGGCAACTTCTAAGACTATATTCAATTGATATACCATGTTTAAATATCCTGGCTTTTGTAGAAATGTTTCTACAGTCTTTTTAAAAGTTTTGTTTATACATTTTATTTTAGATACATAAACATGGCTTTGGGCTTTCTAGGCTGTATAACTAGGATGGTAATACAATGTGCCCCACTGTCAGTGGTTTTGTTTATATTCTAAAAACTCCTCTGGTTTGGATAGGCTGCAACATCCCTCTATGTTTAAAAGTCTGACAAGACTTTTATGGGAAAAAAAGTTAAATATTGATTATTAAAAAAGAGAAAGCGGGCGGGGTTTAGCTCAGTGGTTCTGCCTCCTGCCTCACAAGCACAAGGACCTGAGTTCGATCCCCAGTGCCAAAAAATAAAAATAAAATAAAATAAATAAATAAAAATGAAAATAAACAGAGAAAGGGGGTGAATTACCTACTGGGGCTGAGGGAAAACTCTTCACATAATAGCTACCAGGAGCAGAGTCTTGGTTAAACATGGTGATCTCATGTGTCTGTCACCCCTAAAATGTATACAACTTAAGTGGAAGAGGTGGGCATATGGGTTTCCTTTACCCACTAAATATCTCGTACCTCTGTCATAGCTTAGTATCTTCCTTACAATAAAGTTGACAACCTAGGTTTATAATTTCATTTCCACGAATCCATCCATGCCATTATTCATGTATTTATCTTTAAATTACTTCCTACCACAAGCCTAACAAGTCTCTGCTTTTCCCCCATGTATCAGGAAGACTACCACCTTTGTCTTTTTTTAACCAGTAGACCCGAGGGAAGGGGCAAGAGAGTGAGAAGAATGGCTTAACCAGCGCGGAAAACTGACTCTTGGTGATCCTAGGAAGCTCGTGGATGTGGAAGTTAGGCCCAGTGTGGACGGGGCACTGAAACAAAATCAGAAGAGCGCTGTACAACGGAAGTGTGGCTTGACGGGTAATACAAAATATTTTACGAAAATGACGTGGTAACACAGTGAAAATGAATATTTTCAGGTCTCTTGGTTGATCTCATACCTTTACCCAACCTAATTCTACTTATCTTATTCAGCTTTCCTCTCATTTCTTTATACTCCATTTCCTCCTCTTTCTCCTTCTATAGTGAACTTCATTATTTCATTATTATTATTATTATTATTATTATTATTATTATTATTGTTATTGTCATTATTATTATTATTTTGGTTCCGGGGGTAAAACTCAGATCATTGCGCTTGCAAGGCGGGCTGTGGAACCACTGAGCTAAATCCCCAGCAAATTTCTTTTTCAGTAGTACATGTTTGCAGTACACGTATTTTGCAGTCATCTCGGGGAACTGGTACACGTACATCGTTTTTTAATCCCCTCCCTTCCCCTCCCCCCCTCCTCAAGTTCGTCTTTTTCCCTTTTTAGTCTCGTTGATTTTGTTAACTGAATTCATGTTTGTGGCATATAATGTCCAAATCCATTGAGGTCACTGAGAACTCATCCACGGCATATCTTCACTGCACTATTTTCCCAGATGTTCACCCTCCCCTCTCCCCCATCCTTGGTCCCTGGGATCACTTCTCATCTACAGGAGATCCATTTCCTTCTCTTACTCCGTCCTTTCTTTATTTGTTGCTTGGTTTGTACTTTACCTTACTCAGTCAGATACCATACGGTATGCAAGCTTTTGTGCCTGATTTACTTTACTCAGCATTATATTTTCCAGATATCTCCATTTCCTACAAATGTCTCAAATTTGTCCTTTTTAAAGCTAAGCAGTATTGCATTATAAATAGGTACTACATATTCTTTATCCAGTGGCCTATTGGTGGGTATAATGGCTGCTGCCAGGAGGTAGCTCTTATAAATTATGCTTCTGTAAATATTGGTTTGCACATATACCTGTAACACGATACATCAGGCTCTTTGGGGAAGATACCTAGAAGTAGGATAGCTGAGTCATATGGGATTTCTAGTTTTAGTTCTTTGGGAATTTGCCTCAGTGATTTACATAATGTTTGCACTGCTTTATATTACCCCCAACAATGTAGGAGGGTTCCTTTTGGACAACAGCCGTGTCAGCATTTGCCATTGTTTTATTTCTTGATGATCACCATTCTTTCTGGAGTAAAATGGAATCTTAGCATTGTTTTAATTTCCATCTCTCTAATGGCCAGAGATGTTGAACGTGTTTTAATGTATTTGTTGATCATTTGTGAAATGTCTATTCATTTCACAGACCAATTTCATAACTGGGTCTTTAATTTTAGATACAACAAGAGAATAAACCTACGAAATGGGAGAAGAGTTTTGCCAGCTACTCAGAGAATGAATATTGGAAGTGTATAAAGAAGTGGACCAGGGATTTAGCTCAGTGGTTCTGCCACGTGCCTCACAAGCATAAGGTCCCGAGTTCTATTCCTGACACACACACAAAAAAAGGAGCATATAAAGAACTCCAAAGGACTTATTTCTTATGCAATATGAATGTCAATGACAAACCTGGCTTAGAAATTAATGAAAAAATAATAATTAACTAAAGTGCTAAGAATCAACATCATGAAAAAAATATAGAACATATCTTTATATTCTACAGTAAATTATATAACAATGCCAGTGGATTAGAAATAGACCTTATTTTAAATATGCTCTTATTTTCCCAAAGCACTACAGAATATCATTTAAACTTTCTCCATGAATAAATTCTTAGGCATTCTAAAAATAAATCAGTAAATTAAGGAAAAGTCTTTGATATCATCCCTTTCTCACTATTGTATGATGCTAACTACTTAAAAGTAACCTTTAGCCAGTTGTAACAAAGATCTACAGTACTTTCTTCTTGCTGCAAGGCATAACTTGCTTTGGTCTGTGCATCATGGAATGTGCTGTGAACATCAGAGTATTTTCTATAGACTCTCTCTGGAACAAGATGAACTGGAGACTTTCAAAGCTTAGCGATAAACATTAGCATATCATTTTGCCATCTCACTCTGTTAACATTTGAACTCAAATTTAGATGATGTAGTCCCAGACAGATAACTGGCATGCAAATATAGTATGGCAAGAACTGCCAGAGTAGTTATGCTCCAATCTCTGATTTTTCATATTAATAACAAGAATACTCTTCCAGTTTATCCAGGGTGGCTGTTTTGGAGCAAAAATGACATCTTATACTCCAAGAATAAACTAAAATGCTTTCTGTGAAACTGCAAACATATTTTTTTTGATATGCCTGCAAGTAAACATAAGGAGCTCACTGTCGTTATGAACAGCACTTTAATATGCAGATACAAAACCTCCATATTTTGTTACTAAGTTTTCCCTTTGTTTTTTACAAATTTTTAATTTTATGGTCCCATATAACTGCGAAGTACTCTTATTTTCATTGTTTATAAATGGACCCTAAATCCCTGAGACAGAAAGACAATGCAGTTAGCTTACTACAACTTTGTTCTCTGACAGGGAGATCTCTAGGTAATATCCACTGAGAAAAAAGCCAAAAACACAATCTGTAACTAATTCTGTGGGAATGACACAACATTTGGGAAATATTTGTTCTTTTGTTTCTTGGTGTGTTCAAGTGCCTTTGACAACAGAAGTTTAACTGTAGAGGGTAAAGTATCCATTCTGAGAAAACACACCAATGGAAAAATGGATATTGTATTTTGTAGAACATTCAATGCTGTTAAATTTCTACTACCTTTTTAGGCTACCATCATGTTTTCTATCTGATAATGAGTGCTTCAAGTTGAATCACCATGGTTGAATGCACCCTATCACACCTTTGGATTAAGAAGCTGGGAACTTAGAAGTAGTCGTGAAGCATTTCTTGATTATTCACAAGTTAACTCCTGATTGAAATAGGCTTCTGCAAAACATACAGTTCATTCCAGCACACAGAAAATGCACTGAACTGTGATTCAGCAAATTGACCTTCCAAGATTATTATGACCTTGAAATTGTCATGAAGATCAATGATACATTTCTCTTTTATTTTCTAAATGGAATTTGATGGTAAATTTCTATGAGAGAGGGGATATAAAACCAATGCACTTGATACTTTTCCTGAGAGTACAGAAATAACTGCTTTGTAGATAATTTACTTTATCCAAGAAAATATAATATTTTAATCTCCATTTTAATTCTTATTCATTTATAGATACATTGTGAGAATAGGGGGAC
Source organism: Fukomys damarensis (assembly GCF_012274545.1). NCBI lineage: Eukaryota > Metazoa > Chordata > Mammalia > Rodentia > Bathyergidae > Fukomys > Fukomys damarensis. The sequence continues at coordinate 25,663,267 of NW_022900915.1, read as the reverse complement.
TCTATTGGAAGGAATAAAGCTTATTGGTATGCATATACAAATATTTAATCATTTTCATATTTTGTAAATTTTTATTGAATTTCCACGTGGTATACTTTGAATAAACACTGCGACAATTTTAATATTTTATATTTCATACTGAGGTCACACTGTCTTCAAATACAATGAGGTGATTCATAACCCAGAGTAAGCCAAAATTTGTGCATTGACATTGATAGTAAATTTGCTTCTTCATTTTTTAATTTTTTAATTGACAGATAAAATTGCATGTGTTTATCCTGTATAACATGATGTTTTCAAGTATTTCTGTATTACCAAATAAGTTTAGCTGATGACTGTGAGAATCACCTCATGAATGTGTGTCACAGAGAGATTCAGAGAGAAAAAGAGAGAGAAGAAGGGAGAGAGAGGGAGACTGTGTGTATTAACTTTCTTTTCCTTTCTTTTGGTACCAGGGATTGAACTCTGGTCCTTGAGCTTGCGAGGCAGGCGGTGGATCTCCTGAGCTAAATCCCTGACCCTATGTTAACTGTCTTATCATTCCTCTAGGATACAATATCAACTATAATCATTATATGGTAAAATAGATTTCTTGAACTTGTTCCTCTGATATTGCTGTAATTTGGTTTCCATCGTCCAACATCTTCCCCTCTTTCCTCACCTACCACCCCAGCCCATGGTAAGCACCAGTCTCTACTTTGGCAAGAACAACAGCTTCAGATTCCTCAAATGGGTGAGGTCATGTGGCATTTGTCTTTTTATATCTGGCTTATTACATTTATTATATAGCTTCAAAGTGGGATTTAGTTACTAGAGACAGAGTCATTATCTCTTCTTTTTCTGTCCTAATCTGTAAAGACAATAGTTTTGCCATTTTGAGAAATTTAATAACACAGAGAACATGTGTCTATAGTTTTTCCTAGTATTTGTGGAGTTACATGAAGAAACTAATTCTACCCTAGTGAAAAATATTTAAATGTGAATAAGTAGTGCTCATATCCTCATTTATGTGACTTTTAAAATGAGATGGTTAAATTTATGTTTTTTCATCACTGTGATTTAAAATTTTGGAGTAGAAATTCAAACTGCCCTTCAAAATGTAAGTTTTAGCCTTCTGAACATAAAATATAACTTTTAAAAATACTTTCTAGAATTCAAGAGGACATTTAAAATAAAACAGTATCCAGAGCTGCCAGTAACTGAATTGAAGAGTTTTTCTTGTCTTTCATGTCTTCTCTATTATTGCTAGGAATTTCTTTGTGTGGAGTAGTTTACATTCCAAATTTAAGCAGTTCTAGGTGATACAGATCATTCTAATATTGGCCCAAACTTTCACTGTAGTGACCAAGTTATTCTTTTTTTTTAAACAACAATTCAGAAGAAAAGAAATCTGTCATATGTATTAGAGATCTCAAGATCTTTGAAGGTATTTACTTTTGGTTCAAAATTATCAGGATGTGGTTGGTTTATATCAAAATATCATCTTTTATTTCAAAATCATAGGACTCATAGAAAAATATCTCACATGACCAAAATTCTTAGCATTCTTGTTCAAGTATGACTACGCTCTTAGAAAATTATCTAGGTTTACTATTATTGAGTTCTTGGCATGTTTATACTGTCATTGAAAAGAATCTAGAGCAATACTGTGTTGATTTTGGCCTATAATGTGCATCTGTTCTGTTAATCTTTGTTCAGGCATTAGTTTTGCTTAAGGTATCCCATTTGCTTACAATCTTCACAATGAATAAATTAGGTGGGAACTACTAGATTTATCTAAATAACCAAATCCTGTTAAATTAATCACCTTAATTGGAGACTGAGGACAACATTTATAATTGTTTAAAATATCAGAATTGAACCCAGGGCTTCCACCTTGAGTTATATCCCTAGCACCACCCATCTTTTAATTTTGAGACAAGTTCTTGATGAGTCACTAAATTGCCCAGACTGGGCTTCAATTTGTGATCTTTCCTTAGCCTCCCAGCATGGTGGATTTATAGAGATTCACTGTCACACTTGGTTGTCATGAAACTTTCAAGTAGTTTTTCATATATGCTTGAAGAATGTGGTATTTTATCTTAATAAATAGGCAAGAAAGTTTGAAGTACATGTTCTCCCTTCTCTTAAATACTTAATTTCACGTTCCATGAGGGACACATTTCATTTATTCAACATATAATATTGGCAAACCTGTATTTTCTTAAACACTATACCAAAAACTCTGACACAAAAGAATTAGAAACCTTTCATCTACTTTTAAGGACCTGAAAATTTACTGGGGGGTTAAAATAAAACTAAAAATCAAAACTTGGGGATTAAAATCAGCATATAAAAATTATCAAACTATTCATTTTTAATAATCCTCTGGAAAGTAAAAGAAGGAAAAGGAGTGATATATCTATTATGTAAAAATACCATAAGAAATCCAAGATGAACCCATTATTATTGAAAAGTGATTCATCATTACAAATGGTACTATCAGAGAAGAAGGGAAGTTTTTAAAAATAAAATGGACCATTGTTTAAGAAGAAATACTATATATATGCAGACCAATGAAATACAACTTTGAAATATCTGAAGAAATAACTGTATAACCAGAGGAAGAAAAGAAGAATTTACAATAGAGCTACAAATCTTTATAATACATTTATAGTTTTGTTAGAAAGAGAAGAAATTATTAGGATCTTATGTATTATTGCAGATTATTCACACCAGGGAAAGAAACTATTTGGTATTTACACATGTGTGATTTATTTATTTCACTTAGGAGTATATCTTCAATTTGTATCCATTTTCCTATGAATGAATCTATTTTCTCGTTCTTTATGGCTGAGTAAAGGAGCTAAAGGTGTAGGGAAGGTGCGATGGGTAGGGGAAGGGTAATAAGGGAAAAGAAAAAAGTGAGATAATGAAAAGATGGAAATAAAGTGTTTGTAGATGGGGAGGGGAGGAGGGGGTGAAGGGAGAGCAGAGGTAAGGGGAAAAAATGAGAATCAAGACTTGTCATGTAGAGGTACAAGATCCCAACAACGAATGTGACTGTACTGTATCCCTAAAATGTACCAATAAACTCAATTACAGCTGAAAAAAAAATTAAAAAAAGAAAGAGAACAAATTTATCAGCCAAATTAAGCTGACATTTGTATACCATGATATAAAATACATATATGAAACACTTTTTTGAAATACAGACAATAAATTTGTGAAGATAAATAATAAAAAAATTTCAAACATTTAAAATAATTGAAATAATGCAGAACATATCTTTTGATTATATTGGAAGTAAGTTAGAAATAATAATAGTACGTAGAAAATATCAATTTTGTGGAACTTAATTAGAACATCTCTAACAAAATTATTAAAGTATGGATACCAAGTAAATGGAAATAAAACAAATTTTATATATATGTGTAATAAGCACATGCGTTATTACTTAGGATAAATTTTAAAACTTGTAAATGCCTAGAAAAGAAAAATGTTTAAGTCATTGATTTAATTATACACCTTAAAATTATCAAAAATATTTATTTGTTCTAAATTAGTGCTAACGTAAGCAGAAGGACAAATATAATAAATATTTAACATTCATTGGTGGAACAATTTTCAAAAACAACCAAAACAAAAAAAATATTGAGGATCTATAAAATATATAAAATCAAAGAAAAGCTAAAAATGAAGAAAATATCAAATGAGAAAATAAATAACTATTGTACATCTTAAGGACACAAAATAGAAAATTCCAAAAAACTATCTGATGGGTAATGCTAATAAATTTGACTACGTAGGTAAAATAGACAGATTATTGAAAGAAGAGCATATCAATCTCTTTCAACAAGCAGTAAGTCTCAGTAAATCTATATTTATAAAGAATTAGAAACTAGTAATTAAAAATCTTCCCAAAAAGAGAACTCTGCACAAATGGAAAGCTTCAAGAGGAAACATTGCCAGTCTTTGAGACATACGATAAGAATACAAAGATGGAATAAACTTTGTCAAAACATTTTAAGTAGTTAGAATTAATGTTATGCCAAGGCTTCAGAAGATATTCTAAGACTACAAATATTAATAAACAATATTTCTTTCAAACAATTAGTCAAAATTCTTAGATAAAATTGCCAAATACAATATAATTAAATGTAAAATAATAATAATCGTGTGGTTTGTCAAAAATAATGCCTAACCATTTAAGAGTATAAAATTATTTTCTGATATGTGTAGGAAAACCATTTGATAAAATCCATATTCATTCATAATGAGTGTTAAAAAGTAGGAAAGGGAGATTACTTCCTCAATCTAGTTAAGAAAAAATGAACCTATGAGAAAATTAAAAATAAAATTATTGATAATGTTCTTTATGGAGAAGTACTGGAAATATTTCCCTTAGAATTATTTTAAAAAAGGCAAGATGTCCTATCTTACCACTTTTTTCCAATGCACTACTGAGCATGGGTGGTTCAGTTGTAGAATTCTCCCCTGCTAATGTACTATTGAGATGTAAGATTCCAAACACCTCCAAAATGCAAGTGACTAGAGGAACAAATATTGAAAAATAAAGAATAACTTGTTTATGTGTAGACAATATAATTGTGTACACAGGAAATTCTGAGGTGTCTAACACACATTAAAACTAATATGTGACTTTAGTAAGCTTGCAAAATACAAGTCTAACAAAAGTAAAATAATTTGTATGCTACAAAGGATAAACTGAAAAGTAAAATGTAGAAGCACTTAAAAGAGCATGAAAAACAAAGTATTAAATGAAGTAGGCAAGACTTGTGAAATGAAAGACCTCAAATCCTTAATAATAGAATTAAAGAGAATCTGAACAAATAGAGATCTTCAATATGATCATGTGCCTGGTTTGGGCCAATAAACCCTATTAGATAGATGAATGAAGGCAAGAGGGACAGGATGTCTTTGCCAGGCAACTTCACTTGAAGATGACTTCACTGGAATGAAGCCCTGAACTGACTTAAACCCCCAAATTTACTGAGGAGCAGCAAAGTCGTAGAGTTTTGCTGAGCACAGATGTTTGTTTTAGGTAGCAAGGCAGGCAAGCAAGGCTCAGTGACAGTTTGGCTGAATAATTGACTTTCATCTGATTGTCCCTGAAGGACAATCAGGAGCTTCCTTGTTTTTATAAAAAAAAGGTGGATTACCTAATGAAAAACTCCACTGTTGTAATAGGTGTCTGACCTGAAGGGTTATAGGTACATCACTGATGTACAGTTAGAGGAGCACTGTCTTTCCCTCTGGACCCCCCACAGAAAGAATAGCACGGCTTTGGAGCACAAAGACTGGGCTCCAGTGGTTACCATCTCAGAGGAGGTTCATTGGCAAGGCCAAGTTTGAGTTTGGAGCCTTCTGTCTTTATTTATTTTTTATTTGGAATGAGAGTATCATCTGCTCCTCTGTCCAGCAGTCCTAGGAAAGTTTCATTTAAAGTAGGTTGAGAAGTTGTGATGGGCTGGGCCTAATAGACCCCTACCAAATTCGTGACGTTTCCTAGACTAGGAACTCAGTATGGCAAGAAGAAGAATTGAGCAATTTTCATTCCAGGAGTAAAAATTCTGATTCCTTTTGCTTGCATTAATACCATAATTTCTCCCCTGATAATCTGCATCTCCAATGCCCCAAATTACTGCTCCCCTTTGATCATTTAGTCCAGCTTTTCCCTAAATTAGTCCTACACTCCTGGTTGAAAGGGATCCGAGGACTTCCATGGACCTTTTGAGGGACCTCTCCCTCTAACAGCTTAACTTTTATTCTAGTGGGCAAGTTTAATCTCAGCTTCCTCAAGTGGAGGCAGAGAGGGAAAAGATGGTTGTTTTCCCATCTAATCAATGGCCATTAATCTTTGTTTGTTTGTTTTTCTTTTCTTGTTGTTGTTTTTATTTTTTTGAGACAGGGTCTCACTGTGTAGTTGAGACTAACCTGGAATTCACTACGTAGCTCAGGCTGGTCTCAAACTCACAGTGATCCTCCTGGCTCAGCCTCCCAAGCGCTGGGATTACAGGTGTGCACCACCATGCCTGGCCTCTCCTTAGTTTCATTTTCGTGATTAACCAGATTAACCAGGGCAGCACAGACAAGATTGCAGGTTATCAGGCTGGCCACTGGTACCATTTTCCCTTACCCTGAGGCCTCCCAGATTTGCCTTCACTGTGTCCCATATTTATGACTCCAAGGTGCCAGGGCCTGCACAGACTGTGTCCAAGCACATGATCTAAAAGCTTAACTAGCTGTTCTTCAATGATTGACACATCAGTTGCCTTCAACAGCTCGTACAAAACCTTTATTTAACACTTTCGCTCTGCCCCATTGCTACCCTAACTGAAAAAGTCCTAAAGGGACAGAAAGTCTCTAACCAAAGTTTACAGAGTTCCCCTTCCAGTTTCATGTTCCTTTGGCTTCCTCATTCACTATCCCAGCAGTTTCTGTCCCTGTTCAGGAGCCACTTTCTGGTTCAGGCCAGCAAACCCTGTCAGAGAGACAAATGAAGACAGGAGAGCTGGAGACGATCTTTATCAGGAGCCAAGGGTCTTCATCCGAATGGAGTGAAGCCCCAAACTAACTCAAACTTCCAGATTTATTGAGGAACAACAAAGGCTCAGAGTTTTGCTGAGTGCAGATGTTTGTTTTAGGTAGCAAGGAAGACAAGCAGTGCACAGAGACAGTTTGGCAAAATAATTAACTTTTATCTGATTGGCCCCTCAGGAACTTCCTTGGCAAAGCATTCTGTCTTCAAGATGTTCAGGCTCCTCAGAATTAGCAATCTTCTGCCTCCTGAGTCAACTGGAGCATACACTGACCAGTTGGGTGTCACAAGGGACTTCACGGATTTAAAATCTTTATATAAAGAACAAAAGCTCTCCAACTTGAATAATGGATTGACTCTAAATCTAATCAGAATATACATGCATTTTCACCATACACTAAGGTCAATTTACAACTAGGCTAAAGAGGCATTGTAATCATCTTTAAAATAAAATAGAAAGATTTATATAAATGTGTTATATAGTAATATAAAACAATATTTTATGTCAGTGTCAGTGTTATTAAGTCAATTAATGGAACAATAGATAATTCAGACATAGACATATTCTTGATTTTCTACAAACATAAGCACACTATTCCCTAGGGAATAATGCTCTTCAAAAAATATTGCTAAAACATTTAAATAGCTAGGTGAAAAGAGAAATAAACTTCAAACTTCATTTCACATGAAACATAAATATTTATTTAAATTAAACGCATCTAAAAACAGAATATGATATGTAATGTCTTTCATGAGAATCAAGGAAGAATACCATCACAAGCTTAATATGGGTAGATTTTTTGCACAAGGCACACACACAGAAATAACCAAATAAAACAAATATTTTTGGTCATGAAAAATTAACTTCAGAAACAATTAGATTCTTTTTTTCTCATTGAGTTTATTGGTATTTTTTAGGTATACAGTACAGGTACATTCATCATTGAGATCTTGTACCTTTACATGACAGGTCTTGGGTCCCATTTTTTTCCCCATACCCCTGCCCTCCCTTCACCCCCTCCCCCTTTCCTTATTTACAAAAACATTTTCCATCTTTTCATTTTCTCATATTTTTTCTTTTACCTGGTTTCCTTTCCCCTACCCTTCCCACTTCCCTTACACCTTTAACCCTTTTCTTCCTATTTTACATTGTCAATTAAACCATTTGGGTCTTATTTACACTTTTAGTTTTTCACACCAGAGAAACTATTTGGTATTTACCCATGTGTGTCTTATTTTTTTCACTTAAGTGTATGACCTCAAGCCAGGGATTTAGCTCAGTGGTTCTGCCATCTGCCTTGCAAGCTCAAGGACCCAAGTTCTAACCCTGGCACCAAAAAAAAAAAAGTATGACCTCAATATGCATCCATTTTCCTATGAATGACTCTAATTTCTCATTCTTTATGGCTGAGTAATATTTAAGAATATAAAAACAGTATGGAAACTGGCAAATAAATTACATTTAGAATATATAAGAAATTCCCAAAACAAAATAATATAAACAATACAAAACATGTAAACAAATGTAAAACAAAAAATGAGAAAAATATTTCTGCAAGACATTACAAAAAAAGATATGAAAATGACTGATTAGCTTATGAAAATGTATTAAACATTATTATCATTAGGAAAATGTAAATACAAACCAAAATTAATAATGGTTCATACTTAGTAAAGGATTAATGATAAAGTTACACTGTTGAATAAAGATGTATTTAAACAAGAGTGCAGAACAACTGGAAATCCAAAATAGAACATGTGGCAATGTCAATTAATATAACCAGTTTAAAACTCTATTGCAGTTGTAACATTAATACTCTTCAAGCTTTTAAATGAAGTCGAAGAGGAAGAAGTACTCCCAAAGTCATTCCTGGAAGTTACCACTACCCTGTTTCAAAATCATACAGAGATCACCAAACAGCAACAACAAAAATATTATAGATTAGTCTCTTTAAGGAATACAGATGAAAAAGTCCTTAACAGACTGCCAAAAAGAAAGCAATGAATCACTAAAGAAGTCATACATCACGACCAAGCATGTGTCATCCCAGAAATGAAAGAATGGTGCAAACTATGTAAATCAATATGTGTAATATATCTCATAAACAGAAGCAAGGACCACAACCACATGATCTCTCAGGAGACACAGAAAAAAAAAAAAACCTTTGATGAAATTCAACATCTTTCCATGACAAAAACATTGATGAAAATGGCTATAGAAGGATCCAATCTTATTCTTATTAAAACTACCTATGACAAACCTAATGCCAGCATCATATTTAAAGAAAGAAAGGTGAAAGCTTTCCCTATAAAGTCAGGAACAAGAAAAAAGTGTTAACTACCACCACTCCTGTTTGACACACTACTTGAAACATTAGCTGGAGTGATTAGGAAAGAAAAAGAAATAAAAGGGAGGGGACGTGTATGCACAGGAAAAGAAAAAGTCAAATTATTGTTACCTGCAGGTCACATGTTCCTCAAAATAGAAGACCACCAAAAATCCATCAAAAGATTTTTAGAATTAATAAATTAACTAATATAGCAGCACACAGAATACATAATGAAATATGTATGAGGCTATGAAGGACAAATTCAAGACATCTGTAGGTAAATGGATGCAGCCAGAAAATATAATGTTTATAAAAATAAATAAGAAATACAAACTTAAATGTAATATAGCATCTTTCATGTGAGTAAGGCAAAGTACAGAAAGCACAATAAAAAGATAGCATAATAAAAAAGAAAGAAGAGTAAAATTGATAGAAGGAGAAAAGCAGATAGAGCGCTTGCAAGTGAGAAAGTGTCTGGAGCCTGAGGGTGAGAGGAGGTGGTAAGGGGAAGGGGAAAGAAGTGAAATAAAGATAACCATGTACAGGAACCTAGAATTTCAATGAATAAATCTATGTCATCACATGAACAAAGATTAAAAATATCAGCAAGAATAAAAATGGAGAAAGAGAAATTAGAGTAGGAAGGAGTGAGTCAGGAGGGAGAGAGAAGGGGTTAAAAAAGAAGCAAGGTGCTCGGTGTGGTGATGCACGCCTATAATCCCAGCACTCGGGAGGCTGAGGCAGGAGGATTGCTATGAGTTCGCGACCAACCTGGGCTACAAACCTCACTAAAATATCTTTTTTGAGGTATTTAAAGGGAACACCTGTAAAAAAAAAAAAAAAAAAAAAAGAACCAAGGTGAATTATGTGCATGTGCCCATTGCTCAAGATGACTATAAACTACAGGTACTTCAAACATGTCCTGAAAATATTTTTTAAAAAATCAGTAGCATTCTGTACACTAAAAATGAAATCATTGAGAAAGAAATTAGGAAAAAATTACCATTCACAATAGCACAGTGAAAAATTAAATTCATAGGAATTAAACTAAGGAAGTTAAAGATTTCTACAACATAAATAAAGCACTCTGAAAAAGGAAATGGAAAGGGGACATCAGAAAATGGGGAACTATCTCTTGTTTCTAGATAGACATTAATAATATATCAAAGTAAGCTTACATCCAAAATTGATATACTGATTTAATACAAGTAAAAGTTCAATCTTCTTCACAGAACAGGAATAGACAATTCTAAACTCAAATGGACCCAGAAGAGATTCAGAATTTAAAAGAAAAGAAAAGAAAGACCTAAGCGGGATGCATTGCATTTCCAAACTTGAAGTTATATTGCAGAACTATTGGGTGAAGAATGAAGTTGTGTTAAGTTCGGGTACTGATTGCATACAAGAAATGCGGAGGTTGTTGACTGCGCACGTGTGCCAAGTGGAGGAAGGGGATCAAGAGACAAACAGAGGAGGAGGGAGGGAAGTGAAATGGGGTGAAGAAAGAAACTAAGACGCATTACATATATGTAACAAGAAGCCCTCCACAAAAACGTAAACATTATGCACTGCAGATGCGTACAAATAAAGAAATTTACCTGAAAAAATAGTAAACCTGCAAGAATCCAAGTCCATTCTTAGTCATTCTCCTAAGTGAAATTAAAACGTATACACAGACAAAACCTCTGCAGCTTGTCATCTTATCTACAACATGAATGAAGCTCCAATGTTTGAGTGAAAGAAGCCAGAGGCTATGATGGTGAGATTATTGAGAATAGCATTTGGAGACCAGCCTGGGCAACATAGTAAAAACTTGTCCATACGTACATACATGCATACATACTTAAATAAATGTATTTTATTTTAAATTTTGTTCTTATTGCTACTATTGAACTCATAATTTATGCTTTAAAGTAATATAAAAGGATCAATACCTTTCTTGTCTATTTTATATTAGTTGTGTGAGAGTTGCTGATACCAAAATGAAATCTTCTTGTCAGATACAGACAAAATCCAAGGCAGGAAGTTCTGACGGGGAACTCAGACCTGCCTCTCTCAGTTAGTCACTGTCTCAAGGACGCTAAAACAACACCCAAAACAAAATATCCCTCAACTACATCCACCCCATGCTTTGCACATTTCAGGTAAATGTACATGAACTTTTAAACAGAGTTTGTCATTAATATTCAACAAGTCAGCCATGATGGTCTCCCAGTAGCAACTTACTATAAGACCATCCAGGAGCTTCAAGGCCAAGCAATCTGTATCTAAGCAGCTTGTGTGAATTTCTTTCTTCTTGAGAGTGAAAGCCATGAAAAGATTCCCTTACACTTCCCTCTTCTGTTGTAGCTGTAGCTATAGCATGCATGCTAGATTATCACTCTTTTTCCTTACCGTGAAATTAATTTTTTGTATTAGAAGACATTGTCCTCTAGTGTAGCCTTTCAGCACTTATGGAAAATGAGTAGATTGTACAATAACTAGTGTTAGGGAATAAACTTCAATCATTTTTTTCTAGGTATCTTGCAGTACATCTATATTTCAAAAGCTTAATAAAACCTACTATTTAAAATTGGACACATTCATGCTCTCTAATATTTAATTTGCATTTTAATACTGTTTTAATTTATTACTATTTTTGAAATATTAATTTATTCATTTAATAAATACTGAAGAATGCAACATGAGCATTGTTGTAATTGTTTAAGACTGAGCACAGAATCAAGTCCTTGTGATTACAAAGAATATGTTTTACATGGGAAATACTAAAAATAAAATAATGAAATAGAAATGTTCTGCAGTGGCTTCTACTGTATATGATGAAAAATACAGCAGAGTGAGTGTTAAACAACAAGGTGCTAATCTTTTTGACAAAATAGGCATGTTCTGATCATGAAAAAGAGAGAGAGGAGAAATAGGACCAGCACACAGTTAAGCATACATGTCAACAGTCCCTTTTATATTCTAGGGCACATGAATCTTGATTTTAAATGGGCTTCTTTTGCCCACACATTGTTTCAAAATAAATTAAAGGTGAAAGATACTAGGTCAGCTACACAATCTCCAGCTAACTGAAGTTAACACAATTCCTTGTTTTCTGATGCTTGAGTAATACCGTATCTGTCAATCACCCAAAGAGAGCGAATTTGTTCCTTACTGTGAGCCATTTATTAAATGATCACTATTTTAATGGATAAGGCTGGATTTCTTGTAGCAAATGAAGCAAAATAAAGCGAAAAAGTAAAAGAGGCATTAATGAAGCTCCGGTTTAAAGAGAAATGATTTTCTGCTTGCATACTTAAGTCACAGCTACAAGGTCTGTGTCACATGCCTGGTGCTGTCTGGTGAAGTATCTTTCTGTCATTTATTTTGCCACCCCTACCTTTATTGGCTCTTAGGAATAAAAAGCTCTTTCCACTGTAGAAGGCAGTCTGTGCCAGTGCCCAAATAAGTCATGTCACACTGCCAGCCAAGATAGGCTTCAACATCAGCAGTCTGGAATCCAAGAGGTCATCATCGAGAGTAGCTGGAAAATGAGGGCTGCACTCCATCGTGCAAAGCCCACCGAACATGATACTTGCTGCACTGGGATATTTTGAGAATCTGAGTTACGTCTAGAAATGGTTTCCGACAGCATAATCATGTGCTGCAGTTCCAGGGCGTCCAGATCTTTGTACTTTCCTTCTCTCGTGCCTGATGTGTTACTGAAAAATTCTCTTGGAAATCTTTGAAGAGTAGATAATTCTCAGGTGTTATTTCTCATCTTCGCTGTCACTGTATTTAATCTAAACGGAGGGAATGAACACAGTAGTGATTCCTTTTTTAATCTGGAAGAAAATCAGAGTTAAAGTAACCTCATGAATCAATAACTATTCAAAGCATACTTTGTATGCCTCAGGACTTCAATATTAGCTTTCATGTCTATGGCCATTTTTATGTACTCCTTCATATAATCTATTCCTTCTCCACTTAAAAATGAAAATGAATATTAACATCACCTACCATAGCGACCATTGTTGATGTACATTCAAATTCCAAGCCTTGCACAGAGCTCAGAGTGGATATGTTCTTACCGAACGGTTTGCATACTGACAATGCGTAGTTATTCTAGGCTTTTGTATCTTGAAGAATAAAGAAATGCCGTGTGAGCAGAACACTTCTTTCATGAACAGAAGTGAATAACATCACCTTTATCAATAGCAACAACAGCAAATACTATGTTAAGTACTTTTACATGGGAAAGAGTGCTAGGTTTTTTGGAATATTTAATTTAATAATAAATATGGAATACCTATTATATAATCATATGAAATGCTAATGGTGACTTTACTACAGTACACACTAATGTACAACTGTGTGGTGCAGTAAAGTGCATAGAGGGAAAATATCTTACCTACATAAACAAATCAGTGATGAATAATTTCAGAGAAATCATTAAAAATTGTCATCAATACAGTGAATAAGTGCCAATACGTTTTATCTTATCTCTCCACATAAATATGTGTACTTTTGCTTTTATTGTTTTGATCTTCGCTAGCAATTTTCCTTTGTTTAAACTACTCTACACGTCTTACTTTTTTATATAAATCCTACATGTAGCTAATGATAAGAAGGGTATTTATATCTTCCAATTGAATCTTCTTTCAAGATCTTTCTTCCTTTTTCCTTTCTGTCAGTGAACCATAACATATATACATACATACATAGATATGTAGGTGTAAATATAGTTCTATAGAGATATGGAGATATAGATATAAATATATAGATGTAGATACAGAGATAGATAGATAGATAGATAGATAGATATCAGGCATTGCTCTAGACTAAAAACCATCATTAGCTGCAGAAACATTCTCAAGAACTTTGCAAATCTTTTAGGTGAGATAAATACTAGAATAATCACATGATTAAGATTTATAATGTTTGGTCCAGGGATTTAACCCGGCAGTTTAGTAGCCTGTCTCCCAAGCACAAGGACCCAAGTTCGATCCCTGGTACAAAAAAAAAAAAAAAAAATTTATAATTTTCTTAGAGTTATCATTATCATCCAACAATCTGTGAAACCATTTGCTTTTGGGCAAATTAAATAAGAATAATTTACTTCCTTTGTAAATTTAAAATGTTCTATCAATATTGAAAATTGAAAGTTGAATACAAAGTACAGTATTCTGTAATAATGGAAAACAAGTGAAATTCTACTGAGCTATTAATGGAGATTTTCTACATAATTGATATCAAATGTTGTAATCAATGATAAAATTGAAAGAATAATGTTGATTATAAATTTCACAGGAATGTTTGTGATTCTGAAAAGCTGTAGGCATAATGGATGAAAATTTGGAGTGTGGGTCAAAAATGTAATGGTGACATTTGCTGTAAGAGTACTGTTACAGCTAGAATGATGTTACAGAATGGTCACTATAAAGAAAACTACACTGCACACATTTTTTAAAAAAGTGACTTGAGCCAAAGACAAGACTCATGCTCCTAAATTTTGGACAATTAATATATATTGTATTATTAATCATTACAGATTTTTTTTCAAACACACAATCCAAATGAATAAGAGCTTATAAAGGCACCAAATCATTGACCAAAACCAACTTCTTTATAAAAATGAGCTGTTAACTAAAGTGAAAAAGTATTCATATAAAGAAGTACTTGAAGGCCTGGTTAGAAGGAGGAACCTGGATACCTTAGAAATAAAAGAAAAATGTACAGATGGATGGAGTATTTATAAAGCTCTATTTTAAAATAAGAAAAAATAATAATATGTCTGAGAAAACAATTTCCTCCTTTTAATTTACAACAAAAACAGTGACAACAATAACAAAATCCCAGAAACAAATTAACAGCTTAGATTCCAGTATAAAATACAGACATGGGTATGTTTAGAAAGGATAGTTTCAAATATAATTTTGATCACATATCCACCCTTATACTTCATTTGTTGTGAATGGTGTCCTTTGGTCTTATAAAGTCCTGTTTATGTATCAAATATTTCTCTTCAGTTGAAGGTACTGGTTAAGACCTTTTGCAAATGAGAGGTGAATCCAGTCCTGAAATGAGCAGCTATTCTTGTCAAAATCAATCACTGCCATCCTAATGTGGAAAGAGGAAGGGTCCAGTGCAGCGATAGTCAACCCGATTATCAAGGGCTGGTTGGCCTCCATTTTGAATGATGCCATAGTTTGAGTTCCACTTTGATAACCACTAATGAGAGATTAATTATTTGGCTACCTCAAAAGTTACATATTTTCTTGGATGTAGGAAACTTTGTCATTAGGCCAATGCATAGCCACCATTCTTGCGTCACAGACGTTTTATCTACCTGTTATGCTGGGTGTTGGATTAAACTGAAGTGGCCAGGACAGATGCCTACTTACACCAAATCTGAGAATCACTGCATCTGCTGTGATATTCAGATTCTGCTCTGAGATGGAATCTCTGGTGAGTGTTAGCATTCAATAATGATATTTTTACCTTTTTATCCCAGCTAGTGTCTAACCCAGATATTTTTTCCTCTGATATTGTTGTATTTATCTTTCCAGACACCTCTCCAGACAGCCATTTTTCTAACTATGTGTATTTATTTATCAGGCCTGTCTCCGCTTATATAGTGGTGGGGCTTAATTTTCACTTGTTTGGCTTTGGAGCAGCTCATTGGATGAGAAAACCATATTTCTGGGTGTGTCTAGATTGGTTACGGACACCTGACCTTGGGGTCTGTATTATCTGGTTTCTGACACTTTCCTTCCTAGTACAGTTTGCCCGCTCTGCGTCCCACCTCCGTGAAGTTGGCAGCTTTTCTGCAATACGCCCCTCTAGTATGAAGCTTCTGCCTTGGTGTCAGATAACTACAGACTGAATCCTCTGATATCGTGGGCCAAATTACAGGTCTTCTTTCAGTTACATGCATTGTGCATTTTGTACCAGCAACTGGAGACCTATTAATTCATCACGACACGATATGGATAACGAGGTAGAACATGTAACATTCTACCCTCTATCTAGTGAATTCCCACCAATCACTGTTATTCAAAGTCATCTCATCTTAGGCCGTTACTGTGGCAATGATCCATTTTAGCGTTAAGCGTGTTAATTCCACGCATCTGTGAAGTAAATAGGCTGTTGTTTTCCCTACTGTTGAAAAGGATTCTGCTGTTGCATTCACAGAGATTAGCTAACAGGTAACTGGACAATAATAGGAAATGATGTGGTGTTCTGGACTTCCTGTTTATGCTTTCCAGCCCTGCTTTTGTTTAATTCCTGATTCTACTTTTTTTTAATGTACTGCTGTTGTTCGTGTCCCACTTTATGATCACGACAAAATCAGACAACAATAGGATTAGAACTGGCAGTTTGGGTTGCAGAGTCATTTGGTGTACTCTGACATATAACTGTGTGTTTACCAAGTCTTAGTACCATTTCAGAGGCTATGTTTTCAATTGTTTTAGATTAACTGTATTTATTTTAGTACTTGTGGATATATAATGTGATTCTCTCACTGATGCTTCCAATATATTTTTATTGGTATCTTTTCCCAGCGCTAAAATTTTTGAAAGCAGAGATTTTCTGGATCATATGGCTGGAGCACCTGGGCCCCTTTCACAGCAGGCGGAAACTGTATTAAAGCAATTTTCTAAGATGCAAACCTGAAAATCTTTTGTGTCACCTGCTTCATGAGTTAGAGCTGTGTTCTCATGGAAAAGTCAAAGAATTCTATGAGGCATTTTGCATCAACCTTTGTAGTAGAACGCCCAAAAGTGTAACTTTTGTCCTTCATTTTGGAAGTGTAAGGGAGTAGACCTAGATTCCTGGATCCCTATATAGTCAGCTAATGTAACAGGTACATTAAACTTCATTCTCTGATGTATGTGTGTTTTACTAAGTACTCAAAAATACTATCATCATGTTCAGTGTGACTTTCTGCAGTGTGTAAAATTGATCTATGAATTTCATAAATATAATATTACAAAGGATAATACAGCTCAATATATGGTTATAAATGTAGAGTAGACTGTATTTCATCTGAATGTGAAATGTTTTACACATTCCCTCTGATAAGGATGAAAAATAATGTATTTTCCAGATCAGTAGCTGCATCCTATGTACCTGAGGCCATGAGAACTTCCCTTCAGCAAAGATACCACGATGGACACAGCAGTTGCAAGTGTACCTATGGTTTTGTTAATTTTATCCAGATCTGTTGAATTGTTTTAGGAGAAAAATAGATGAATTGAATTAAGAAGTACTGCTCCACCTTCTTTAAATCTTTAAAAATCACACTAATCTCTGCATTTTCCCTAGAATGCAATACCATCTTTTGTTTCCTATTTTAGCTAGGGCAATAGAAATTTACAGAGGCCTGTAATTGGCTATTCCCTCTGTGAAAGTTCCATACCATTGCCCTCCACACACACACACACACACACACACACACACACACACACACACACACTCACACACACCATGAATAAATGAATCTGATAGTTATCATGTCTAGTTATACATGGATGCCCACTCTGTATGTTTGCAATTCTAATGTGAGTCAGACCTGAGCCAGAACTCCATTAATTACCTGTCCATGTGATTCTTAAATAAGATGCCCATAACAAAAATCATGTCTCCAGAAGTTATTTTCAAGTGGGAACCTGTGTTAAGTAGTATTAAACCTTAATAGTTTCCATGTTTAAAAATTAGTCTCCATTCAGGATCTCAGTAAGAGAGAATGACCTTTTTACTTTTATTTTTAAATTTTTATAAGTACATGTTTGCAGTATGTAATAATGACATTCATTCTGGGGAATTGATATACGTACATAACACCTCTCAATTCATTTACTCCCCCTCCATTGCTCCTTTGAAAAATGTTTTCTTTTTTGCAAGCATCATTAGATATACTCATTTATTTTACAAGTTTTTATTGAGTTGATTTCCATAAACACAGATTAACAGCCATATAACATACATTTACAGAATATGAAAGCAATACAGAGTTCCTGTCTAAATTTCTCTCTAATAATTATATTTTACATAATGAATATATAATAACAAAATTAGAAAATGTTGTTGGGTCGATGATTTGGGTAATGGTATGGCATTTTGTCATAAAAACAAACACAATGTCAACAAAGGTAAGGAACTGTTCTGTGATCTCAAAGATTGCCTTTCTCCCTTCTCCATAGTTGTACCTGACCTAATCCTCACTATTCCTAATCCTTGAGATCCACTCCTGTTTATATCGCCATAATTTTGCCCTTTAAGAATGCTATATAAAAGGAACCACGCTGTATGCTACCAGGGAGACTGGCTTTACCCTCCATATACCGTCTTCCATTCTGCACAAGTTTTTGACTGCATCAGTAAGCACGTCTTGCCTATCATCGGTACAGGTTTTTACTACATCAAGTCTATATTCCTTCTGGGAATTGGTACATGGACATGAAACATTAATTTCCTTTTTCATTTCCTTTCCCTCACCCCTTTCCCTTCTCCATATCCATCCCTTCCTGTTTAAAAAAAAATTATCTCCCTCCTTCCTACTACCCTTTATTTTGCTCTTTACGTTCACTGACCGAGGTGCACCTCAATTGTTGTCTGATTTGGGTTTTTACAAGTTACTATAAACTTTGGTGTATAGGTTCATGGATGGGCACGGTCTTTATTTCTTTGATTCTCCTTGTATTAGTTTTCATTCATATAGGATGAGTGTCATGAATACATTTTCATTTTTAATTTCTGAGGCCTCTCTCTACAATAATCCGAGACTGTACTAACTTACCTATTTGCATTCCTATCAATGGTGCACAGTAGTTCCCATGTCTCCGCATCTCCACTGGCATTCATTTTGTTTACTCTTTTTGATGATAGTTGATCTTACAAGGGTGGGATGATTCTCACTCTCATTTCCCTTATAATTAATGATTTTGGATTTCTTTATATGCCCTTTGGATGTGTTTTCTTAGAAAGATCTACTTAGATCTATTTCTCATTTTTAGATCAAAGTTGTTTTTTTTTCAGTTTTTATGGCTTGTTTGTTACAGTGTTGTTATAGTAGATTACAGTACTGTTATTGTAGATTAATTCTGTAGTTGACTCTTAGAGAGTCTCTGTTATTTTTATCTTCTGCACTTTCTGAAGTTGAGGGTGAAGGGTACAGGTGTCTTTTGCTGTCTCAATGCATCTTTTCTTATTATTGTGCTAAATTTAGGCCTTCTCTTCAATAACTTGGCTTTCTTAGCGTTTATAAAGATAGTTCTGTGTGTGAACAGCTATTCAAATGGTTATGTCCTTGGGCTGGGGATTTAGCTCAGTAGTGCTGTGCTTACCTCACAAGTGTAAGGTCCTGAATATGATCCCGTGTACCCCCCCAAAATAGAAATAAACTGGTACGTCCTGGAGGAGATAAACATTGGAAGGCTGTTTCAACCACCATCTCCTTCTACTTTCCTTGAGTCATGTTTGAGTAATACATGAGCAAGGTAGGTATTAGGTTGAAAGACAAATTTTTATTTAAATATCACATTTTGCCAGTTTTTTCCACACTGTTCCAGTGGAGAGAAAGACTGCAAGCTCATTCGTGTTAGGTGAGTGTGAAAGTCCAGATTCTCTAGTCAGATAGTATTTATACCTAGGAAGTCAAAAATCTTTATGTCAAGGTATCTCTGTAACGCGTGATCCCCATTAACCCTTCACTAGCAGGGTAGATGTGCCTTCTTCTACTCTCTACATGCCTCTACCAAGTTTTGACTTTGTTACCACTGAATGCTGGTGAGTCTCTTCCACTACAAAGCAGTTAGGTTCATTAGGTCTTCACTGACAAACCTCTAGTGAAGAGGCAGAGACTATGATTTATTATGACAAACAAATGGAATTCTTCTTTCCAGTTATACTGAGAAGGGAAATGTTTTATTATATTCTAGTAGTAATAAAAGTACTGCTTTTTGTCTTGGCTATATCTGCTATGCACCGCATTTGTGGGGTGGCGGAGCCTTGTCACAGCCTGGCAGGGAGGAACTGTAATCTTTCCAGGCTGCCCTTTTAGCGGAGATAGCTATGGGAATCAGAATTCTTTCTTCACTACTGTCTTGGAGGAGAATGGTGAGTGTCTAAGAGTGCTGTGTCTTTCTGTACTAGTTCCTGCTTTGACCTTTGGCTAAAAAGTTCAGGCTTTTCTTGGGCTTTCTTTCTTTGCATGAAAACTAAAACTGTTGGTCTTTTCATGTTGCCAGCTACCACTGATTGGTATTAACAAGGGGACCCAGGGCAGGAGGACATGCCATGTGTCATCCCTCATGTCATGAAGTCTAAAGCGAGGCCGATTTTTTCCTTTCAGCTTTTCAAGTGTCTCATGCCTGTTTTACACAACATATCCAGACATGTGAGATATAGTTTGGAATAAGGAAAAAATGCATCTTCCTAGAAGCAGAGTCTAGGAATTTACAGAATTTTAAAATTGATCATGATCATTTTTATCAGAGGAGCTGTTCTCAACTTACTGATCATCCATCCTAAAATTCTTCTGATTATTCAAAATGATTAATTTCCTAGATATCCTTGGAGAGTTGATTGTCCAAAATGATTAATTCTGTTAGTTGGCTCTTACGAAGTCTGTTATTTTTACCTTCTGCACATCTCTTTAGTATCATTCTCTGGCTATCACTTATTACTAGGTTGTATACATTTGGCTTCTAACACTTGAGAGCTATCCAATGCCCTCTATTGTTTTGATATACTATTGAGCTGGCTCATTACATTAGGCTCTATTGTAGAACAGGATATCCTACCACAGTCTCATCTATTGAGATGAATTCCCATCAAATTATTAGTGATCCTAGTTCATCTCCTCTTATAGCATTTAAATTACTGGATTAAAGATAAATCACTTGAGACATTCATATACAAGAATCATTCCATGGGAATATTATTATTAAATGATATGTTCAAGACTCTTCTGCCATAGAGATCCTGGAGCTTATGCTCCACCTAGTTTAGGTCATCATTTTTGACATAAACTCTGTTTCCTGGTCATGATCTTGAATCTCGTGTCACTGGGAAAACACTTCCAAATACAAACATTCTGGCAAATTAAATTATTTTTTAGTCCTTGAGCCCACATCTTCACAATGCCCTCCCATACATATATTCTCAGTTCTTGTCCTAAAATTTAGTATAGGTTCCCCATTCTTTTTAATGATGGCTACCACACCACAATAAGAGGTGCTCTGGGGCTGGGGATTTAGGTCAGTGGTGCCTGCTCTGCAAGCTCAAGGTCTAGATTTCGATCCCTAGTACCAAAAAAAAAAAAATGAAAAGAAAGAGGTGTATTAAGTGATGAAATTGAGAAACAAAGTGAAGGAAGGTGTTCAAAAATAGAATCATATTTCAATACAGGTATATACACAATTATATATGCATACATACAATTGTACACATGTTCTGTATTTGTATCTGATAAATATCTATTATTATAATTGATATAAAATTATATTGTATGAATTTATATATAATTACAAGAAATTATATATGAATTTGACATATA
>NW_022900915.1:25619832-25641818 GCF_012274545.1 Fukomys damarensis | reverse complement strand
TTTGACATATGTATGTAATGAAAAAATTCTATGTTACATTTTTATAGTCACCCATATATGCATTATAAATTTATCAATCATATATTGATTAAAATATGTACTTTGTTAAAATATGTATAATTGATGTATACTTGGTAACTGTAAAAATTGATACATAATTTTAAAATACCGAATCATGTTTTAATGCATGTACATATACAATTGTATACATTTACATACAGTTACACATATAGATATACAATTATAATAATTAAATTTAAATTTGAGCATGTTGATTTTTTCTGAATCTCCTAGAATAATCACTAAAGAAATAAAAAAGTCATAATTTTATGTATGGATAATGTTTCTTTAAGATTTGTCTTATTTTATTTTATTTAGAAAAATATCACTTTTACAGTGTTTAACGCCAATTGAGTAGTATACTTATGAAAATAATATAACATTTCCCATGTGTTTTGACTATTTCTGCATATTGTGTATTTATTAAGGTTCTCTAGAGAAATATTCAACAAAAAATGTGGAATCGAATGCCTAGAAGTCCGCTGCAGTCATCAGTGTAGGCCTGTGTTGGAAGGCTGAAACAGAGATCAATGCCCAAAGGCAATTAACAATACTGGATGTCATCAGAAGAAAGGGAAATGCTTCTTCCTTCTCTCTTTTTTTATGCTATCCAAGCTACAAGCCTATAGTTTTGTGCCAGCACAATCAGGGTGGGTCATCACCCCTCAGGTTCCTGTTTTATATGTCAATCATCCACATATACCCAGACTTTACTAATCTGCTAGGCATTTCTCCCTCAATTTGACACATCACAATTAACAGTCATGATTTACCCCCTGTCAACCTGACAACCAAACACATCTCCTTAACCCATACTTAATCTGAAAATAAAATAGCAAGTTCATGATTATGCCTAACATGATACAACTATCCCGCATACAAACAGAAACACACTAATTCCTTCCCCAGAATAGAAGGTAATGGTTTTCTCTATGTTATGCTTTCTTGTACCCTAATATTCTCTAACTAAACATTATCATATATATTTGACAATACTTACAAATCAGTGTAAGTCAGTCAGTGTTATGTTACAATGAAAGAAAGCAAAGACGTGCTCAGTATGGTATATATGTGTACAAACACATTAAAAAAACAGAAAACAAAATATTCATCACAATTATAATCCTTGTTTCTATAACTGGTCATACCATCATAACTGCTAATTTTAAACAGCTTCTACAACTCACTCTGTAATCCCTGGGCGTTTGGCAAGCACCTCAGCAGGTCTTGGTTGTTTGCCTAACAGGGTGACCTATACCTTCATTCCTAGAGCTTCTGGTCCATTTGTTATCATCCTGCTTGGATCGGGTTGCAATTTTACCTTGATCTTAAAGACAGAGCATGGTAGATGTAGCTCAGTTCCTCCTGGGTTCAATCCCCAGCACAGGGTAAGGTGGTGGAGGAAAGTTGAGGAACGAAAAGCTTTTCACTTAAGACCTATTTTTACCATGAAGCATCCTCAGTAGATGTGGGTGACACTGAGCTACATCTCCAACATTTTTTTTTTCAAAATATGAGATGGGTTGGTCTTACTAAGGTTCTCTGGCTGGCTGTGTACTTGCTATCCTCTTGCATGTGCCATTTTGCCCTGATGAAAAGTGGTTTTGTTTCTTTGTTTCTTTGTTTTTGGTAAATCCTGTCTCAGGCTTAAATATGGTGTCCATTCAAAATAACTTTTGCTGAAAGTTCTCATGAAGCTGTGTGAGTGGAGAGAAAAGTTACATGAGTATCATCTTTAACAGGTGAAAAATATGTTAGGGGAAGTAAAACGAAACTGGGTATTATGCTTTGGCTCTAAAACATCCCCTGAAAGGCACAGGTTTTCAGAGGCGGGTCTTTTGGAAGATAACTGGGTCATAATGACTCTGAATCAGTGGTATTAATCCATCAAGGGACCAATGACTTGATGCATTATTGGAGGTGATGGACCCTGAGGGGGTATGGCCTAGTGAGAGGGAGGGAGTCGTGAGGAAGGGAATGACCTTTCCCTGTACTTTGTCCCCCAGCTCTTTCGGGCTTTCTCTGCTTCCTGGATGCCAAGAGCTCAGCAGCTTTTCTCTACCATACCCTTCTGCCATGTTTCTCTGCCATGCCACAGGCTAAAAGGAATATGGAGCCAGCTGATGGTGAACCGAGACTGTGACACAAGATAAATCTTCTTCTTTTAAATTGATTTTCTTAGGTGTTTCATCAGAGTGACAGTTTTGATGTCTTGGTTATAAATAAAGAAAGGATGAAAGAAGTCTCTCTAGGTAGTTCACATTTCTCCTTTTCAACTTCATCTTCTTCCTCCTCCTCCTCCTTCTTCCTCCTTCTTTGTCTCAATAGTCCAACTGGCAGCAATCCTCCTGCCTCATCCTCCTGAGTGCTGGCATTACAGCTGTGTGCCACCACCCCTGGCTCAGAGAGCCCATAGTATCAGTCAAATGTGTACCTAAAAAAATAAGGAAAGGATGAAAGAAGTCTCTCTAGGTAGTTCACATTTCTCCTTTTCAACTTCATCTTCTTCCTCCTCCTCCTCCTTCTTCCTCCTTCTTTGCCTCAATAGTCCAACTGGCAGCAATCCTCCTGCCTCATCCTCCTGAGTGCTGGCATTACAGCTGTGTGCCACCACCCCTGGCTCAGAGAGCCCATAGTATCAGTCAAATGTGTACCTAAAAAATCAATTACCAGAAAAGACCAGGCTATTAATAGGACATTGGAAACAATGGGACTATTACTTTGTCCTTGTGCAGAATGCTGGTGTGTTACACATCTTTAGACTATACGCAGCCCGAGTTAACCATTTTAAGGCACATTTTAATTTTTTTATTTCTGAAAACAATGTAATTTTCTCTGAGAATCTATTTAGCTGAAGGAAAAATCCAACTTCAGTTATGATTAGCACATCTAGCACTGAATTTGTAGACTAATTTAGACAGAAATGACATCTTTACAGTAGTGAATCTTCTTATCTAAAAACATAACATTCTTTTTTTTTAAATGTCCTTCACTCTGATAGACAGACGAACACCCTGACACCCAAAATAATTAGGCCCCAATCCCCCAGAACTGCTGAAATGTCACCTTAATATAGCAAAAGGAATTTTGCAGATGTAATTAAGGTTAAGGACTTGGAGATGACATTATCTCAAAGTACACAGATGGACCCAAACTAATCACCAATGATATTCAAAGCCTGAGAAGAATTCCATGTCCTATTGCCGCTTTTGAAAGGTACTGAGCTATGTACGAGAACCAGAGATCCCTCTAAGAGATAAAAGTGACCCCTAGCTTTCAATCAGCAAGAAACACAGAAGTAACCTGATAGAACTAAATTCTACCTATACCTGAGAGCAAATGTTGGGGATTTGCCGCTACAATCTTCAAGAATTGTATGCATCCCTGCTGACACTTTGACTTTAGCTCAGTGAGACATCTTATCTATAGAACCTTAAGACAATAAATTTGAATTATTTTAAACCACTAAGATTGTGGTCGTTGCCACAATAGGAAAGTAATATGTTCAGTAATATTGTATATCTTTTTCATATATGTTTTAATGTTACTATATCTGTATCCACTCTAGATTTATTGGTCATGTCTTATACTATGGGCATAATCTCTGCTGTTATCTATGAAATCATTTTCGATTTCATTTTTTCCAGGTCTCTTCAATGGAAGAGGAGTCCAGTTCAGGGAGTCCACGTGTTTGAGTATCTTGTTGCCCTTTGGGGTTGCCTTTGGTGATCTGGAAGTCTGGTTTTGAGGCTCACTTTATGTGTCTTCTCTTTTCAACAGATGAAGCCTGCTGTCCCTTTGCCGAGGTGACTTTTTGCTCACCCAGTTGTCTTCAATTCTCAGCAAGCCACTGAGCAGCCTGTTCTCTGTTGCTCACCAGAACACCAATTCTGGGGTTCAGAATGGCGGCCTTCTGGATCCCTGAGCTGACCTGTTGTCCAGGCAGGATTCTGGTTGGGGTAAGTACACCCTTGGAATGGTATCTTGGTGTACCTCTCACTGGGCCCCTATGTAGCTGTTGTCAGGGAGGGCATTTGCCTTTGGGTTGTGCACCCCAGTTCCTGTTGTCTGTGCAAGCCTCTGACTAGGGTCTCCATGCACTTATCAATGGTATGGGTGCAAGCCTGAAGCTTCTGTGCCTGTGCAGCTCTTTTTTGGGTGGGCCTTGGCATGGGTGGTTGTTCCTGAGCTTCTGCGGTTGGGTTGGAGCCTTGGTTGGAAAACTGCCTGGAGCCTTACCCCTCTTACCACACAACTGCTCCCCAGTGTCTGTGAGTACTTACTGATGGCATGGCGGGCCTCTGGCAGCCCATGCCTGTGCAGCTCTTTTCTGGGTGGGTTTTTGTCTTGGATGGGTGTGCTTGAGCCTCTGTGGTCAGGGCAGAGCCTTTGCTGGGATCTGCGTGCTGCTGCACCACGCTGGTCCACACCTAACGTTACTATATATTGTGGTTTGGATCCTTTTTTGTTATTACGTGTTACAATTGTTTTATGCATGTCAACAGGTGAACAATATCTAACTGGATTAAATGAATAACATCTGGTTTTTGCACTCTGTGTGAAAGGTGTTTTCACTTTAACAGCTAAATTCAATGCTTTTACATTTATGAAACATCTGTAAAGTGGCCTTATCTCTTCTGTTGGTGTCAATTTTTAAAATTATTAGCTTTTTTCCCAATTTTTGTCACTTTATTTTGCCAGCCTAGACAAGTATCTCTTCCCCTCTCTCCCACTGTTCATTTTGAAATTCTACAATGCATCATCATGATATTTAAATTATCTTTTTTTTATCTCTACCATGAAAAAATATACAACAAGCAAATAGGACATGGTACTACTAAGACATGTGCCCATGCATCTCCTGTATGACATACAAGTTCTTCCTCACTTCCCATTTCCTCTAGATCAATCAGCTCAGCCAGTACTGTAAGCCCTTACCTACCAGGTATTGCCACCTAGCTGCTACTGTAACTGTCAATCAGAAGTCCATTTTCCCTTTTTGTCAATCTAGCAGCTTCTAGAAGGTGGAAAGTAAGGTAAGACCAGTGAATTTGAGCTGACTGTCGCACTTTCAGTTTCACTTTCTCAGTTTCTAGTCCAAGCCAAGCTTAGTAACCCATGCCCATAGTCTCCACTACTTGGAAGTCTTAGACTGAAGGATTGTTGAAACTAGACGTTGAAGTCAAGCCTGGGTGTCTTAGTCACTTACTTGTTGCTAGGACACAATACCCAACATCTATAACAATACCCAATATCTACAAGAAGAGAGGATGCTTTGGTATACCTTTTCAATCCATGCTCGGCAAGATCAAAATGGAGAAATGATATGATGGAAGGTGCTGTGATATAAGAAAGCAGCTCACATCAGGGTGTCCAGAAAGCAGAGACTAAAACGTGGAGCCTCGGAAGACCACTGGAGAGATTTCATACAGGGAAATACGAAGAATTTTCAATTTTTCCAACTTTTTAACTTATAATTGCAAGACTTGTAATTTGCTTCTTCATTCATCTTTTAGAATAAAAAAATACTATCTAGCATATATTTCTGGATTTTGAATATTTCGTCTTTCCAGAAGTTCTCAAATGAGAAAATAATATTTTGAAGCATTTTTTTTTTATTCAGATCATAGCATGGTTCACGTGACTCCAGTGGTGTGGTTAGTGTGAGTATAAATGATGTGGCCTATCACTGACTCCAAAATATTCTACCGAAGAAATGTGGTCTTACACGATAACAGAAAACTTAGAAGATAACAGAAAAGTGGTAAAAAGAAATGCAAACAGCTGAAAAAATTCATCTGAAAAATAAGTCAGTTACCACTTCATTCATGAGTGTACATACATTTACAAAATGGTGTCCAGAAAGTACTGTGAGAAATGTTTAAAAAAGCATAAATAAAAAAAATACACAAATATGTAGCAGTGAAGTCAGGGTTTTGAGACAGAAACCCTTCCTGTATCACACCAGAGGTTCCAACTAATCATAAAGTTTCCTAAAAGTAGTATAGAAGTAGAGCAGAGTGACACAATATGACAAGGACTAAATTCGTCTCGTCTAGCCTTGATGATAGAAGAAAGCTCATGAGTTAAGCATGTGGGAAGCATCTAGAATCAGTAAAGGCAAGGGAACAACTTATCGACTACAGCTTCCCAAAGGAAAGATAAATCTAACTCCAGCATTTCAACCTTGAGAGGCTAATTGTAGATGTCCACCTTCATAAATGAAAGGTAACACATTGATTTTTAAGCCACTGCATTTGTGTCAATTTGGTACAGCAGCATTTTCTAAGGGCTAGTATGTGGTATATTTTGGAGAATGTCTCATTTGTGTGGTTGAGTAGAATGTGCATTCTGAAGTTTTGGGGTGGAATACTCTGTAGACATCTAAGTCCATTTGTTAACAGATTTGGTTCAGTTCTGATATTTCTTTGCTGATTTTTTGTCTGGTTGATCTGTGTATTTGTGACAGTGGGGTAATAAATTCCCCCATTACAATTATGTTAGTGCTTATTAGATTTTTCATGTCTGTTGATACATGTTTTATATCACTAGGTGCACTTATATTTGTTGCATATATATTTATAATTCTTATCTCCTCCCCTTGATCTTCTCTGTCTCTTTTGACCAGTCTTGGCTTGAAGTTCGTAAGTCTACAAACAAAATAGGTAACCCTGTTTTTTTCTGAGTTCCTGTCACATGGAACATTGTTTTCTATTCTATCTTTTGACTTTCACACTAAGAATTCATTTTTGAGTTGTGTCTTTCTTTCTTTCTTTTTTTTGGGGGGGTGCTGGGGGATTGAACTCAGGACCTTGCACTTGTGATGCAGATGTGGTGCCCCTGAGCTAAATCCATAGCCCTAATTGTGTGTTTCTTGTACACAATATATTGTTGAATCTCTGCCAGTCTGTTATTTTGACTGGTGAATTGTGACCATTTACATTGATGGCTATAGTTGATATGCATTGGATCCTTCGTGTCATATCATTTTCCTGCCTTTACTGTTTAATTGCCTGCTTTGCTGGGTGGTTCCATTCTATTGATCTTCTTGGAATTGTAATTTTCATTATTTCTTTCTAAAATCCACTTAAGAATGTTTTGCAGAGCTGGCTTGATTGCTGTGAATTCCTTCAGTTGTCCTTTGTCATGGAAGTATTTTATTTCTTTGTTGATTTTGAAAGATAGTACAGGGTACATCAATCTGGATTGGAAGTTGTTTTCCATTAGGGTTTGAAGTACTTTATTCCAGGTTCTCCTGCCTTTAAGGGTTTGTGTTGAGAAGTCTGTTGTAATTCTGATGGGCTTTCCTTTCTATATGAATTGATTCTTTTTTAACAGCTCTTAATATTTTCTTTTTGTGCAGAATTTCTGGAATCCTGATTATTATGTGCCTTGGTATGAATTTATTTTGGCTATGGCTATTTGGAGTTCTCTATGCCTCACTTATTTGTATGTCAAATTATTTTTTGAGGTTTGGGAAGTTTTCTACCACTACTTCTTGGAACAGCTTTTGAATAGTGCTTGTGCTATTGCTGTCACTCTCATTGATTCTAGTAATTTTATGCTATTTCTCTTTGTATCATTTTGCAATTGTTGGGCTGATTTTTCACGTTCTCTTGCTATTTTAAAGAAAATTTTCTTTGCATAGTTGGTAACTGCGGTCCTGTCTTCTAGAGCTGAGATTTAATCCTCATTTTAGTTCAGACAATTACGAATACTTTCTGTGGAGTCTTTAATCTCCTGAACATCTGTTTGAATCTCACTCATGGATTCCATCTCTTTCCTATGTTGGGCATTCATGGTTTCCATAATTTTCCTAAGCTGTTCTATTTTTTTTTTCTGTGCCTCCTTTAACTTCATCAAGCATATTCTTCCTTTTAACTGCCATTTCTTTTTTTTGTTTTTTTAACCTGGAAGACTATTTTCTCTATAGCTTCATCTATTTGTTTGTTCACCTCTGCTGCTATCAATTCAGAAAGATCTGGTGAGTGGCTTCCAATTTCCTTTCATTGTCCCCTAAACTTATTCTTGGTTGTCTGGTTTTCTGGGTTCCATTTTTCTTCTATATCTTGTCATTTTCTAGTTTTTTTATTTTAATTTATTTTGAGTTATTGTTTGTAGGTTATTGCATACATCAAGATTTCTCTAGGAAATGTCTACTCCTCAGAGACATCTGCTTGGTATAGGTGGTTCTTGGTTTTTGTATCTACCCCAAATTTCTACCTTCTCTTGTTAATGCCAGATTGCTATCTATTTTAGCTTAGCACCCAGTCCTCTGGTACTATGGTGAGGTTGTGACCCCAGACAATCACAGTGCTGTCATATAACGGAGAACTGCTAGTTACAGGAATGACATCCTGGGTAAAGAAATAACAATAAGAATCACATCCAGCACAGTCTGGCAACTAAAAACTGTTATTTTTGGTAGCTTTAACCATACAAGCAAGCTCTACCTTTTTATAACAATATCTAACATCATCCATGCCTTTGTATGCATTGAGTTTCCTTTTAGTAGGGTAGTTTATCCTGCGGGAGGAAAATTTAAGTGGGATAGGAGACAAAACAGAGAAATAAGTAAAAATAAACAGTAGAAGCAAGGCTGAAGGGCACAGGATGAACTCCCAGGCTTTGGGAGACTGGAGAAAGGGACAGGAGAGAAAAAGTGGAGGAAAAAGCAAAAGAATGTTGAGGTGAATCATAAAGACAGCAGATACTGTTCACTCATGTGAAAATATAGAATTAAGAGAGAGAATTTCAGAAAGAGGGAAAGAGGATGAACAGAACATAACAAAAATTAAGGTAAAAAACCTAAACATCCATACACACACACACACACACACACACTCTCTCTCTCTCTCTCTCTCTCTCACACACACACACAAAAAACAAACACACACAAAAGCAGAAAGACAAAACAAAACAAAACAAAACCAGATAGACAAAGGAAAGCAAATCCAGCAGTCAAAGCAAAAGGAAAATAAGACAATTCTTTAGTTGGACCGCATGGGCTTCCCCACTGAGGCTGTTTGTTTCCTTGTTGCTCTCTTGGCTGTTTTGGTGCTGTCCAGGAGAGCCAGCCAGAGCCTGCTTCCGGTTATGTACTCTGTCCGTCTTGGACCTTGTTGCTTCCTTAGCAGCTGCTGCTAGTTTTGGGGTCCTGGTTGCCTAAGGTTGCTTGCCTGCTGCCTGTTCAGGACAGGGTAGAAGTGTCCCTTTCCTGCTGCTGGTCAAAGAGCTTGCCCATCCGCACTCCTGATGGCAGAGCAGGGAGGCTCCTCTAGTCCTCAGTGGCTAGCTCTAAATCTAGGCTTCTCAGCAGTGTTAATCTCAATCTGCAGTACCACTGTCTGCAGTCCACTGTGAGAGAGGTCTTCCCTCTTACTCTCTGGGACGTTGGCAGTGAGGCAAACCTGAGGCTGGAGTGCAAGTTTCACAGTTTTTTGTAACAAGATGGTAACTCCTGCAGGCTCTGTTCCACCAACTGCGGGGAGGCTCCACCCTCTCATTCACCAGCTGTTGGCTCTGGGAGAAGCCAATTGGCAAGCAGTTGCTCGTGTTCTCACCGCTTTGTCTGATTACATAAAATTCATTCAATCCAAGTCCAGTCCCTTCTTTGCAGCACGTAGTGAAATTGCTTTCGCCATGCACCTGCACCGCACTGCAGTCTCCCTGTGTGTCGGTGAGCGATTTCTTCTGTAGCACTGGATCCTATTTTCTTCTCCCCTCTGTCTTTTTCCTCGTGGTTCCTTGTGCCCTTCACTCACACAGTTTGCTGCCCGGGTTGTTAATTTCCAAATTCTGGGTAGTTTTTTTGTTTGTTTGTTTGCTTTGTTTTGTTTTGTTTTTTGTACCGGGGATCGAGGGTCCTTGCACTTGCAAGGCAGGTGGTGGGACCACTTGAGCTAAGTCCCCGGCCCATGGGTACTTTGTTTTGGAGAAGCTGCTTTGCTGGCCTTCACTGCTCTGCCATCTTTTCCTCCTAAGAGCACATATTGAAAATAAAAAAGGTGCTATCAATGCAATAAACTAACCTTTACTCTTAGACATTAGAGAAGGCCAAACTGAATGAAAGCTAGCAGTAAGAAGTTAAGTGAAAAATTTGAACAGAAATGTATGAATTAAGGAGATATAAAACAACAGAAAAATCCATCAATACTAAAACTTGGCTAGGAAAAAAATATGACAAATTGCATACCTACCGCCTACAGTGGCCAGCAAATATCAACGCAATAGTCATAATGCCTGGCATCAGCAGTTAAAGAGGAAACATCATGTCTTAGTCACTTTCCTGTTGCCGGACACAAAACCCACAATTTAAAGGAGGAGAAGTTTCTTTTGGCTCATTGTTTCAGTTAATGGTTAGCTGGTTTCAAGGCAGAAATATGATGCCAGGGGAAAAGAAGAAAGGAGAGAGAGGACACACCAAGGGCAATATGCCTTTTCTGGTGATCCTCCAGTTTCCCTGCCTGAAGGAAGCCCCACCTCCTCACTGTCCGTTCAGCTAGCTAACTCCTGAATGCACAAACCCACCGAGTAGAGCATCCTGGGATACAGTCACCTTCTGCACACATAGACTTGTGGGAACGTTTTAGATCCAAGCCATAACACAGCACTTCCAAAGTAACTAACATTTCTGTAATCAAAAGGAATACGTGTGCAAGGTATGTATAATTAATTAGATAAATAAATGGGGTATATTTCTGAGGGAAAAATGAACTACAGAAACTGACTTGAAAAGAAACAAAATCTGAATGAAAGTATAACAAGATGGAGTTAGTAATGAAACTGCAAATAATTTCATAAACAAAATGGTATTTTGTTAGATTCTCTCAAATATTAAAATAATTATTTATACAAATCCTTCCAAAGCTCTTCTAAATATTTGAATTTGAGGAAATACTTCCTAAGTCATGCTATGAGGATATTATTATGCAGATAGAAAAGAAAAATCAAGGTTGGTGGATGGACATGAGTTCCATCCCAAACCTAAGCTATCTCCTCCAAGCACGCAAAATCTTGGGCATGGGAAGGTATCTGCTGGACTGAGGGCTTCTAACTACTCTGGAAGTTTTAATAAACACTCGATGATTGGTTCTTTCCATCCTGTTGAGTCCAATAAAAATGTGAATCATATACCATTGGGGCTGGAAAAGAATACAATAAATTCTATTGGTGATATTGGTGACTATGCATATTAGAAATTCTTCTGCCCCCAGTACCCTAGAGAAGCTAGAGTGGCCATAGCCCCTCCCAAAGTCCCTCAAGGGGCCAGGAGGTGGCAGCCAAGCTGTGCCTATATAAAGAGGTATCCTTAGAAGCAAGAGGGGGCTCTGGATCTTTGTCAAAGACATGTGGGGTAAGTATGTGAGCCCAATAAACCATGACACTTACTTGAGTTATATATAACAGCAAACTCGAGAAGATCAGGAGACTTTTTACCTTTGCAACTTCAGATTGGAAAATTACTTGTATGATCACTGTGAGAAACAGGTTTTCAGAAGTTAAGGGAATTCTCATGCTTTGTACCATCTGCTTAGCTTGACTGGTGAGTTGGCAAGTTGCTTAATATCTCCCCAGGTGGATCCCAAAGTATGTGTTCTACAGAACAGGGAATCCATACTTTTTCTCTTGTTCCTTCCTGGTGAAGGTCGTATTGCCAGATGCTAAAATAAGATCTGATATATTTATATAGTTTTCCTTCAAGAAATGAAGTAGTGCCAGTAGAACAAAGTGTACTTTTGAGTGTTTACTCTGTTTCCAACACAGAAGTGTTCCAAAACACAGGACCTATAATCTGTGTTGCTATCACTGTTGTTTCTGTTTTCTCTTAATATGAGAGAATCCCAGTGTCTTGTTAAGGTCTGGGCAATCTATCTCCATTTTCTGCTGGCATGTGATTTACAAACTTTTTTATAATATGAAGCCATTTTACACCAAGGTAGCAGTCCTAGAATGTATCCGAGTAAAACAGACTCTCTAAGCTATCACTTAAACTACCCAGAGAGTTGTGTTTCAATAAATCATTTTCTTCTCACACACATTTTTTAATCATCAATAAAAATGAATGATGATATATTTTCTTCTAATTTATTCACTTCTCATTCCTTTGACATTTCCCTTGCTTATTGATTTGGGTCTTAACCTTTAGATATCATACAAAATAAG
The DNA here is from genome assembly GCF_012274545.1 of Fukomys damarensis. Classification (NCBI taxonomy): domain Eukaryota; kingdom Metazoa; phylum Chordata; class Mammalia; order Rodentia; family Bathyergidae; genus Fukomys; species Fukomys damarensis. The sequence continues at coordinate 25,629,593 of NW_022900915.1, read as the reverse complement.
AAATTTTCTTTTAGTTCTCAAATATTTCTCTTGTCTGTGCCATTCTCCTTCCATAGCTATTACTTTTTTTCTCAAAGCCAAAACATGTGACCTAATTTTTTATTACTTCTAGTGTGACTCCCCACCCACGTTTCTTTTACCTATTCTTTAACTCTGAAATATTAAATTGGCGTATTTTCATCTTGCAGCTGCTATTTTCAATATTTTAGTCCCCTTAATATTGTACTTCTTTAGTTTCCTGGTGCTTCTAAATTCCTCCCTTCATGTCAGAGACTGTATAGCCCCAGTGCTCTTCTTTTATATTGTATCCGAGGCAAATAGATTTATAGTATCTTTTAAAAAAACACAATAAGCAAAAAAAATTCTAGTGACTCCATTTTGAAATAAAATGAAATTTTTCTTGTAAGACTAAAAAGACATAAGAAAAAACAAAGAAAAATGAAAAAGAACAGGTGACAAGAGTAGCACACTGGGGAGGGAATGAAGGAATAAATGATGTAGCGCATAATAAAAAAATTAATACATGGAAAAGCAGTGTAAAAATGTATCATTGTTCCAGGAGCAAGGGAAGAGTCCCAAATCAATAAGAATGGGAAGTAAGCAAGGACAAGGGGAAGTTTGGGAATGCGGATTCTGCTTCCAAAACACACAGTGAAGACTACAGTTGTTCACCAGAGCTTATCAGGATTTTGTCAAACATCCTGGTTTGGGTGGGGTGGGTGTGTGCGAAATGCCTGTAGTAGATGGAGTGGAACTCGCAGCTCAGCATCAGCAGAGGGGCCGCCTGCAACTATGCTTTGGCCCCCAGCGCCACCACAAAAACACTATTCACAAGTGACCCCAGTGTTCCTTGCCTCTGAGGAATTCAAGGGGTAGTCTTTAGTTAAGAACAAATAGCCATTATAATATTTTCCATGAATATGGATAAGCTTTGGCAATAATGTGTCTTTAAAAAACACAGACTACAGAGTGGAAGCCAGTAGACACATTCACATGGTATTGTTGCCACCATGCATAATTCATAAAGGAGAGATTAGAAGAAAGCAGGCAGGCATTGACTCCCTTAAGTTTTCTTTTAATTTTTTCTGACTTTTAATTTATTCCTTTGGGAAGAAAATGCTTCTCTTGTGCTCCCCTGGTATTGTTTTGCAGTGTGTTTTAAGCGTCATCCGGGTTCTCTTGTTCGATCTAAAATCATACTTCATGTTAATTTTATTCTTATTGATTGTCATATGATTTGGTTTTAATCATCAGTTTTTAAAGAATTTCATTCAGGACTCAAGAACCAGTATTCTTCAGTGATTTGACGATAATAATGAAGCATATTTGCAACACAATATTTTTCTTAAATCCACGGATATTATCATCATATGTATTTTCAGAGACTGCTAGAATATCTTCGTGTAACTGAATTAAATATGGTTTAATTAAATTAAGAAAATTAAATTACTCATTACGAGTAATAACTTTAAGCTTTAGAATGCTTTTGAATTGGACAAGAATTTGAATATCTGGCTTAACAGCTCCAGTGTGGTATGAAATTAATTTCCATTACACGTATCATACTTCTTTTTAATAAATGCATAGATGAAAAATAGAGAGATAAGAGACTCTAGAAAACACTTTTGAACGTTTGTTAATTAAAAAGGATATTTTCCATAGTGAACAACTAAAATAAGCCATGACGGATTATTGAAGAAAAATGTTAATTATATAATAACATTGGACAACAAATCGAGATATATCTAAAAACATTATTTTCTTAGAGGCCATATAATTTCTTTGTAATCTAATATAAACACTAGAACTATTGCCAATAATCCCAATAAATTCATTTTTAGAATATTTATATGCATCGTTAAAAGGATGGGTGGAATAATAAGTAATGAATCCAAATGTAGACCTAATCACTTAGTCTATTTCAGCTGATACTTTTGAATTTCTAATACAAAGATTTTAAAAAGTCTTATTTTTTGGCAAGAAAATCATTTGAAGGCAAAGATGACCTAATGAACATTTCTTTGGAGTTTTCTGACTTCTTCCTAGGGCGAAATTTTGTATGGAAGTCATGTAAAATATGTAAGTGCTTCTCGTGGCATTATTATGTGAATTCAGGTAATAGTAGAGGGTTGGTGTATGGAAACTTGTTTCTTATCTGACAAGAACAGCATACAAATTGTAAAGACGGAATCTATACCAAGTTGTCCTGGTGGGCTGTTATGTGATCCAATTATGTGGTCTACAGCATCTAGTAAAGTACATCCATAAACTGTAAAAAAAAAAAAAAATCAATATAGAACACAAAATACTGCCTCCAGAACGGCTGCTAAATTTTAAATCATAAAGACAAGGAATTTAAAAGACATTAGTAGACAGTTTTGCAAATGAGAGAGTGCTCAACAAATATCACAAAAAGGAGCAAATGTAAAGATTTTTATTCAAGAAGAGCATAACACGCACAAATGCACAAATCTGCAACCATACAATGATGTGGGAAGAGAGCAAAATAGAGTTTCCTATTTCAAAGAATCAAAAAAAAATACTAATTTTAGTCATTTTTTATAAATTAAGAGTCATTTAGTCAGAACAATATTGTAGTCTAGACTACCTTTTGGAAATATTAAGAGCACACCTAGTGTGACATCAGGAAAGTATCAGTATTAAAAATTCAGAGAAATTTTACTGAAATACATTACCCATGTTGTTCTAGTAGCAATAAAATGTGATATTTGCATCAACATACATATAATGAAGTTTTCCATTTTTCATTATATAAAAAGAAAAAATAATATACTCATAGTTCTTAAAGCCTCTAAAAGTTCTAACTTTATTTAAAATTGTGCTTGTTTCGAAGCTATGAATATGATAACCATTCTAGAATTTCAGGAGAGTCATTATATTATTGATATTAAATGTTTTAATAGACACACTAAAACTATTTAGTATTATGTTATCTGAGATAATTTCAGTATGAAAATGTAAGTAGTTTCAATGCATTTTATGGATGCAAAATTAGTCTTAAACTATAAGATGCTACTTTTAATAATGTTGCACATCATTTTTTCTAATTTTATTGCTTTATATATTATAAAAGTAAAATCTCATTTTGATATGGCTCGAGAAAAGTATCCAGAAGTCTCAAGTTAAAATCACTCTTAAAGAATATGGAAAATTTGTACTAATATGGTATTTGTAAGAGTCAGGATGTAATTTATCTGGTTAAAAAATGAATCAGTAAATTCAGGTATTGAACAAATGTTTTTTAAACACCTATAGTTTTGCTGACACATTTCAAGCATATTACAAGAATGAATATAACCATAAAATTCCATTAGGAGAAAATTAACTGACTAAACTCTTTGGGGTATTTTGATCTTAGAGATTTTTTTTTTAAATAGTGAGTTTAAAACACTCTCATTTTATGATGCTTATGAAATATAGTCTGTCAAAAGATACAACCCTTTACAAAAGGAATACAATTTGCACATGATTCAGAAAATGATAGTAATCTAGTAAGACCAGCAGTGTGTGTGCATCACTGTCCAGAGCAAAATGTGGCATCAGGAGAAGGCTGTAAGGTGAAGAGCAGATTTATCAGAAGAGAATAGAATAGAAGGATACACAGCTAGTGTTCATGTCTGAGGGAATTAATTCTAAAGACTAAACAACTAATCCTTGTTATGATTACTTTATATGCATCAATATTCTGATTTTACTTTTAACTTTCCATATTATTTTGCCCACAGAAAATCACTGTATTTGCAAGTATCAAATTATATATCTTGCATAAATTAATGCACTGATTTTTAATTTTAAAACACATACATCTCTGAGGGTTTGTTTTATGTCATCTTTCCTAAAATGATTATTCTATTAGGCAAATTATGACAAATGGGATTTCAGCCTCAGTTCCATCCCTGGTTTGTTGAGGCACTGTGACACTGCACCTTACAAATATAATGAGCAAATGCATTCCAAATCCACTGTGCAAGCTTTTCTCACCCTGCAAAGGTTTCTAACTCCATATTTGTGATTACTAGGAAAATTTACAATCAGAATAATATTATACTAACTTTTCTTTATCAATAAAATAAAGGTTCAAACAACAACAACAATCTTGTAAGTTGCCAGTAGTAAACAGACTGAAGAGGCAAGTTGTTGGCTCTGACTTTTTTGTACCTTCCAGTTCTCATTTAAGTGCTTGTAACTGGTACAAATTACTGCACACCTGAAACTCCAACTGGATTCCAGGAAACATAGTCTATATCTTCCAGACATGATTCGAGGAAACGAAATAAGATTGGAAGATAGTTTGCAACTTTCCAGATGCAGCCGTAATTTTTATAAATATTTCAGAGAAATATTCCTACATTTTCTCCAGGTGAGATGTATAAGCATGTATACTACATGATTGTTTATAACAGTAGTAAGTATGGATATATAAGTGTCTCATCAGTAGAAGAAAAGGAAATACAATGGATGGACATTATACAGAACTACACAGTAGTAGCAAGAGCAAACTGTTCATGTACAAGGTGTGATCAAAACACACAATGTAATATTTACATTAAAAATTGTCAACAACAAGATCCCAATAATGAATGTCACTGTCCTGTATACCTAAAATGTACCAATAAACTCAATGAGGAAAAAAATGTCACCATAAGTGACACATTGTCATTAATCTCCCTCAAAATATTCGCCTTTTCTCTATATGTGCCATCATTCTTGCTACTTTTTGCAGTAGTTCTGGAAGTACTCTTTGATGAGTGTCTTCTCTTTTTATTAGTATATGTTTGCAATGTCAAATGCATACATTCATCCTAGGGAATTGATACATGTACCTATCATGTTGAAATATAATCCTTTTTATTTTTGCTTACCCCAGTCTTCCCCCCTCCATCTATAGATCACCTTTCCATTTACAAAAGGTCTACCTCTCTATTTTGTATTATCTTTCTTTTATTTTGCTATTTAAATTATTTGCCCATTGGACTTCTCACATAAAAAATATCGTGTGATATTTAAGCTTGTAGGTTTGAGATATTTCACTCAGCATTACGGTCCCAGGATGGATCCATTTTCCTACAAATTTCTCAAATTTATCCTTTTTATTGTCTGTGTAATACTCCACACACATTTTCTTTATCCATTTATCTCTTGATGGGCATATGGGTCACTTGGAACCTGAGTGACTTTAATTGTGCTGTCCCAAGTGCCTTGATTTTCTGAATCCATTAAAGGCATTTATTTTCATGGTCCTTTTGACTTTAGAGAATAGCTACCAATTTCATGATGGCAGATCTAGTGAATAAATTGGGTGAGAAAACACCATGATGTTTTTTAGGAGACAAGACTGCCATTCAATTGGATGGCCGTGGATAGCCACATTCACTGTATTTTTATCACATATCATAAACACATAAAAAAGAACTCCCAAAAAAGCTTTATTGGTGGCAAGAACAAATGGAAAGAGGTAATTTACAGGATAGGACTATTTTGAGGAGGGTTAATGGTAATATTGCTCTTATTGGAATAATTTTAACAATTTGAACATTGACTGTATATTTTGATCACCCCTCCCGGAATATAAACATGCGTCCAAAAGGTAGATGTAAAATGTTGTTATAATAAAAGGCTATAAAACATAACTTTGCCAAAATGACATTTATACAAATCTAAAACTATGTAAAGTAGACAACAGTATCATTCTATGACATGCATAAGTTATTGAGCTATTTTTGCATATATGTACAAAATATATTAGAGTAGGTACCAGTAAGAGTGGTGCTCCATCCCAGTTGCAACCTGGAAACCATCCAAAAGGATCTGCATGCCCATTTCCTCCTCCTTGATAGGATCTTGCCAAGCCCAAGGAAGCCTGCACTGTCTTCCCACTATCAGTTTTGCATCCATACACAACTCTTAAATAGATTCAGTCTTTCAAGGAGAGAAATCATTACTCCTGACATGATATCACTTGTTATTACAAGCATCCTTCTTTGCCCCTAAATATGTCTTTCCACTTTCTGAGATATAAAGCATCTATTTTCTACTTAATCACCATTCTCCTACATAAGTTAGCATGACCTAAATTACGCAGTCACTATTTCTCTGCTTTCCCTTAGGTAGGAAGGCAATGAGGAAGAGAAAATTGGTGGATTATAACCAAATATGTGCACATCAAGTATGAAAGAAAATATTCATGGTCATTACTATAACATGCTGCAGTGTACGATTCTGTTTTAATTTAAAATTTCCCTACATGCATTCTGTGTTCTTGTTGCTCCCATCCTCTGAATCTATCATTATTCTTTATTCACTGGGGAACCCAGAAGAGTCGGAATCAATACTTCTGTAGAGCAAATGGGTCCAGAAGTAACTAGGTAAATGTTGGGCCTGCAAATATATATCGAGGGTATTCACCAGAATGCGTTTTAGTGCTTCCTTATCAATTAAAATCAGAAGAAATCTGAATGCACAGTAGTCCTCTGGTTAAATGGTTTATTTCTCTTCATTCTTTAAGGCGATCAGCCAGGTATTCTTTCTGGAAAATTTTCACCAAATAAAAAATCCAGCAGTGACCTCTACTGTTGTTAGATTTTGTTTTGTTTCATTTTTCGGCTTCTAGCTTAGTAATAGTTGCTGGCAGAATAACCTTGGCAAGAATAAGAGCACACTGGTATGACCATGCAGAACAGTTGCCTTTGCCACAATACAAATTTTTCTTATTAACACATTATTCAAGAATTGAATGCATGAAGAAAACAATGATTGATATATAGAGAAAAATTATTTTTATGATCTGAATATTGAGAGCATCTTCTTTGATGAATTTATTCAGGTGAGTGTTCAAGACCAGGCCATGTGGATATATTTAATTCAGAACTCCAACAGGAAATAGGGAGATAGACTTTGTGCAGGTGGGAAGAGAATCTGGGAGCACAGAAAGAGGAAAGGAAAATAAAAGTATAGTGATTCATTCATTATTGGCATATATGACAATTTCCTATGATGGATGTATTTATTATGTGTTGCAAACATGTACTACTGAAAATAAAGCCAAAAAATTTTAAATACATGATTTCAATAAAGAAAAAATGAAACAAAAAGGTTATTCTCCTCCAATCCCCATCAATCAGCCAAATTAATATCAAGTCCTCATGAATCAATGTAGATTTATATTATTTTTCCTTCCAAAGTGAATAACCAATTGCATTGCTTCAAGTGTGTTCACTGGGAATACATTCATACTTTTCTATTCTGCTGTAGCCACAATCTCTTGGATGATACCAAAATATAATATGAAACCAATTGATAAAACTCTATGTAATTCTTTTCAAATGTACCTGGCATACATAACTGCCTATCAGGCCAAAGGTGGGAGGAATGTGGCTCTAACAGACCAGAAAATGTACCATTGAAATTTTCTTTTTATCTCATATTGTTATGGTTTATATCTATATTATATACATATCTCCTGAAATCCTCATGTGCTTATTGTTTGGGCTTTGGGGCAATGATTATATAATGAGGATATGATAAACATCAGTGGGTTACTAGACTGGTGAGTCTATATCTAAATGAGATATTGTGTTGTGGAGCTTGATCCACAGAGATTGGTCACTGCTGCCCGGTCATGGAAAGGTTAAATGTTTATCTCTCTTCCTGCTCTGCTCTTATCTCCTCCTCCTCCTCCTTCTCCTTCTCCTCCTCCTCATCCTTCTTTCTCCTTCTAACTCTCCCTCTCCTTCTCCCTCACACTCATTCTCTCCCTCTCCCCCTGTTCCTCTTGTCCTCTTTGATGCACCTCTGGAATGGCTCTCTGTCTTGGAACCAGCTGACTATGGACTGAAAACTGTGAGCTCAAATAAAGTTTTTCTCCTTTAGTTATGGGTGTCATGTACTGTATCTCAGCAACAAAAAGTAACTAAGACACGTACGTTGTTTATGCCTTTTGAACTTGTCTTAAATCTATCTTGATTAGGTCATTGTGATATCTGTACAAATGTCTTCATGCTCAAATATAGAATGTGTTGGGTCAAAATGATGTAAGGAGCATTTTAGGTTGTACAGTACCTTTATATTTGTTGGTGTTAGAGGCAGAAAGTGAAGATTTATTCAATGATGAATATTTTGATTTCTTCAAAACTATGATATGCATATTAATTTTGCTGTTGAATAATGCCAGAAATCATATAAAATATTTACTAGAGCCTGGAGGGGGTCTCTTCAGCTGTCTGCCTGCCTGAGATCACCTGGCGGGTGCGCAACCTCCCGGAGTGCACGACAACAGACCCAGTAAGGAAGGTAGCCAGGCAGGCGACCTTGAAACACCCCCACGACCTTCCCACCCGCCTTTCTCAAACCTCCTGATTGGGCCAGTCCTTAGACCAACTCTGCAGAGGCATAGGTTCTCATGAAGGGTAGTTTTCTGAGCTCCCAACTTTGAACATCTTTAAAGAAAGGGCAGGGGAAACCTGTAATAGAACTGAGTGGAGTTCAACCCTGAGGGTAGGGAAACTCAAGTTAGGCCTTGTAGAGTGTGTTCAGTCTCAGTCGTGGGGAACTGCCATTGGCTAGCTGAGACCAGGGGATTCGGTTATGCATATGGCTGTACATGTGGTATAATATGAGAACAGAGACAGTCTGAAAGAGGCCCTTCAAATTCTTTTTTTTTTCTCTCTCTCTTTTTCCTTTTCCTTATTCTACCCTAAAATTTCTTTCTTTTTTCTGTCCTCTCTCTCCAACTCAGTCTCTTGCTCCACCATATTGTCCCTCATCTCCCTTTTTATTCCGGCTCCTGCCCTAACTCAGACTTCTTCTTTTATTATTTTTTGTTTTTAGGAGGGGTTTCTCTTTATGTTCTTTTCTCCAGTCATTTTACCTCACTCATGGCTCTGTACCTTCAAGGGAAGGCAAGCGCCTGTTACTGTTAAGGGGATATATTCTTGTCCTTATTTCTGCACTCTCTCTATCCCCCCTGAAGTTAATAGCTTTGTAAAGATAGTAAGGTAATTCTACAACCTCTGGATTCACTTCAAACCTGCTCTAATTCTTTCACTTATCTAATCCTCTCGTTCTAAGTCTAACCCTCCATCCTAAATGGTAAAGATGCTATATTGAAAAGCATATTCACTGCAAACATACTATGGGCTGCTTCTTGAAATTAATTTAATTCACATGAGTTAAAGGTGATACATTAATGACTACCACAAGTGGTCAGTTTGCAAGCTGTGCCTGATCCTATTGGGCTGCTGAATGTATCAATTGGGATAAAGGGTTGTGATTGATTTAAAGAATTGTTTTCTCTGATATTATGAAAATGAGGATGTCTATGAGTCATTAAAAACTCAAAAGCTAAAACGCAACTACATTAGGAAGATTTAAGTAATACCCAGAAATTAAAGAAGGACAACCCAACAATAAAAATAAAAATGAGAATACACTTAAGCAAGACACAAAAACAGATTTCCAGTTCACCAATGGCAAATAGTAGGACAAATGAGGCTGAATAGTCTGATAGTGAACCGACAGGACTCCCTGGACCCATAGTACAGGAGGTAACAAAACAGATCAGCCAGGCTCTAGAAAAATTCAAATCAGAAATAATTTCCCAGTTAACCAGAGAGATGATGAGCAAAAGTGTGTTCAGTCTCAGTCGTGGGGAACTGCCATTGGCTAGCTGAGACCAGGGGATTCGGTTATGCATATGGCTGTACATGTGGTATAATATGAGAACAGAGACAGTCTGAAAGAGG
>NW_022900915.1:25608211-25618590 GCF_012274545.1 Fukomys damarensis | reverse complement strand
CCCAACAGAGGAAAGAAATGGAATCCATAAAACAGATTCAAACAGATATCCAGGAGATTAAAAACTCTATTAAAAGTGTACGCAACAGAATGAAAGATTGCGAAGATAGAATTTCAGATATGGAAGATAGGATCGCAGTCAGTGACCATGAAAAAAGAGGTCTCTTAAAAACAGTAAGGGATCATGAGAAATCAATCCAACAACTACTAGACGATACAAAGAAAAATAACATAAGACTGATAGGAATTCATGAAAAAACAGGAGAAAACACAAATGATATAAAAAAGCTCTTCACAGAATTAATGACAGAAAACTTCCCAAACAGAAGGGAAGAATTAGACATACAGATAAGTGAGGCATATAGAACCCCAACTAGCCACGATCAAAAAAAATCTACACCTAGACATATAATAATCAAGATTCCAGAAATCCAACAGAAAAACAAAATACTACAAGCAGTAAGAGAAAAGAAACAAATCACATGCAAAGGGAAGCCCATTAGAATCACAGCAGACTTTTCAACACAAACCCTTAGGTCAAGGAGAGCCTGGAGTGAGGTATTCCAAGTCCTAAAAGAAAAGAATCTCCAACCTAGACTTTTGTATCCTGCAAAACTCTCTTTCAAAATAGATGGGGAAATAAAATACTTCCACGACAAAGAGCACCTGAGAAATTTCATGAACACCAAACCAGCACTGCAAGGAATTCTAAACAATATCCTAGAAAAGGACAACGAAATTCACAATAACATGAGGCCCAACAGACCAAATCAAATAGGCAAGGCAAGAAACTAAAAGGAGATGGGAGAAAAAGTAAAAAGAGTCAACAAATGGACAAAAACATGACAAGAATAAGTCAAAATATATCAGTTGTAACCATCAATGTTAATGGCCTCAATTCACCAATCAAGAGAAACAGATTGGCAGAATGGATTAAGAAGCAAAATCCAACAATATGTTGTATACAAGAAACACACCTAGTGCAAAAGGAAGTCCATAGACTGAAAGTGAAAGGATGGAAAACAATTCTCCATGCGTCAGGAGTCCAGAAAAAAGCAGGGGTAGCAATCTTATTCTCAGATAAAGTAAATTTCAAACCAAAACTCATTAAGAGAGACAAAGAAGGACACTACATCCTTGTAAAGGGAACAATTCAAGAGGAAGAGCTGACAATCATAAACATATATGCACCAAATATAAATGCCCCCAACTATATAAAACAAATATTAAGTAACATGAAAAACCAAATAAGCACTAATACAATTGTAGTGGGGGATTTAAATACCCCACTATCACAAATTGACAGATCTACTAGGCAGAAAATCAACAATGAAATAATAGAACTGAACCAAGCTTTGGAACACATGGACTTAATAGATGTTTATAGAGTATTCCACCCCCAAAAACCAGAATATACATTCTTTTCGGCTGCACATGGATCATTCTCCAAAATAGACCACATACTGGCTCACAAAACAGGTCTAAATAAATGCAAAAAAATTGAAGTCATCCCCTGTTTATTATCAGATCATAGTGCAATCAAACTAGACATCAATAGCACAAGAAACTATAGAAACTTCACAAGCACATGGAAACTGAACAACACTCTCCTAAACAATCAATGGATTACAGAGGAAATTAAAGAAGAAATTAGACAGTTTTTACAAATAAATGAGAATGCCAATACAACATACAGGAATCTTTGGGACACAATGAAAGCAGTTCTACGTGGAAAATTCATAACATTGAATGCCCACACTAGGAAAACAGAGCGGGCTCAAATAAACAACTTAACGATGAAACTTAGACTCCTAGAAAAACAAGAGCAAGAAAAACCCAAAGCTCGAACAAGAGAGGAAATTATAAAGATCCGAGCAGAAATCAATGCAATTGAAATTAAGAAAACGATACAAAAAATAAATGAAACAAAGAGCTGGTTTTTTGAAAGAATAAATAAAATTGACAAACCCTTAGCTAATCTTATCAAAAAAAGGAAAGAAAAGGCTCAGATCCATGCAATTAGGAATGAAAAAGGCGAAGTCACAACAGATCCGAAAGAAATCCAGAGGATCATGAACACCTACTTTGAGAACCTGTACTCTAATAAAATGGAAAACACAGAAGAAATGGACAGATTTCTAGATACTTATGAATTACCAAAGTTGAACGAAGAAGATAAAAACATTTTAAACACCCCAATCACAATCAGTGAAATTGAAAATGTAATTAAAAACTTACCAACAAAGAAAAGCCCAGGCCCTGATGGATTCACTGCTGAATTTTACAAGACATTTAGAGAAGAACTACTACCATTACTCTTCAAACTTTTCAATGAAATTGAAAGAGAAGCTATACTTCCAAATTCATTCCTGGAAGCAAGTATCACTCTGATTCCCAAACCAGAGAAAGATACAACCAAAAAGGAGAACTACAGACCAATCTCCTTAATGAATATAGATGCAAAAATCCTTAATAAGATACTAGCAAACAGAATACAGAGGATTATTAAGAAGATCATCCATCATGACCAAGTCGGATTTATTCCAGAGATGCAAGGGTGGTTCAACATACGAAAGTCAGTGAATGTAATACATTATATTAACAAAGTCAAGGACAAAAACCATATGATCCTCTCAATAGATGCAGAAAAAGCATTTGATAAAATTCAACACCCATTCATGATAAAAACCCTGCAAAAAATTGGAATAGATGGTCTATACCTCAATTTAATAAAGGCTATTTATGAAAAACCATCAGCCAACATCATATTGAATGGCCAAAAACTGAAAACCTTCATGTTAAAATCAGGAACAAGACAAGGATGCCCACTATCGCCACTTCTCTTCAATATAGTTCTGGAAACATTAGCCACAGCAATTAGACAAGAGAAAGAAATTAAAGCAATAAAGATAGGAAAGGAAGAAGTTAAACTATCATTATTTGCTGATGATATGATACTCTACATTGAAGATCCAAAAAACTCCACCAAAAAACTTCTAGACTTAATTGACAGATTCAGTAAAGTATCTGGATACAAGGTGAATACCCAAAAATCAATAGCCTTTCTATACACAAATAACAGACAGACAGAAAGAGAAATAAGGGAAAAAATTCCTTTTACAATAGCATCCAAAAAAATGAAGTATCTAGGAATCAATCTAACAAAAGAAACAAAAGATCTCTACACTGAAAACTACAGCACTCTGAAAAAAGAAATCGAAGAGGATATAACAAAATGAAAAGATATCCCCTGCTCCTGGGAAGGAAGAATCAACATAGTGAAAATGGCCATACTACCAAAACTGCTATATACATTCAATGCAATGCCAATTGAAATTCCAACACTATATTTCACAGAACTAGAAAAAAGAATCCAAAAATTCATTTGGAACCACAAGAGACCTAGAATAGCAAAAGCCATTATAGGCAACAGTCACATGGCACCAGGTGTAACAATTCCCAATTTGAAACTATACTACAAAGCCACTGTGATAAAATCAGCATGGTACTGGCAAAGAAATAGGCCTGAGGATCAATGGAACAGACTGGAAGACACAAAAACAAATGCAGATGTACTCAGCTACCTCATCTTCGACAAAGGAGCTCACCATCCTCAGAGGAGGAAAGATAGCCTCTTTAATAAATGGTGTTGGAAAAACTGGATGTCAACCTGCCACAGATTAAAATTAGACCCTTATCTTTCGCCATGCACTAAATTAAAATCCAAATGGATTAGAGATCTAAACATTAAAACAGAAACATTAAACTTGCTGGAAGGTAAGTTAGGCAGAACCTTGGAAGACATTGGTATAGGAAAAGACTTTAAGAGCAAATCCTCAGTAGCACGGAAACTAGCAGATAGAATCAACACCTGGGATCTCATCTTACTAAAAAGCTTCTGTACTTCAAAAAAAACCATCAGCAGAACTAAGAGACAATCTACAATGTGGGAAAAAAAATTTATCAGCTGTTCCTCAGACAAAGGACTATTATCAAGGATATATAAAGAACTCAAAACAATCAGTCCCCCCAAATATAAAGACCCGATTCAAAAATGGGCATCTGAAATGAACAGACATTTCTCAGACAAAGAAGGAAAAGCAGCAAGAAAATATTTGAAAAAATGTTCCACATCACTGGTCATTCGAGAGATGCAGATGAAAACAACACTGAGATTCCACCTCACCCCACAAAGAATGGCTGCTATCAAGAAATCAACCAATAACAAATGTTGGCGGGGTTGTGGGGAAAAAGGAACCCTTCTCCATTGTTGGTGGGAGTGCAGACTAGTGCAACCACTATGGAAATCAATATGGAGATAACTCAAAGAGCTTGGACTGGAGGTTCCATTTGACCCAGCCATCCCTCTGCTGGGTATCTTTCCAAGAGAACTAAAAGAATCGTATCACAGAGAAGTATGTGCACTCATGTTTATAGCGGCACAGTTTGTAATAGCTAAATCTTGGAAACAGCCTATTTGCCCATCCGTTGGAAACTGGATAAAGAAGTTGTGGTTTTTCTATAAAATGGAATATTACTCAGCCATAAAGAGCGAGAGAATAGATTCATTCATAGGAAAATGGATACATATTGAAGATATACTCCTAAGTGAAATAAATAAGTCCCACATGTGTAAATACCAAATAGTTTCCCTGGTGTGAATATTCTGCAACAATGCATAAGATTCTAATAAGATTACTGACATTTAGAAATGGGAGGAAAGGAGCTAAAGGTGTAGGGAAGGTGTGATACGTAGGGGAAGAATAAAAAGGGAAAAGAAAAAAATGTGAGAGAATGAAAAGATGAAAATAAAGTGTTTGTAGTGGGGGAGCGGAGGAGGGGGTGAAGGGAGGGCAGAGGTAAGGGGAAAAAATGAGAATCAAGACTTGCCATGTAGAGGTACAAGATCCCAACAATGAATGTAACTGTACTGTATCCCTAAAATGTACCAATAAACTCAATTACAGCTGAAAAAAAATATTTACTAGTTGTAGACATTTCAAGCATGATTGGTCTGAAGGATCATATAACCAAGTGACAGAGGACTTTTCATAGCAGTTGATACTTACCATCAACCCATCATCTTTCTCTTTATAGAAGTGAGTGAATTAAAGCAGAAGGGCTTCCACAACCCAAAGAAATACAACAGGTATCATTCCTCTGTTTCATTTCAGACAGTACTAGTCCTAAAGTATTTTCTTTCACTGTTATGTGTATCTCAGCATGATGCAGACCACTGGATTGTTAAAGATTTCTTTAAGGTGATAGATCCTTAGATCTAAGAAGAAGGCATTTTTGACTCCCTGGTGCTAATAAATATTACCCAGGATTTTTAGCTGTTTTCATTTTTTATCCTCAATTCTATCCATCATAAGGTCATAAGTACAAGAGATTAGAATGTACCATAAGTAATGGAAAGATGATCAAGATTTCAAAGAAATAAACATTGATAAAGGTGGAGAGTTGACATAGCTCTACGGTAAAGTTAGGTAAATAGCATTTTTATGGTTAAGAGAAACATGTCATGTTAAGATGTGATATAGGGGCTGGAGATTTAGCTCAGTGGTTCCACTGCCTGCCTCATAAGCACAAGGTCCCAAATTCTATCACCGGTACCAAAAGAAAAAAAAAAAGATGTGATATTACATTGATACCTGCATACCCATATATACAGCAGTATAATTCATATTAAATCCTGGGAGCATCCCTATGCTTGTCACAAGATGAGTGGAAAAAGAAAACAGATAATTTAAGTATAATGGAGTACTGTTCTGCTATGAAGAAGAATGCATTTATGTCTTGTAGGAAGATTGATGTATTATGAATTTATAAATAAGTAAAATAAACCAATGTACAAGCTTACAGACCATATAGTTTCTCTTAGGTGAGGAATTCAAAGTATAAATGCTGGGAAAAATTAAAGATAGATAATAAGAAACAAGGAGCTAAATCTTCTGCAAAAGGGAAAGAAACAAAAAACTGGGGTTGAGGAAGGGAGGGGTAATAAAATGTATGAAGACACATCATGTCCATGAACCAACTCTCTACAATAAATGTATGCATCACATTTACATTCACCACATTACTTTATCTTTTTTATTCACAAAGATATAGTATTAAGAAATATAATAAGTGAAGAATTCATTGTGCAAGAAAAGTATAAAGTCTAACAGACAGAGAGATGGGGTGGGGAAGAGAAGAGTAATAAACAGATGTAAGATGCATAGTGTACATGTACCAACTACCGCAGAGGAATGTAGTCATTATGAACTTCAAATATGCACTAATAAAAATGAAAATGAACTCCGCACCACCAGTGGACCACATACCCATGCCTCCTGCAACCCAAGCCCCCTCGCCTCTAGCCTACTGGCTGTGCCTGTACCTCATCTACATTACAGAGGCACAGGGGGTCTTCAAGGGCATTGTCCTAAACTCTAAAGATAGAGCCAAAGTGAAGAATAGTAAGAGGGCCTTACTCTTTCAAGGTCCACACCTGGAAGGATAAAGTTACTATAATGCTCACTTTATTCATTATAAGCATATTTTGGGCTAGTCTTCAATCTTATTTTATTTCAAATGGTTAAAGGTGATAGATTAATAACTACCACAAATTTTCATGTTCTAAATTGTGCTTCATTCTATTACTGTTGCTGATTGCATCACTTGGGCTAGTGTTGTGATTGATCTAAGCAGTTATTTTTCCTGGTATAATGAAAATGATATTGCTCCAGAGTCATTAGAGACTCAAAACCTAAAGACTAGCTATATCTGGAAATAAATAAAAAGAGCAGACAACAAGAAAATTATATGAAAATGACAATTCAATAAATATCAGTTATAACCATCGATGTCAATGGCCTCAATTCACCAATCAAAAGAAAACAACTGGCAGAATGGATTAAGAAGCAAAATCCAACAATATGCTGTATACAAGAAACACACCTAGTTCAAAAAAGAAACTCAGAGACCAAAAGTAAAAGGATAGAAAACAGTTCTCCATGTGACAGGAATGCAGAAAAAAGTAGGTAGCTATCATATTTGCAGACAAAGTAAATTTCAAACCAAAATGAATTAAGAGAGACAAAGAAGGTCATTGCAACCTTGTAAAGGGAACAATCCAACAGGAAGAGATGGCAATCATAAATATATATGCACCAAATACTAATGCCCCCAAATATATAAAACAAATATTAAGAAACATGAAAAGCCAAATAAGCACTAATACAATTGTAGTGGAAGAACCTCAATACCCCAATGTCAAGCACAGAGAGATCATCTAGACAAAAAAATAATCAACAAAATACTAGACATCAACCAAGATTTTGAACAAATGGACTTAATAGACATTGCCAATTTGAAACTATACTACAAAGCCACTGTGATTAAAAACAGCACAGTACAGGCAATGAAACTTGCTGGAAGATAAATTAGGTAGAACTAACGAACACACTGGCATAGGAAAAACTTTATGAGCAAATCCTCAGTAGCACAGGAACTAGAACAAAGATTCAACAATTGGGATCTCATCTTTTAAAAAGCTTCTGTACTTCAAGAGAAATCACCGACAGAGCTAAAAGACAACCTACAATGTGAGAAAAAAATTTTACCAGCTGTTCCTAAGACAAAGGTCTACTATCTAGAATATATAATGAATGGAAAAAATTAGATCCTCCCAAATATAAAAACCCAATTCAAAAATGGCCATCTGAAATGAACAGACATTTCTCTGACAAACAAGTAAAAGCAGGAAATAAATATGTTCATATGTTCAAACATCACAGGTCATTCGAGAGATTCAGGTGAAAACAGTGAGATTCTACCTCACCCCAGAAAGAATGGCTGCTATCAAGAAATCAACAAATGACAAATGCTGGCAATGTTGTGGGAAGATAGGAACCCTTCTACATTGTTGGTGCGAGAGCAGACTGGTGCAACCACTATGGAAATCAATATGGAGATACCTCAGACAACTAGAAATAGAACTCCCATTTGAAACAGCTATACCTCTGCTGGGTGTCTTCTGAAAAGAATTGAAAGAAACATATCACAGAGATATAAGCTCACCCACATTGATAGCGGCACAGTTTGTAATAGCTAGCACTTAGAAACAGCACAATTGTCCATCAGTTGCAGACTGGATAAAGGAGATGTGTTTTTTATTATCATTATTTAAAACTGAGTACTACTCAGCCATAAAGAATGAGAAACTAGAGACATTTATAGCTAAGTGGATTCTCATTGAGGCCCTACTCTTTAGTGAGGTTAATAAAACACACATGTGTAAATACTAAATAGTTTCTGTAGTATGTAAACCTGAAAGTGTGAATAAGGTTCAAAATGTATAATTTATATTGTGTAATAAGAAAAGAGGTCTAAAAGAGTAGGGGAAGTGGGAGGGGTAGGGGAAAGCTAAGAATGCAAAAGAAAAAATACTGAAAAGGCAAAACATGGAAACAATATCTTTCTAATTAGGGGATGGTGGACAGGGTGAATGGGAGACTGGGGAATGGAGAAAAAATAAGAAGCAAGATACATCATATAAAAGTGCAAGATCCCAATGATGAATGTAACTGTACTGTTTACCTAAAATGTACCAATAAACTAAAAAAAAAAAGAAAAAGAAAAGAAAATGAAAAAAAGCATAGTATATATCACTGGAAGCATTCATATTCTCCTATAAAAATTACATTTGGAATAACAGCTGCAATTGAAAGAAGCTTTTAAAAATCCATATTAATTCTTAGAGTTCAATATTTGTTCTATTCAGACCAAATAGCACTTTGAGTGGGGACATGAATGCAATCATCAACCTCGTATCTATCAGCTCTTTCACGGTGGCACTAATCTTTTCAGGTCTTCCTAAGTGCGGATTTACTTTGTGTTCACTCTTCATAGTGAGTTCTAGAGAATTGCACTGGTTTGGCCCTTCCAACAGCCATCACTTCATTTATCAAAAACTAACGTGAGCATTCTGACAGCTGTTAAACTTAACTGCCTGTGATGCGTGTGTAAGGCCTGGAGAGAAGCCACAGAATAAGTGAAAGGATTGAACAGGTGCAATTCGAGACAGAGCAGAGCAAAATTTCTATTTATGTCCTCTCTTCTTATAGCCTTGTACTCTCACTGGTAGTGTTTCTGGTCTGGAGGAATTAATATGAGTTCAGGGGCAGCGCTAACAAGTCCCTCAGAAGGGTTTTTGTTTTTGTTTTTATTTTTCCAAAAGCATTTTACTCTGGCTTTCCTTTTGGGCTACCTTGAGGAAAAGTAGGAAGAATATTATCCTGTGCAATGGGCAGTATATTAATGGCATTGCCTAAGTGGCCCTTGTCTCGCTTTCAAGATTAGGCTTTGGAATTCATTCAGGACTGGGAATTAGAGAAAGTATACATAACTGTTTCTTTCCAATGTCAGACAGGCCATTACTGTCTTCAAATATAATCAAAAGAGACAGACAGTTCATTCCCAATTTTCATTTTTGAGTCTCTTCTCCCTGAAAGCATTTTTGGTAACTACAGATGTATACATCAAAGTTCATTCAGAAAAGGGAAGACTTTTATAAACTAGAAGTGTTAAATAGTTTGGTTCATGAGAATACATGTGTATGCAATCATTGAAAAGGCTGAGTGAGGCCGGGCATGGTGGCCCATGCCTATAATCCCAGCACTCGGGAGGCTGAGGCAGGAGGATCACTGTGAGTTCGAGACTAGCCTTGGGCTACATAGTGAGTTCCAGGTCAGTCTCAGCTACGTAGTGAGATCCTGTCTCAACAAAACAAAACAAAACAAACAAAAAAGGCCAAGGGAATGAAGGTCAGGGAAAGTATCACTAATTTTTTTTTTTTAATGAAAATCTCTACTCTGAGAAATTTTAACCAATAATATCTATAGTAATAAAGCAGAGAATAAAAAGCATGAAGAAGTGAGCAAATGAATATCTTTATTTTTCCCTATCTGCCACTATCGCTAAAGAATAATTTCTTCTCTGACATATTTTAAACTCAAACCAAAGAGAGAATGGAGTTATGGATAAAAAGTAGCTCCCAACACCTTTGCAATTTAAGAGACTTAAAAGTTGGTAGTAAATGCACGGACCCTAGTTCAATCCCAGGTACCAAAAAAAAAAAAAGGTTGGAAAGTACCAAAAAAAAAAAAAAGGTTGGTAGTGATGACACTGCATTAATAACAAACTATGCAATATATATACAAAATATTGTCAGCAGTGACAATGAATCTTTTAGAGCTTTCAGTGATGAAAACAGCCCTCTGTGGCCTGTGTTCCATAGGTTTCCCATCACTGGTCTAGAGGGTTTTCTAGTCCATTTGAATAAACAATGATGATTTTCAGTTTACATATAAATATATATATATATATATTATT
>NW_022900915.1:25575584-25608138 GCF_012274545.1 Fukomys damarensis | reverse complement strand
TATAATATATATCCTCTTTTTAGAACTAATCAACTGATCAAGACACACTATAATGCATAAGACACACTCTAGAATGCACAATTTAATAATGGAGTAACCTTTCAACATCTAGACTAATGATGGTTTACAAACATATGTAATCATTTATATGAAATTATACCTATCTAAAATTTGGGAATTATGTTTTATATATGCAACTTAAAATTATCTTTGTAATTCTTATGCTCTTTCATTTCCACATTTAAGCTTTGGCAGCATATAAAATAAATTCTATCATTTTTTCCCTGATGTCATTGTTCAAATATTTAAACACCTATTTTGGGGGTCCAATTTACCTCAGGTTAGATGTTTCAAGTTTTAGAAACAGACCTCATGTGATATGATATCAAATCACCATCCTATTCATTGTTCTTTAAATTAGTCACAGCTTATAATGGCCAATATTAATTTTAAATTAGAGTATTTGGGACTATATTTCCAAATCATTTCCATCAAAGTGCTAATTTTATTATTCATCTGGTTTTGAATTATATATATATTGAAATATATATATTTACTAATTTTCTTGAGCCATAACTCACTACTTCACACAGTTCTTAAAACTGAATATAAAATCATGTCATACACAAATTTGTTTTAAAGGTCTTGCAACTAACATATCCTTTTCTGTGGCTTTGTTTTTGGCTTTGTGGCTCATTTATTTAAGAATTTATACTTGAGAATTCATTGCTAATAAAACAAGTATGGCAGTGAGTTTTGATAGGACACCTTCACAGTTCATCGTAGTGTTTAGACTTTTTAGGCATGAAGGCTTTTGGTGGCAGAACTGAGAGACGTCACCTGTCAGCATTTATAACCTACGATATAACCTGGGATTTAGCTCAGTGGTGCCTCTGCCTGCCCTGCAAGCACAAGGTCCTGAGTTTGAGCCCGGTTACAAAATGATAATGATGACGATGATGATGATGATGATGAAGAACCAGTGGCTGGCCTGTCTACTTTGTAATTCTCCCACCAGCAGTGGAAGCTCAGGAGAAAGTGCACTTAAAATTGACAAGTGGTCAAGAAGGTTCACAGTAAAGAAAACAAACAGAAGTGGGCATTATCGAACTGAGTTCTGAAGTGGAAAACAGAACAAGACATTGTACATTAAAAGCAAATTTTGCAGGGCCGGGAATTTAGCTCAGTGGTATCGTGCCTGCTTTGCAAGCGAAGGACCTAAGTTCGACCCCTGGTACCAAAAAAAAAAAAAAAAAAGTAAATTTTACAGCAACTTCAAACAAGTACTTATTTACTTATTTTGATTAAACAAGGGTCTGAGATATAGGAAGCATTTGAAGTCTTGTTGTGAAAGAAATCCATAGCCTAAAGTAAGATAGCATTATATGACAAAATATGTACTTTATGTTGTAATTGTGTTTTACAAATATTTAAGTGTTTTAATGAGTTACAGGTAATGTTTGCTTTCAAACAAAGCATTTATTTCCCCTTGTTTAAATGTTTTAATTACACCTAAGTGGACTTGTTATAATACAAATTTTCTTTTAATAAATAGAAGGCTGCACTTGAATTTCATTTGAGAAACTGCCATTGATGGAGGAACTTTCGGCTGAAAGACTCATCCCATGGCCATCCTCACAAGACTCGTATACGGGTCTTTGGTGCCCCGTGAAGATAAATGACCCAGGAAGTTATGGGAAAGAGAAAGGCCTGTGTGCTGGGTTAAAAGAAATGTTAGGACATGTTGGTGATTTATTGTTTTAATAACAGTTGAGGATTTGTCAAAAAATTTAAAGGGAACTTTTCTTCTTTCATGGAATATGGCAGATTGCAACCATAATATTCCATGCTTTCAAAATTCATGGAACTCGCTGCTCATAATTTCCCAGAGAAACAGACTTTCATTTCCTATGGCCTTTACATACTCTGATGTGTAATCATTCACATAGTAACTGGTCTATGACATCACTTAGTTATTAGTAGATTTCTCAAAATTCTTAGAGTAGGTGAGTTAAATAAAGCCTCCCTAGAAGCAATAAATAAACCCACTGGCATTTGTAATCCAAGAGTTGAGCTAGTGATATTGCAATTAGAGTCCTCCTATAATGAGCCTTCTCATCAAATCTGTTATTATTAATTTTATTGTGTATTTAAATTCTCATTTTCATTTCTATGACAGGGCTTTTATAAAACTAAAATCAAATTATTGTAGTTAAATATTTGAATGTGTTGTCCTTGTCTGGCTATTTTTGTATTTCTCATTATGCCTCTAATTCTTGAGTGTCATGATAGATACTAGAGAATTAATACATAGTTTAAAGAAAGTACTAATAAACAAATTTTGAATGATGCTTTGAAATTTTCTGCAATGTGTGATAACTATAACATTTGTATGAGGATATCTCAATATTTACATGCAAACATTAAACAATTGCGAAAATACTATGAAATTAGAAACTCCTCCCTTCTCAGGCACTTGGGTAAAGAATTTTCATCCTACATTGTAAAGGTGCCCAACCCCTCCTTCTCCCCGGCCATGGACAGGACACGGCTGTTAGTATCAAGCTGCTCACCGTGGAGGAAGCAGCAGGCAGATGAACAAACTCTCGCCCGTCTTACAGCCGTTCCCCACAGCTAGTTTTACAGCCTTGGCTCTGAGTAAATTCTCAGGGGAACACGAACCCTCAGTGAACTCTGTGAGCTGCACATGCTCATGAGAGGGATCTAGGTTTTGTTAGGTTTGTTTAAATCTCCCCGAAACTATCAATCTCCCTGTCCTCAATCCCCACTGCGCACTTCCATCCTTTGAAAAAAAACTGTCTTTCCCAAATCTAGTCCCAGGTGTCCAAAAGTTTAGTGACCACTGATAGAACACTTCCTTTTCCATTTCTGTTTATGCTTATATTTTCACTAAACTGGCATTGCTTAGGCCATCCTATGAATTTTCCTTTGTTACCTCTGTTGTTTGTACCATCGATGGTACTGGAATCAAGCTAATTCACTTTGAAAAAAATGCTACTTTTTTTTTCGAATCTCTAAATGTGTAACCTCAGTGAATAACAGATATTCTAATTTTTAGTTGAATTAATTTAATCATTTCTAAGGTATTTATATCAAAGGAAAATGTGATGAACTTTTTGTTTTAGCAGTAATTTACCTAAATTAGCTAACTAATCACAGGAAAGTTTAGAGTCTTTGCTTTACACTCAAGCACAACTCAGACCTATAATGTCAGAGTAGTTCTGTAACTTCTATTATAGAGTTTTCTGGTGTTTATTTTGCTTATAAAATATTACTTTTCTCTATACTAAAGATTCACATTTACATACATTTCTTTATGTAAAGCACATATATTTTACCATATTTCAAGTTATTCTTTTATTCTGAGTAGTAGAAACACAGATAAGAATAGTAATTGATTTCTTAGTATACTATGTATTATATGTATATATAATACATAATATATTATATGTATATATGTGTATATATATATATGATGGAAATATGCTGAGGTTGTGAATAGTTAATAGTTTAAGGTGTAGAAAAGTTTGCATGGTTCTAAATATATTCTGGTTAAAATATGTGATATGATAATAATTGTTGTTATTTGAAATATAAGTACAATACAAATTTGCAAATGTAAATACACTATAAATTACTGTTACCTTGAAAAATTACTAGGTCTGGCAGAATTGAGTCCACATTCTTACAATGCGGAAAACATCTGTTGTTTAATCATTCCTCATCTGGTTCTGTGATGTGCATCAACTCTCTAGCTCTGCGGGATATTTTATAGCAATTCTGGTCACCACACCACCCTGCGGAATACAATATGACCCGGTTATACTCTTTGGAAAGATACGGGATGTCCCCAGGGCGGAAACTACTCCAAGTCTCCAGAGGACTTCCTGCTACTCCATTGCTCTTAGACTCAGTCCATTTATTCTTCTATTTTTTTATAGGTTACTTTTTTATTTTATATTTAAAGTGATAATTTGTTCTTTTTAGTCTGGCATATAACAATGTTTTTAATAGTTAAAATCAAAAGAGATTGAATATGGGATATTTCAGGCTTTCTAGGTTATCTGAGAACCAGAGAAAGACTCTCTGAACAACACACAAGAATTTTCCTGTTAATGGAGCTGCTCTATGCAACAAAATCAGAAACAAGAATTAGGAAATTGCTGTTCCAATTGTTTTCTTCTAAAGCACACCATCTTTCCTGTGTTTTGGGAACCAGAAAGCTAAAAGGAATGATTAAATGTATGATCAAAATTTACATTAAAAACACTTATCACATTAAAAGACATATTGACAACAATTCCCTTCAAAGCACACAAACACACACACACAGACACACAAACACACACACAGTCTTGCATTTCTAACACATCCCATTTTTTGCCACTTTCAGAAGAAGTTCTGGAAGACTTCTTTTGAGCTTTTCTTTAAAGGGTGTCATCAATGATATGGCGAATGCTAGAACTGTTTGCAAGTTATGGCTTCACTCTCTTTAAGAAATAAAATCATAGATTGTGTTAGAGTTTGTATAATAACCAGTCTGAAAATTTTGCATTGATATATATTAGTGCTACAATAAGTTAATTTGGGAAAATTTAGTTTTATGTCTCATCTAATTCATAAATATTTTTCTTTTCTTTCTTAAAATGACATACACTACCCGTTTCAGGCAGTCAGATATTGATTTAAAGTCTTAAAATAAATCTTTTCATGTAGCAATTTCCTCTACTGTGTAGGACAACAGTGTTGATCACGCCTTTGTTTGCAGTAAAATAATTCAAAACATTTTTGCACCACTTGAGCCTATGTAGCAAATATACAGTGCCAATGTTCACTCTCTCAAGCAGTTAATTCAAGATTAAAGTTATTTTTCTCTCTGTCTCAAATGATGGCTGGTCAATTTTTTTCTCATGGGAAATTATGAAAAACATAAATTGAAGAAAGACTTGTAAATCTTGACTCCAGTATATAAAAAAGTCCAAGAGTAAAGAAATTTATTTTGCTCATTTTTTCAGATATTTTGTTGAATATCTTCTACTGCAGTTCTTCAGGAGATAGCATTCCTGAAGGAAGCCTCCTCTGTGCTTCAGTTGATTCAATTTCTTAATGATAGAAAGCAAATATAGGATTTTCCAAGATTTAGCCTGAAGTTAAGCAAGTTTATTTCTATCATTTACTACATTCTGAGTAAACAATATTTAGGCACCCTTAAGGCATTTTCAAGGCTTATTTTATAAACCCATTACTACACCAGTGTGTAAAAGAAGTCTAAATATGAAGCTTTAGTAAACTTGTTACTGAAAAAAAACACTGATCCACAGATCTACATATAACTTTTCAGTATGATTAAACAAATAAAACTAGTTAAAGACATAGTCAGAAATCTCCAAAATTTACACACAGAAACCACTGCAAGTTGACGTCACCCCTTACACTCTTATAGCTGCAATTTTGTGTAAAGTTTCATCCTGATTAATACTCTGCATCAGCTACAAAAGGATAGTTTTTGAAGATTTGTAAGTAAATCAAGTGAACATATCAGATGCTGTAGTTTCCATCTTAAATGTCTCCAAAACATCTATGAGATAAAGTGTTGGGGGAACGCTACTGGAAGGCACTGGATTGTTGGTGAGGTAGGGCGAACGGGAGAACTTGGTCTTGTTGGGGGCGCATCCTTGAAGGTTAATTGTGGGATTCTATCCTCCTCTCCTTTGCTCACCACTGGCTGTGAAGTGAGTGGCTTTTCTGCAGCATGTGCTCCTCTCATATAATGATATTCTGCCTCACCAAAGGACTAACTGATCATGCACTCGAATTTCCCAAAGTGGGAGCCAAATCAGTCATCTGCTCTTTATAAGATGATTGTCTCCAGTATTGTTACAGTGGTGGAAACCTGACCAGCATAAAAAAGATATGTTTATGGACACCATATTTTTCCTTACGAATTCATGAATGTATTGTTGTATAGACTATTGGTAATTCTGCCCTTGTGTTGTTTTAGATTGTGTAATTGCAGACTTTATAATATTTTGATGGCCACGTGTAGCTGTCCTAAAATAGCATTGTAGCTGCCCTAGAGAGAGTTTTTGTATTTGTGGGGCATTCATCACTTGTCTTGAGGACAAAAATGTAAATGTTGTTTTAAGATACTAAAATGACTAAACTTAGTCATAGGGACCAAGGACTCCTTAAAAATAAGCAATATGAATGTCAGTCTTACTGTACTTCCTCTTTGAGCACATATATTTCCAGGTGCTCTGGATTGTGTCCTTACTTGAAGTTGACAAATGTATTAGATATTTTTCTGTAGTACTTTTCCCATATATTTGTTCTTGGCTTAGTCTCATGCCAATAGGATATGTTTTCTGACGCTGATGTATTATTATCTTCCTACCATTTTTACTATCTTCTGAAAAGCCCCACCCCCCAAAAAAAGCTCAAGGGAACTTGTATTATGTCTTTCTAGATATATTATTAATGATTAAAGGTTATATGATCTCACTATTTACCAAAAGTAAAGATTTCTGAAGTGCAAGCTTCCTCAATGTTAAACTTAATTTTATATTTATGGTCGATAACTGTTCTCTAATTTTCCATAACTTCATCAGCTAGCTATCAACACAATCATAAAAAGCTAAAGATGGGATTTTCTATTACCCACACATCAAACATTGTAAGTGATTTCTATAAAGTCACAGTTCAAATTAATTAGCAAAGTTGATAGTGGCTTTGAAATTATTTCCTTTTCTAAGCTGTGTAACTGAAATAAAAATAAATCTAAGAAAATAATTTTAGGTCAAACTAAAAAGAAGTTCAAAAAATGGGGAACTATTTGAAATTATATTAAATGATGTGAGTGAGTTGATAAAGTATAAAAATGTGTTTCAACTGTAACTTAAACATACAATATACTTTATGAATGATAATTTTCATAGCCATTAATCATATAACTGCAATTTAATGGTCATATGCTATAGTAATACCAGGAAATGGTTAGGTTTATAGTTTAATATATTTAATTTGTATCTTAATTTATCAATTAAAATTAGTCTCTTTGAGATTATCCACTGACATTTCTGTTGAACTGAGATATTTAGCATAATCACAAATAATAAAGAAATTTTCTCTCTCTCTTTTTTTTTTTTTTTTTTTTTTTTTTTTTGGTATTGGTGATTGAACTTAGGTCCTTGCACTTGTAAGGCAGGCAGTGGAACCACTGAGCTAAATCTCTAGCCCAAGATATTCTCTTTATTTATATAATGAGAAAAAACATTAACAGTATAGTCTATACCCAGATTGAAGGAAATCACTGCTACCTCTTTCATTTAATAAAACTTACCTCCTTTGTAACAGGAGTAGATCTTGTCCTTACCTTAGTCTCAGTAACTTTAAACTGCTCCTTAATCCTTCTCATTTCTTACCTCCATCTGCCTTGCTTTTCTTCTTCCTTTAAGTGTGCTGCATGTAGTATTTTAATTAATATCTCTAAAAGACTGAAATACAAAATATATAATGAAAAGAATTATCTAGTTATTAATCACTTCAGTGGTACTCATGGAAAAACAATAATTCATAACACAAAACATTCAAGATGACATATTCATATCTCTCCAGTGTTTAGAAAGTACATATGGGATTCAATTTATGTGTGTGTGAGAGAGAGGAGAGAGACAGAGAGAAAGAGAGAGAGAGAGAGAGAGAGAGAGAATGAAGGGAGACATTTATTGACCCTTCCTATGACCTGTTTTTCAGATCTTTCTTTCTAAGACAGGGGTTGGTGGAGTGAGTCACCATTCTATTCCACATTGCATATCCTTGTCTTGCCAAATTTCCTTGCACTTTGCATTTGTATTGGAACCTGACAGTGACTCTCAAATACCTGCTCAATAAAAGCCAAATCCCTCACATGGCTTTTAATGCCTTTCATATTCTACTACCTAATATCTTCTCCATTCTCATTTCAAATAATTCCCAGAGAATACCTCAGATTATCAGTTCAGAATCTCTTTACCCTCAGATAAACCTATCAGATCATTTCCTTTTTTTATCTGTGTTCATGTTGATCCATAACACAAGCGCCTATGATAGCTTTCTCTTCACCTCTCTCCTTATTCAAAAGTTGCTTACCATTTGAGTTTAAGTTGAAATCTCTTCAGTTATTAGGATCTGTACTCTGAGACTGGAATCATCATGGCAAAATTTATTGGGAATTGTTTTCAGAAGTCACCTCGGTGAGAAAGTGAACCAGTACTGGGCAAATTATTGAGGTAGAAAATGGTTTCATTTGATCCCATAGAAAGCATCTCCGAGAAAGTGTTCTTGTTTAAAACTCTGAAATAGAGGCAAGGATGTTGCTTCCTAATACCCACATCAGTTTCCAGATGCAGACTGAGGTGCGGGGCAACACATTTTCTAACTAAGGCGGCTCCTTTAGGTCGAAGGCAATGCCAGAGAGAGAGACTCAGCTATGAACGGGAAGAGCCCCTGGCAGTTTGGGCATGGAATGTTCTAGCTCCGAAGTTATGCCTGGACAAGGTAGCACACTTTACCCCATAGTCTTCTCGTATCTTTTTAAAACTTTGGTAGCTCTTGGAAATGTAACGTGTATTTTGACGCTTATTTCATGTTTCTTAAAATGGTCCCAACCTAAGAATGTCAAACAGCTTAGGAAATAGCTTCTGTGGCATCTAGCACCACCCAGAATCTTGAAAAATTTTCTAAATGTTTTACAGTTTTGTCTCAAATCTGCAGGAGATATATTCATCAAAAAGGAGATATATGCATCAAGTCATGATGTTTAAGGTGCATTATACCCTGAACCGTGTCTGAGTGAAATGCAACTGTACTTTGTACTAAGCAGAGCCATTAAATACAGGAGTTTTGTAGTGCTTGGATTTTTATAGAAATTGCAATTTAACAGACTGAAATAAACAGATTTGCTTTAGGAAGAGTAAATTTGTTTAATTATAATTTATGTGAAATACTAAGGAATAATGATATTTAGTGAAATAATGATGAAGTCTTCAGATTTTATTTATATACACTTATTTATTAATGAATCTGTAAAGAACACTGCCATTATATATTGTACAGAAAATGCCTGTATTTAATATTCATATGGTTAAATTTCAATTGGAATTATATATATGAAATATAAAATATATAAAAATGGGCATATTAAAATGCATTGGTAAGATGACATCTTAAAAAATCAAGTAATATTTGAAAAAATTACAGAAAACTGCCTTAAATTAAGAGAATTAAACACTTCAATGTAGATTATGAATAATTATTCAAATTATTGAATTAATTTTGCTTATATTTTACTTTCTTATGAAATGAAAAGCACCTCTACTTTTTCTAGATATGATTTTTTCTTTTCTTTTTTTTTTGGTACTGGGGATTGAACTTGGGTCCTTGCGCTTGCAAGGCAGGCCACCAAACCGCTGAGCTAAATCCCCGGCCTCTAGATATGATTTAAAAGAAGACTTTGTAGAAGTCGGATCATTTTCACCTCTGCATCAATTTTACATATAAGCCACTAACAAGCAAAAATTTGAGTGGGGAAAAATATCAGAAATTTTTTTTAATGACTTAAATCATCAAGGATCATTGAAAAGAAAAATGTATGTTTATAATATTTTCCTTCTCATTAAAGCAAGATTAGATGCATTTTATTTTGCATTTGAAAAGACTGTGATTCAACCTAAGGGATTTATCAAAAAAGTTCTATTCAGACCTTTCTAAAACTATTCTTTTAGGAATGTTTATTTTACAGCCTTGTTTTTCGATGTGAAAAATTGACTCACTTTCAAACACACTCTAAGATTTTGTTAGTCATTAAAAATATTCAGCTATTAGGTAGTCATTCATGACAATGTCACAAATGTCTAAGTTATTTTCATTGAAGTCTCAATTATATGTCTTTATTTTTCTTTCCCTTTGATATGAAAAACCTCAAAGAAGAAAATCATTTGTAGGATGGACAAAAGACATTGTATTGACTTCTGACTTTCCCTGAGATGCAAAGGATAATGAAAAATAAACAGGAGTGAATAAAGAATATAATGCTTTGTAATCTTCATCTGTTTTTAAGAATCTGTAACTGAAATCCACTTCTGAGTGACACCATAGAACATCACATCTAGTGCTACACCAGAAAGTCAGTTTTACTCTTTACAAAAGTTTTATCAATTATATATTTCAAAAATGCCGGTCAGATGAGAGCTTAGTTGGTTTAAACCGTGTTATTCCTTGCAGGTCTGTTGGACCATTGATCTGTTTTTGGACATATCATGAATTTGTTATGATTTGTTAGGTTTCTGTCATAGGAGGAAAATATTTTGGACAAGATGCTTGGGAAGAATAGTTTATTTATTTATTTACTCTGCAGCTTAGTGAGAAATCTGCTTACTTTAATCTTTCCTTCTTTTTAGCAATAATCTTTTTTCAGGTTCTATTACCAGTTCAATAATTTAGCAATAAGCTCAAGTAAAAATAATTTAAATAAAACAAAAACAAAAGGGAAAAAATCGCACACTGTTCCTCCAAAGAGGGCCTTCTTCTGCAAGACTAAATGACAATTTATGATATATTTCAATAGTGCATGATTTTTTTTCTCAAATTTCATTAACACATCATTGATTGCTCATTTTTCAGCTCTCAAAACAATTTAGCATAGTCTCTTTCATGCAGAGGATAACATATTCATATTATTTGATTTTTGATGAAACCAAATGACCCTTTAAATTTGCAATAGAGTTCTTTAATTTTGTATGAGTTTCTTTACTGCTGTTCATTTAATTTTCTGTTTCCATTAACCATCTGCAAGCATTTGACTCTATGACAATTATTCAGCTGTGCTACATCATGACTGACATATTTTATAAATGAGAAAAAAAATGAAAAGAAAATGGAGGAGGGTTAGAGATCACAAGAAAAAGGAGGAGAAAGCAATCGAACACAAATGTCATGGTTTGGAATCATGTATTTTCCATTCAACTGAAACATCTGAGTGGTAATTATTGGTCCAACTGTAAATCTAGCCTAATTGCATTTTGTCTTCATTTCTGATAAGCACTTCATGATGATGATGATTACTCTTGCTAAATGCATTTGTTCCATGAATGTTTTCCCACACTGATGGCCAGGGGGCTTTGCAGATAAAAAAAAAAAAAAAAACAACAAAAAAAACTGCAGACAAAATGGCTCAATTCGGCTACAACTAAATCAGTATTGATTTCTTTTTCCAAGTAAGAGAGGGACCCACTGTATGTGCCTGTCATTTTTCTGCCTGCCCACCACATAGAGAGGTTTGGTCAGTGTATTTTAGAATAGGTTTTAATTAACTGACATAACTGAGGCCAATCCTGTGCAATTAGCACTTATTAACTGTGTCACTTGTCTGACAAATAAAGAACATTACATCTTGCCCATTTTCTTAAAGGCCTGAATTGAAAAGAACCCCACTGTTTGATTTAATTTTTCCTTGTACCATGGAAACCTTTTGCCATGTTGATTTAAATGTAATTTTTGCCTCTTTAGATTTATGCTTTTTTCCCTTCCTATTATTGAATACCCAGTGAGCCTTTTCAATGATGGCACGGGGACAGGCTGTTAGCGTCCTTTCATAAATCTCTGTATTTTATAGTAGGACAATTAAGCTAAACATTTAGATTTCTGCTACAAATTTGAATGCACAAGTGGAAGCAAATGGTTATGGGATTGAAGGCCATTATGTGACTTCATCATTGCAGTTCAGCTTTTCAGACTCTGTGAATGCTTTGACAAAGAATTTCTAGAAAAACTAGTTCTGGAGTCTTTCTGAGAAAATCTCAGCATAAAAACTACAGACTAAAAATCATGTTTAACTGTTCATTGGACTGATTTAGACATTTTATCAGGGTTCTTGAAATATTTATGAGCAAAAAGTGGAATCCAGCTTTGTCCATGGGGCAAACGAGAAAGGTTGCCGTCAAGCTGCTGGTACACCATCAGTCTCTGAACAGTGCTTATTACAACCCACAGCTAAACACCTGCAGATGGTGGGTAACAGTCAAAGAGGTAAAAAGCTACTGTAGGGAGAGGAAGTACACAGAATGTAGTTACAGGGCAAAAAGACTTAATTTAAAATGAATTTGGTTCTTAAAGGCCTGTTATAAGGCTTAGAATTTCCAGAAATAAGGAGATCCTTCTGAAACAGAACTTCCACAAAAATCATTCCTCCTAGACAATTATTATTTGCTTCCTCGACATCCATTTCTCTTTCTTCCTGCAGTGGGCTGTTTTTCGTTAGACATGCAAGCTTTCTCTGTTCTCAGTCCATGTGGCCTGAAACTGAGGCTACACTGCAGGAAGCCAGGAAACAGAGGCCTAAACTCATTCTGGAACAACATTTCCTGGCCATCTGAGTTATTTAGGGTTAACACATGATCTAAACTGATCTGATCAATGTGATTCTCACCGCTTTTTCAGACTGCCTCAAGAACAGGCCTCCATTGCACTGGACTTTGACAAGTGAGCATCTCACTTGCCGCTATACACAGTGGCAGAGTGAAGGAAGTAGAAAGAAGCCAGGAGCCAGAGTGATCATTGAGTTTTGTACTTTCATGAGTCAATCAATTCCTTTGTTGCTTAAGTCAGTTTGCATTGATTTTGCTGTCACCAAAATAGTTAAAGTAGACGCTAAATCTATTTGAGCAAGATTATAGAGCAGCATAGAAAGCAAATAAACATAAGTAAGATAATGCTCAACTTTAGTTTAGAAAAAACACAACTTATCATAGCCTGCTACCCCCTCAGATTTTATTCACTGAATATAAACTTCTGTAATCCATAGGAAAGTTCTAACAGGATCAGGGTTTTACTTTGCGTAAATTTGATAACCTTTCCTATTTTTTTTTTCTTTTTTAGTTTCAAACCCAGTCTTGATCTAGTTAAAAAGACTGCCCCACAAAAGAATAAACCTCTTCAGGTTGCCTTTGTCTTCAGTCTTTCCAATAGCTTCCAAATGGCAACTTATTAGGAGAAAACGTAATTCTTCTTTTTACCATGTTGCTGCTTCTCTTTATTCAATTTCGCTTCAGAATGGAGTGTTGAGGACCAGTGAAATGTAGCACACTCTCTGAGGAAGTCATGGAAGGAAAAGCAATTTATTTAGTTGCTACTGATAAGATAGAGAAATAGTGGCAAAGCATTTGGACTGAGGCAGAAAAGTGGCTTCAGAATTCGACAGATGAATACCTTCTCTACCTGGGCAGTATCTTAAGTGACAAATATTTGCACTGGAGGTTTAAGTCTTGCTTTTTGCTTTTGTGTAAGATATGTAAGATCGATGGACAATCAGATCAACCATATAATAGAAACTGAATATATTGTTTCAGGTATTGGAAAAGACATCAGCCAAATATCAGGAGTAGAAAATCATACTTCTTTCTATAAGTATGGAGAGGAGAGTAAAAGCATATGGAGATCTTCATTTGAATTACAATTTCCTACAATATGAAAAAAAATATAAAAGTAGGTAAAATTTATGTTACAGATTTATTCTTAGGAATTATCTATCCTTACAGATGCGTGTGTTAAATCAGAAGCTAATTATTCAGAATTTAAAAAAAAAACCACTAAGAGATTTAAAGCTCTACGTAAGCAGTAAAAGTTATAATGTAGGTATATGCAGGAACACATTGACAGGTGCTTTCAAGTGAAATCAAAACTGTGATCAATGCATCTATGATATATTGTCAAATAACCTTTCAAAGCAAATAAGATAAATATCAGAAATGAAAATATAGTTAGCTCTTTTGCAAAAGTTATTGTATCTCATTTATAAAACAACAAATTAAAAGCAATCTCAATAATTATTCATTTCCTCAAGCAGTTATGTTTACATTTCATTGCATATTTTCTACCTTTGTCTTTGTTGCATTAATTAATGTTCTTTGTAAATTTTACTGCCATCGGATTATAAAATATTTACTTTTTTAGTTCTTGGTGTTCATTTAAATTCCCACAATTAACTTTCTTACTAGTGAAATATCAAATCATTGAGCCTTTGATATTGAAAACTAGCAACTGATATATTGAAATACACGTGTCTAAAGAGAAACAATAGTTTTTTTCCACAGATGGAAATACACAGGGCATTTGGGTATAAAATATATTTATGAAGAATTATTTTGATAACTTTTGGAAAAACAAGATCTATGATGTGAATGAAGAATTGTCTTGGAAGAAGTATACAGTAAAAAACAGTGGCTCACATAGGGATGGGAGAGTACTCTGGGGGTTAGTGAGAATTAGTTATCTGTGGCTACACAGAAAAATCCCAGAACTGAAATAGTATAAAAAGCCAGCTGTGCATTATTTCCCGGGCTCTGTGAATCAGGAGTCTGGGACTGGCTTCATTGGTTCTGCTTAGGGTCTCAGAACAATGTAATCATGTAATCACAGTGGTTGCCATGGTACCTAATGCTCAGGCTCTTCTTTCATACTCAAATGGCTGTTAGCAGAATTCAGTTCCTTGTGGTTGCATGATTGAGGTTCCATTTTCTTGCTAGGCGTAACCCGGGAATGAGTCTCAGCTCCTAGTTCTTGCAATTTTATCTCCTGCATGCATAGACACTTTTACATAGCAGCTTACATTTTCAAGAACAGAAGAACATATCTGAACTCCAAAGCGATCCTATTGCTTGCTTTTATGTGCTCACCTGTTTAAGGCAAGAACTCCTAGAATAATTACCCTTTTAATTAAGTCAAACAGCTGATCAGAGTGCTTAATTATATCTGCCAACTTTGTGGTTTTTAAATTTGCTTTTATCATATAACAGCAACCACTATTCTCTTAAAATCAACTGTAGGTAAAAGATGAAATAAGATTTGAGATTACATGTGAGATTTGCTTAAACATACAACTTGTTTTCCCTTCCCCTGTGGAAAAAATTTGAACATTTAATACCACATTTGCGCAGACCATCCAGTCCTGACAATGCAGGTGTGCCTGAATCCACAGTTCAAAGCCAGTTGACTAACCCTACAAGTGATACTACTAAACCTGGTGCTATTCTGCCAACAGTGAGTTCAATGTATTAATATTTTCAGGGATTTAATTATCAGACAGTAAAAAGTCAATATAGAAAACATACTATGTGCTAAATAACAGGCTTTGAAATGGTAATTATCATGCTTCATTAGAATTATTTTTTCAATTTAAACGTGAATTTCCACAAGGGCATTGAAAGAGTTGTCAAAGGTAGCAGCTAATGAACTCCACACTTTCAAAAAACATCTATAAAGATCTTAATTAATTTTATTAAATATGTTATAGATGAACTACTTGCAATTATTTCTCAAATTACATAGCACATTATTTAACCTACGCCTGGAATAACAGATTCTGTTTTCTCAAATTGTTAGCTATTGGGGTTGAAAATTTCTTTTCTCCTTGCTAGCTGTTTCTTTTTTTTTTTTTTTTTTTTTGTGCTGGGGATTGTACTCAACTCAGGACCTTGTCCTTGTGAGGCAGGTGGTGGCCCCACTGAGATAAATCCCCAGCCCCCATTGCTAGCTGTGATTTTGAGCACCTACTCAGACATAATCTGTACATCAGAATGGAGTTTGTATATTTAAAATATTTGGTACAATGTCTGTTTTAGGCCTTTCAGTGAATATTTACTATTAATATTATTTAGCCACCAGAATCATGATTACAATTTTTAGAATGAAATGATAATGTTTATGAGAGTAAAGCATACACAAGAACTAATCAGAATATAAAATGATTTATTGCATTTTTAAAAATGCATTACAGGAAATATTGCCTTTAATCTCCCTCAAAATACATCTCCACACTTCAGACACACTATTCCATGTCTTGTCACTTTCTGAAGCAGTTCTGGGAAGCCTCTGTAATGAGTGTCTTTTGAATGCTGCTGTTGAGAGCCATCCAATGGAAAAGCGGGCTCTTGGATACATTTAAGAGTGTCCTCTTCCTCTTTCCTCACCACACCAGGAGCCGCCTCTGCATCTTGTCCAAATTTATTTATTTATTTATTGGTTCCAGGGATCATACGTGGGTCCTTGCACTGGCGAGGCAAGCAGTGGTACCACTGAGCTAAATCCCCGGCCCTTGCCCAAATTTACAATGACCGTGAAAAGTAAATGTTTGAAATCAACTCAGGGCACTAAAACAATTAAGACTGCCCAGTGAAAGATAGTAATGAGAAAAGACTCTCAGAACTGCTTGGTAAAGGGACAAGAATGATTGGATAAATATGTTCAAAGCAAGCAGAGGTTTTTAAAGGGGTAAGTGGAAATATGACTTTTACCATAAAACATGGCTAAAATTTTTAAATGTTCCATGTGTTTTTTATCACAGGTCATATAATCACATGGTGTATATGACTTTTATGTTGAATTTTTTATTGCAAAATTTTGTAAAACTTGTGAGGAACTGAATAAACTTGTCAAAAGGTAAATGCTGAATATATTATGAAAATAAGGTTATGAATTTTCACCAGAAATGTTAACATATACATTTCAGATTTTCTTATTCATGGGAAAGACTTTAAATTCAGATTTGCTACAGAACAATTATTTTTCTAGAATTGAAAACATTGTTTTTTTTTTCTGTCCAAAGCAAGATTGTAGACAATTTTTTTAAAAGTTAGTCATCATTTTCCGATTCTAAAACCCAAAATGATATGATAGATTACTAATGTTGAAAAAAGTAAAGCAATATCATACATTTGGAACTCAGATATTTACCTATATATTTAATTTAAGAAGAACACAATAAACATTGAACACATATTTGATAAACAAAACCCAAATATTTCTGTTAATAAACCAAAATATTAATTTGTGTTGTGAATAAAAAATATACTTTATATTTATTGAAGTGTGTGTGTGTGTGTGTGTGTGTGTGGTTTCAATACTGAATACAAAAGTGTTGGAATTGGGCTAATACATTGAAATACACACATATCTACATATGTGCACATATCTGACTAAAAAGACATAAATTTCACATTTGTCAGTTATTTGATTTAAAAACTTTTCCTCCTTCTGTCACATTTTTATGCTCATACTTTGATAGGAAAAAGTCATTGTTTTATCACTGAAGACTTTCACTTTTACACTTTTTTTTCTTTAACAAATTTTCCTAGGGAGGAAATGTAGAACTACGAAATTACCGATGTTTCTTACTATATCACCTTAGTCTTTGGTCATTCATAAATGACCCTTAAAACAGCTTAAAATGTAGCTGCTAGAAATATATCGTTCTGCTTTTAGCTGGAACTCTTGTTATAATTGGTAAAAGAATATTTTCTCCTTACAATTTCCTAAGTTTTACATTGTGGTTCTCATTTTGTATATTAAAACATAAATTTAACTCTAGTAAATGGAAACAAAATCTTAACAATCACAGGATACTTAATGTATGGAAAAAAGCTCCTACTGTCATCATGAATATGGGAAATTTTAAACATTCAAAGATTTTTCTGTCCAAAAATTGGTTATAAACAAGTTTCTCCAATTTTTATGTCTGTTTTCCCTCTTCCAATGGCACAGCCAATATCTGAGTTCTGCAAGTAACTGTTTCTTGTCTAATCAACTCCTATACCTTTATCTCTGCACATCTGAAGTATAATCATGTCACTCCCATAAATTTAAAATGCTCCAATAGGATAGTACTTCTGGGGAAGTGGTGTAGCTCATTTTCTCCCTGTCCTACTCTCATCGCACATACATAAATCCCTGAGCATTACATTTAAAATAAACATGGACAACATGTGATAGGTAGAGAGGAGAAAGTATACAGAGTGGGGTTCTGGAACTCAGGGAAAGATGCACATCTTGGGCTTTCTCTATTACTTTTTTCATATATCTCCAATCTGCGAAGGTAGCAACCTAGAAATGCCAATGAGTCTATGAAAAACACAGTTTTCTCAAGCTTTGCTCTGGCATGACAATATACCAGGAAATGAACAAGAAAGAAATCCTTTAGAAAATTACCCCTGTACACCAGAAAGTACTACAGGGGAGAAAAATTCCATCCAACCTCCACCTCTGATAGCCTGTAGAATCCCAGACACACCAACTGTGAGGGGAAAGACTCAGTCCCTTTGTACGTCCTCCTGTCTTATGTGGTTTTAAAGCCAGCACACTTGGAGCTTGGACTTTTGTCTGCTCTCATGAGTACGAGGCACAACCATCCCTCCTGTGTCAATGGCTACGTAGGGTACCGAAGCCCCAGCCCCGTGCACACTTGCTGAAGCACTCCTCTGTGCTCAGATACGTTGCCTGTGGAGAATCAATACTTTCACTAGCGCCCTGTTCTCTAGAGGGCACTGTGAGAACAGAAAATTAACTGTAGACTTTTCAATCATAACCGTATGATTGGTGCCTTCATGGTGGGCTTATTTCCAACCCTTGCACTAAGAAAGAAACTAGGAGGATATCCTTAGTCAGTATTACAGAGATGAGATGGAGCTGCTGCACTCTAATCCCGCTTCTTAGTAACTAGATCATTTCTCCCCATTTCCCCTGAAACAGAAAGGGAAAAACAACAAAACAAACAAAACAAAACAAAAAGCAAAGCCCACGACCACCACAGCAAAATAAACTTTAAAATCTCAAATTGAATAGAAAAGACATTCAAAAGATGTCCAAACTCAGATACACAGATGCCACAGAGATTATTCATCAGGAAGCAAGAGGGAAGTGATCCGTTTTTTTCTTTAATTCCAAAGTAAAAGAAATGTTGGCAGAGAGTTCTGTATTCAGAGAAAATAGCCGTAAGTAATAATGGGAAAACCAAACATGCTCAGATGAAGAAAAACTAATAGAATTTGCCAATAGCGAAACTAATCTAAAAGAATAGAGAGGAAAATTTCTAAATAGAAAAGAGAAATAAAATCGGTAATGCTGTAACATCAGACAGAAAGACTGAAAATCAATAAACATATGCTGCATATAGATAGAGTATATATTGCATGCATATGTAGATATGAATGTATATAAATATATGCATAAACATTGTTACAGTTTTTGGACTTTTGTTTCTAAATTGTTTGACAATTAAAGAAAAACTACACTAATTCTGAAAGTATAAACAAACAATATTTAAGTTTATTTTGTTATAAATGAGAAAATGTAGGGAATGATGTTTTGGTTTATTTTGGCTCATGTTATGTCCACATTTGGTGATGGCCTTCTTGCTATAGGTTACTTAAACAATGCAATACGTCACATGGAGAGAGGTGGAGAACTCATCTGCTCACGTGCACACGTGTGTGTGTATGTGTGTGTGTCTGTCTGTCCAAGGGCATCTCCTCTGGTCTCTCTCTTCTTACAAGCCACCAGGATTATGTGGGGACTCTAATCTGATGACGAAATCCCTTTCTAAAAGCCCCCACTTGTTGTATAATATGGTGCGTGATACCACATATGTGGAGGGGGCAGAGACAGAGAGACAGGCAGTCAGAGAAAATACCAAAATTGCATACATAGTCCATTTCTCAGGGCAAGGAATCCATATTCCTGATTTTGAACTTACATCTCTTTTGTGTTAAATATGTACTTTAAAGTAAAGCTATTTCACTGGTAAAACAATAGGAACTCATTTGTTCTCTAAACTACTGGAAAGCAGGAATATAAGATCTGTATAAAAGTTTTCTTAACACCACATATAGAATAACACTCAGAAACACTTACAGTCTTTACATTTACTGTGCTGTAGGAACATCTCTTTCTAGCTTTCTTAGCATACACAATATTCTTATAATTATAAGATGTTGTTGCTGAATTTTGCAATCATAGGAAGTAGTAGTGGCAAGTACATAATGGGTGCTAAAAGAATGACTGTTCCCTTTGTGAGTGGTGATGTGAAATGGTTAAGTGCACTCACTTCTTAAAAAAATGTTCAATAAGGAATATCAAATTTTAAAATATTCTTTCTCTGAGTTACAAAATGCAATCAAGTAATCACAGACTGACAACAGGACTATGTGGCATTTATCAGCTCAGTCAAATCATTGGATTAAGTGTGGCTATTTGTAAAACAAAATCCTCAGAATGTTTGAATCATGTGGAACAAATCTTCTATGAATATTTCTTCTATCTTGCTCCTAATATTAAGTTTTCTTTCCATTATCTCAGAAAGCAGTTGCTTATCCTTAGAAAAGGAATTTCTAAAACAGGAACTAAAAAATTTATCATTAATGGCCAAAGCAGTAGAAACAAGAACATAAGATGAGTTTAGGCTGTCTAAATAACCTTTATTTTAAAAAATTTGTATAACAACTGCTTTGTTAGAGAATTTATCTTAAAGAAAATATTGTCAACATTAGCTACTTTACAGAAAATCTATAAATATAGAATAATTATATTTAGAATGTATTTCTTTACAGAAAATTTCTATTTTAACTTTTTTCACTGTTTAGTTCATAATTCAGGTATAAAAAAGTAACATTGTTTAAAATTGCATAAAAATATACCATATCTTATGCTAGCATTAACATAACACGTAAGAAATGTTCTGAACACAACTCAAAAGGACATTTTTAATAAATAGAACTTAAATTACACAGATATCAGAAATATATCTCTGCATTAAGGGTGAAAGCATAGCTATAATTTTACATACAAATTTTTAAAAATACATACATTTATAATAACTGTGTCAAGTAAGCTACATATAAAATAATCATTAAGAGGCTAGATATATGACTCAGTGTCAGAAGACATCCCTAGCTTTCATAAGGCCCTAAGATTGATCTCCAGCATTGCACAAGTAAGTAAGTAAGTAAGTAAGTAATACATCAATCCATCCATCAATCAATTTATTGTATTAGTCAGCATTCCGGATGCTGATACAAAATACCTGACCCTCACAATTTAAGTTTATTTTAGCTCAGTGTATTACAGGTTTAAGTCTATAGTCATCAAGATCCAAGGAAGAAACATGGCAGACAGACACTCTTGAGGAGAAATGCCTAGTTCAGAATGGCCAGAGCAGGTTAGAGTGACTTCCCTAGAGGAAGAGTTCATGGACCTGATAGACACTGAGGTCATACTTCTATAACCTCCCAGACACATCCAGAATTATGTTTTATAACTCCTCAATCAAGGTGCCTATCTAGTTTGTCAACCTCCACTGCTTGTCAACTTGACCCTCAAGCATGTCCATCTCCTTAATACATACGTAGTTGACAAATAGACACAACATAGTAATTCCAACTAATATGATATACTCTTTTCATTATAACAATCTTCTCCCCAAAGCCTTAACAGTTCTAGCATTGAACAAGTGTCCAAATCAAAATTTCCTCTGAGGTTTAAGGCAAAATCTTAACTATGAACAACTTTAAAAATAAACAAGGTGCATAGTCCCAAGGTTCAATGGCACAGGATAAACATTCTCATTTCAAAAGAAAGAAGTGGGGAACAGACAAGACTTAGTCCAAAGCAGAACTAAAATCCAACAGGATAAATGCTAAGTTCTTTGGATCCAAATCCAACACCTATGTTATATGGTGAAATAATATGAGCGCCAAAAAGCTTGAGTAGCCCCATCTCTGCAGTTTTGCTCGTTGTGGTCCACTTGGCCTCTCAGCTGACCTGGCTGTAGCCAATGTCTGTGTCTTTCCTTGGCAACATTTCACATTCCTGGAATACAGACTCGGGGTTGAGGGACTTCATTTCACCTTCAGTATAGCCTCATAGCTGCCTGTATGGCCCTCAGGGTATAGTGCAGGTCCTCATAGTCTTCTTTCTAAATATATATGGAAGTCTTTCTGATTGCATAACTCTAGAATTCTAGTAGTTTGGACAACCACCAAGAAAGTGGTGATGCCAAGGTCTGCTGACAGCTGGAGCATTAAAGTAGCCACCATGGATGATGTCCATAGACCGTGGGTACAGAGGCCTCTGAATGAATGCTTGGGTGGGTAAGCACAGTGAGATGAGCCTTGGGGTACCACTTCCAAAAGCAGCCATTAAGCCATTTAAGCTGGGACATGGCTCTCTTCTGAGAGGAAAGGTTCAAGGGGGGGCACGGAAGGGGTCTTGTTCATTCCTTAGTGATCTTCAAGACATCTTTTTCCTTGTTCCAGTTCAAAGTACAGCAAAACCTTGGACTGTGAGTAATTGGATTTGCAAGTGTACTGTAAGAGGAGAAACAATAAATTTTAACTTGATAAGTGACCTATATCTTACAGTACAAGTAGTACCTGAGGCTGGACATCAAAACTGAGCAGCTTCCCCTGTCTCCCCCTCCCTCTCACTATCCCTCCCCCTCCCCCTCTACTCCCCCCCACCCTCCATAGTTGGGGGTTATGGTTTACCAACCGAAAGAGATTCTGAAGAAGATCTTGGTAGGGAGGATGAAGAGAAAAAGCCAAATAAATCCTTCAGTTCAAGAGAGATTAGGGCAATGTGCAAAATGTGGGAAACTGCAAAATTCTGTAGAAAAGAATCACCCAAATAAGGTTATAATGGTGCTGGCAATGAATTTGTTTGATGACCATGCAATTGTCACATTTCTGTGAAATTCTCAAAAAGGAGGCAAAAGCACGTGTCTTTGGATACTTTCCTTGGTAAAGTTTCACAAAAAGAAAAAAGATCCTACTGAACAAATAGCAGTGAGTCTCTAGTGTTAGTGCAAGTCATCCTCACCATAACCCTCCTGACTCATGGTTCCCTGACAGCAGACAAGGAGGTTTTTAAAAGTAATTGAATTAATTTTTCTGTATATTTTGTAATTTCTATATTATTTCATATTAT
The DNA here is from genome assembly GCF_012274545.1 of Fukomys damarensis. Classification (NCBI taxonomy): domain Eukaryota; kingdom Metazoa; phylum Chordata; class Mammalia; order Rodentia; family Bathyergidae; genus Fukomys; species Fukomys damarensis. The sequence continues at coordinate 25,585,332 of NW_022900915.1, read as the reverse complement.
ATAAAAATATTATAATCAATCTTATATGAAAATTTTGGGGGTGTACAAGAAATGATTGGAGTATTTTTTTCTTATGGGGAATTTCTCTTTTATATACAAGTGCTTTGGATTACAAACATGTTTCTAGCATGAATTATATTCACAAATGAAGGTTTTACTGTACTTGGTTTCATTTTAATAGCACTATTTACTTCAACAACCACAGCTCACTTGGCCTCAACTTTACACACATATTTTTAGGCTAGAATTTATGTTTTCTAAATACTTTCACTGTGTTTTTGGTGCTGATTCTCTGTGTAATGCTGGCTGAGAGCAAACAGTAATACCTATGTGTCGCACTGAGCACTGAGCTGCCTTGAAATTTCCTCCACCAGACCAATTGTCCTGCCACCTATACATTTAGCCTCATATAAAGTCTTAGCACATTGGTGAGAGGCAGACACATTCTTTGCCAAAGTGTAGCTAGTATGATTTCTGTTCCAATTTTTAAGTTGAAACCCCATGTGCCTAGCATTTACTATGTACATTCCTCATGAGCGTTTGTATTTTTTGAGTTCTGACCAGAATCTGGCATCATATCATGCTTACAACATTCTAGGCTGTATTTTTTAACCTTTCCAAACTTCTCTTGCAAACCAGTTCATAAGCCTTCGGAAGCACATGTTCACAGCAATAACTACATTTCTCAAGTATTGATTTTCTGATTTAGTTATTTTCTTTTGTAGCTGGTAAAAATGGATAACACCTAAAATTAAGAAGAGGAGAGGTTTACAGTGGCCCATGACGTCAGACAGTTAAGTCTATAGTCATCTGGCTCCATGGTAGAAACATCATGGCCCAGTGCTACAGTGGATAATGCTGTTCTTTAGTGGTTCTTGGGAAGCAGGGTAGGTTGGAATGAACACCAGAGATATAGGGAACAAGGAGCAGATGTGGAATTCATATTATACAGTTTTTCTATTACTTCACTCACTAGCTGACCTCCTAAATTTAAAGATTGGTTTATAGTTTCATTGGGTTCAGTCCAAGGCAGAACTGGTGTTATAAAAGGATAGAGTGGAGGATAGCTGCTCCCACCACAGAGGAAAAAGAGGAGCCAGGTTGAAGAATAAACGATTCCAGGTCAAGCCCCTATAACCCAGACCATACAGGCCTACCAAGTAACAGCATATTCGGGTTCACTCTGTGAATTAATCCACTGATGGATGTAGGGCCTTCAAGATCTATTCATCATCTGGAATCCCTACCACTGAATATCTGCATTTTTTTTAAAGAACACTTTAGATTTAAACCTTAATAGTATTGATGATCTTGCTCCATGATCCACCTAGACACACCCAGAAATGTGCTTTATTCATCCCCTAAATGTATCTCAGTCCAAACTGAAAATCTAGCTGATGTGTCACTTGACTAATAAAATAAATATTACAAGTCAATCTTATTTTGTTTTCTCTGATATGGTGAAAAATAAGTGTATAAAATCTGTTTGTATGAAACCTTCATTTGGATGTACACATGTGATCCACATATACAAAGATTTATTATCAACTAAATGGTTATTTCAGAGTAAATTACACTTGCATGATTAGAAATGCCACGGAACCTTCCCAATAATCCAATTCTCATATAAGAACTCTGGGTTAGTACAATAAGACAATAAAGCTGCATGCAGCTTAGAAAGAGGTAGTGAAGCTGTTTTTATTCACAGATTTCATGAGTGTTTATGTAGAAAGTCTCAGAGGATCCAGGAAGAAACAATAACAAAAAACCCTCCTGGGGATAAATAAAATGGCACACAACATAGTTAAGGATACAAGCTCAACATAAAAATATACTGCTTTTCCATATACAATCAGTGAATAATTGGAATGAAACTTGAAAAAATTATAATAACATCAAAAAGAAAGAAATATATTATAATTCTCATAAAAGTATACAAACTAAATAGATCTACAGTGGTACTTCAGTTCATAAACAATTTTTCCACAATTCTGGGGAAGATGGCTGCATTTGTGTTTGTGCAGGGAAGACGGCCATGTTGGTGTTACTCATCCAGTGCAGAGATCACTAACAGAAGTAAAATTTAATGAAAAACTTCTGTTTGCAACCCAATTATTCTCACACAGCAGTATTCCTGAGCCAAAGTATTAGTGCATTGTTGCTTTCGTCCGCGAGTCCACTCGCGGAACAAGGTTCAGGAACCCGGACTGAGAGGGTAAAACTAGGAATCACCACTCAGACTCCGGGGAGGTTTCTGGAACACTTCCGCTTTATTCAGGAAATGCACAGGCTTACATAGGGAACCATGAGGTTGGAGCCAGGGTGGCGCTATTGGATCGTTATTGGATAGGGTAAAGGCAGGGGTGGATCGAGGATGGAGTTGGCATTTCTGGTACATCGTTATTGGCCACATGTTAGTTCATGGATTGCATGTTTTAGGGGCTGAGATGAATGGAGTCAGAACTTTAGAGGTTTTTGAGAGGAACAGTTTATCTGTCTAAGGTCAGATCTCCACACACACCAGGAGGTGGATTATTCCAGCCCTAAGAGGCCTCAGAGTTTTCTCAGGAGAGATGGGTGCAGTGCTCCTGACTCAGCCAGACATGAGCCTGATCCTCAGTGTATATAAAAAAATAAAAGAAGTTTAACAGAAAAAATAAATGTTCAGAAACCATCAGTCTTCATCTTATTAATTCTTTCCATCTACATCAAAACTTTCCACACAATCTCAATTTCAGACAACAATTTTATAGACCCTGACAAAGTTTTAAAATTATATAGAAAGGCAAAATACAAAATCAGCACAATGCTGGAGAAAAAAAGGTAATTTGAATGATTAACACTCATCTTTATCTAATATCTATAAAGTTATAATATTCAAGACAGTATGACACTGACAAAATAATTGGTACATGAACTCAACAGAATAGACACTTTAAAATAGATCTATAAAAATATAGGTGAGTGAATTTTGAAAGGCACAGTTACAATTCAACAGGGAAAGCATGGATTGAAAGAAATATAAGCCAAGGAGGGAGGGAGGGAACAGGCGAACGACAGAAAAATTTTAGAGTGGTGAAATTATTCTAATTCTTTAATGTTGATACATAACACTATTCAATTGTTAATACCCAAAAAGTATACAACACGGTTAGGAAATGCTAACTAGAAAAAATAATTGAGGAGGCTAGGGGATATGAGGATATTATACAAATCACGAAAAATAAGTTACCTGTTTGAGACTTCTATGAAACAATTTTATAGAAGGAAATGGGGGGTAAGGCAATGATGTGTAATAGGAAACAATTGGAGTGTTTAGGACTAAAATAAAAAATAATTTCAAATAGTAGTTCACTCTTATTGATAAAGTTCCTCTACAATAGGGTATAGGCTACAATTTCTAAAGCAACTCTATGCAGAAATTAACAAATTTAAGTAGATGAACAGTGGATATTGGAGTTCTATTTTCTCACAGATGAGGTAGAGTTGGAAATCAGCCCATGGAGTAACTGAATTAGAGAAACATCTAAACGCAGCCACAAAGAACTGTGTGGAATATTTATTGATGTTTAGGTTACACCAATATATATATAAATGATTTCCTAGAAAGGCTTACCAGTGCATCACACTGCATCTGATGCATGTGTCTTATTTCTTTGGCATCCGAGAGGCTCTGCAATCGATGATAGCCTTTATAGGTAAGCGTGACCAGATTGTGTTTCTAATACCTTTCCCCAATAAAAGGATCCAGTTGTATCTGGGGAAATGGCTCAATTGGGGCCTCAGACAGAAGTTATAGAGGTTGAACTAAAACTTCCTATAATGGCAAAAGGCAAGTATTGAACAAAACCAACATGGAAGCCAATACAAGGATATGCCAAATAACCCAGGACGCCAATGAAGGAACTCCCAAATTCCAAAATTGCAGAAACTTTGGGTATGGTATCAGAATATAATTCAAAATTTAAAATAAATGTCTGTCCATAAATAGATAATCAAATAATTGAATAAAAATGTAAATGTGTGAGAAGAGACAAATGCAGATTTATTAATGATTTATGTGGGTAATTACCCCCTGAGGAAAGTGTATTTGTCCTCTCAATTTAAATGAGCTTTACACAATTAATTTCTTCCAAAAAGTACAACGTGGAAAAAGGAAAAGCATTAATAAATATAGTGAGGAAAGCTGGCGAGCACTACTTAAACCTTGGAGTGAGGAAAGCTGGTGAACGCTACTTCAGCCATGGAGTCAGGTTCACAGCAGCAGTAAGGAATTGTTCTAATAGGATGCACCTTTCCTATGCAGTTATGAAACTGCCATTTCACTTTTTGATTTTCATTACAAAATTCCATAACCACAGTCTCATCATGAGAAAAGCAGAAGAAAATTTTCAGTTAAGAAACATTTTACAAACTACCTAAGTAAGACTAAAAAGTTATTTATGTCGGTCTTTGAATAGAAGTATATGAATCTGTTGCAGAAAGAAGAACCCAAAGAGCCATATGAAATAAATTCAGTGTGGTTTCTGGGAGGAAATCCTGGAACAGAAAAGGGACAGAAGGTTTTTTTTTTTTCTTTTATTGAGTTTATTGGTACATTGTAGGTATACAGTACAATTACATTCATTATTGGTATCCTGTACCTTTACATGACAGGTCTTGGTTCTCATTTTTTTCCCCTTGTCCCTGCCCTCCCTTACATTTGGTATCCTGTACCTTTACATGACAGGTCTTGGTTCTCATTTTTTTCCCCTTGTCCCTGCCCTCCCTTCACCTCCTCCTCCCCTCCCCATTTACAAACACTTAATTTCCATTTTTTCATTTTGTCATATTTTTTTTCTTTTCTCTTATTACCTTTCCCCCACCCTTCCCATTTTCCCTACACCTTTAACCCTTTTCTTCCTATTTCACATGGTCAATTATCTCATCAGCAGCAGTATTCTCACGAGAGGATGGAAGTAATCAAGGTGTTCCTCAACTGATGAATGGATGCAGAAACGTGGTACATATATGGCCAATGGAATACTACTTAGCCGTAAACAAGAGTGAAATCCTTTCTCACGTGACAACATGGAACTAGAGATCCTTATATGCATGAGAAATGAGCTAGTCACAGGAAGACTAATGGTGTGTGATCTCATGGATATGTGAAATATACAAAGTTGATCTCACATAAGTCGAGAAGAGTAGTGACCATGACAGACGAAGAAGTGAGGTAGAGTGATATGTGTGGCCAGTGGGCACTAAGTTATAGCTACATAGGAAGAAGACGATCTTGTGTGTTATTGCACAGTTGGGAGATTATATTGATAAAATATATTGTGTATTTCAAAACACAAGAGGAAAATATTTTGATTCTTTCACTATAAATAAATGATAAACATTTGGAAAACAGTAGCATATAAACCAGATGTTTTTACCCGATTTAAACATTGCATAATATATACACCATCGCATGATATTATATTGACATATTGAATTTTTATCTATTATATATAAGTTAAAATACAATTTTCAATTAAAGGGACAAGGGAATATTTTCCTTTTTCTTTTTGGCACCCTGGGAATCAAACCCACGTGCAAGCCCTCCACACTGAGCTACATTCTGAGCCCAAGAAATCTGAATAAAGTATTAACATTTATCTCAAATGTGTCAATACTTGTTCATTAACTAGGACAATTAAACTTTAATAAAGTAAGATGTTAAAGATGGAAAGAAATGAGTCTGGGGCACATATGAAAATATTGCTCTTAAATTTGTAAGTTTTTAAAAAAAAATAAATGTAAGCCTATTCTAAGGTTAAAAAATAATAGTAAAATAGGAGCTAATTTGCAAGGACTCTTGGCTTCAACAGTCAACAACCCAATTGGTCATTGGGATACTGGATAAAGAAAATGTGGGCTTTTTAATGCAATGGAGTACTATTCAGCCACGAAGAATGAGAAACTAGAGGCATTTATAGCTAAATGGATGCACATTGAAATTATACTATTAAAAGAAGCAAATAGGACACACATGTGTAAATACCATATAGTTTCTCTAATGTGAGAAACTGAGAGTGTCAATAAGGACTAAAAGGTATAATAGAAAATGTGAAATAGGAAGAAAAGGTGCAAAGGGGAAGGAGTGGGAGGGACAGGGAAAAAGACAGAAGGGAATGGAATTAACATGAGAAAAATAAAAAAATGGAAACAAAGCCTTTGTAGATAGCGAGGCACCGATAGGTTGAAGGGAGGGGCAGGGCAATGGAGAAAAATAAGAAGCAAGATGGATAATGTAAAGGTGCAAATTTCCAATAATGAAAGCCATTTTATTGTATACCTCAGATGTACTAATAAAATTAATTTTAAAAAGTGAACAGTGCTAGAGACTAAAATATGTATACATAGGAGTGAAAAAAGGTATTGCTCACTTCACTAGAATAAGGTATAAATATTTTATATCAGGAAACGGTCCAGGTAATTTCGACAAAAGTAGGAACGTGCTTCATACACAGGTGATCGTATAGTTTTTAAGGAAGAAAATTAGAGCTGCTCAATCTGCAGAGTTTTACTTACAAACATTGACAAGACCTCACATATTACAGAAATCTAAAGCAGATTTCTGCCTGACTGGCTTATTCTTTGCTGGGGATACATTTCAGTTTTATGTCTGAGAGGTAAGCACAATAAGTTTCCATCACTCTTGAGCTGAGATCAATTATGTAAATGAGAGATAAACAAAAGTTTTTGCTATAGATAAGCAGTTACCAGTATGCAGGCTGCTGCACACTTGGCCAGGTGTCTCTACACTGAGTGAGCCTCGAGCTCAATGACTGGCTTAAGCATGCTGCTTATGTGAAGAGTCAGATAATTTGTTAATGCAAATGAAGAGCAGAAAATAAGTTCTCCCTATGCACCATTAGGTCTGAAAGTTTGCTGCTCTTCTTTCTTGAATTAAATCAGACATTCAGTACAAGACTTTTATATTACTGTGAAGTATATCTCTGTATAGTGATATACATATCACTGTGCTAATATAAACTTTGATTTGATCATTCCCCACATATAAATACTATGAGAATTGATATTAATTCTGCATTAAAAACAACCCAAAATGCAGGAAGAAAAAATAATCGTCCTTTTCCAAAATATTTTAAGTGAGACTTTTTAATTTCAAATAAGAAATTCAAGCAGCTAAATGCATCCATTTGAATTTAACTTATCATACCTTGCTGATGTGGTAACATTACAAAATCAAATTTTGTACCTTGAATTATGCTTCAAGTACTTGGATAAAGATGATGATTTTGAATGCATGGCTATTCCAATGGCGCTTACACCTGATAATGCACACACGCACATATACTCTATGAAATGGTGTGCAGTAATAGAAGTATTGAGCTCAGTTTAGTATTTCTATAAACAAATCTGTGCACTAAAAAAATATAGTCAATGACTGCCATGCCCTGGCTCATTTAATACAGAGCTATTAATAATTAACTGTATTTAAAATACTGGAATATTGAGTTTTTCTTGGTTGTTTTCAAACTATAATATACCGTGGACCAGACTGTGTATGACTACAATTGCTAATCCAGTTTATCTGCCTGTCTTCTGCTGATGTACATGGTCTGACTCTCTTCATCAGGCAGTGCTTTCGGATTTCCAATGTAATAGTCACTGTCACTGTCAAAACACACCTTTACTCTTTCTTGTTACGAAAGCCCACTCATATAATTGTGAAGAAATTAAACCTTCCCTTGAACTTGCATGAGCCATTCTTGCCCTGAAACTGTTCTTTTCTCCTTTTTATTTTGATATCTTTCTAAATCACGTTTTGTTTCTCTTTTCTGCCATAAATGAGGTGACAATGACATTTGAAAGGATGAGAAAAATACAGATGTGATTACCATCGATTATGTTCCTCCTCTTCCCCTGCTTGCTCACCACTGGAGTGTGACTGGGTGGGCTGAACAGCTTGTTATCTCCTGCTGGACAATTCCTGTGCTTCAAATTTGCAGTCACAGTGATCTTATGAGACATTGCTTTCTTCATCTTTCTGTCCTTAATTAGGAAATGAAATGGCTAAAAAATGTATGCTTATGTTTAGTATTAATAATACCTGAATTAGGCTTTCAATATATAAAAGATAAAGTGCAATTAAGGATAAATATTCGGGTTAATTTAATTTGGGATAATTTTGGATCTAGAATGCTGTTACTAATTTGTTGATATAGAACGTCATGGACAAAGTATTTCTTTTTAAAAAAATCCTCTTGGTATTAGATAATCCATTTATCTTAGATGATAGCTTTATGATTTTTTTTTTGTTAGAAAAAGCAACTAGATTGAAAAGCTTCAATTTAGCCCTGGTAATTCTGCTGACAGACAATAGGATATTAGAAATAGTCATCAATAATCACAGTTCTGATTCAAATGAAAAATTTTGAATTTAAAGTGACAGTAGAAAATGGCATTGATTCCAATAACTTTAAGAAGTAATCTTCCATTGTCTGAATAAAGCCTTTGGCTGGTAGTTATTGAATGTGAATGTTTACCTGTGATTTTACACAGGCAAGGGTATCATTTCACAGAAAAATAAGGATTCATGAATTATAAGTGTAAGCATTAATGTTCAAATAGCGCAACCTCGGAATGTATTGTCAGCCAGGCTAGAAAGATTCTTTCGAAATTTTCCACTGGATGAAACATTTCATTTTATTACAAATTGGAAAAAGTTAATAATTTGGAGAAACTATTTTTTTTAAAAAAATCACTCAAACTTGAATATAATCTGAACATATTTAAATAAACAAATACTCCCTGAGTTGCTTCTCTGAGAGGAAATAAAAGAAGTAAAATAGTACTATGAGTGCTCATCAGGTTTGCTCTTTCCATGGCTATTTCTGACAGCAATTAGTTGTTATAAATTGCAAAGAATTATTATAATACAAATGTATTAATCAGTGTCCTGATGATTGAGAACACATTTTCCAGTATTCTCAGGCCAGTAGCAGAAAGAGAGAAGGTCTGTTCCAGATGCAACTGAGAAAATCACAGCCGGCAAGTCAGATCATTATGGTGCCTCCTCTCAGGAAAATGGTTCATATAGGTCAGTTTGCTGGCGTAACACGTGATTCTTAGGAAAAAAGAAAGAAAGAAAGAAAGAAAGAAAGAAAGAAAGAAAGAAAGAAAGAAAGAAAGATTGGACCCAGAGTAGATGGGAAGCAAAATAGAAACGAAAATGTGCCTCAACCTAAGGTATTACACATTTACTAATTGTATGAATCAAATGAAACATTAGCAAAGAGAGAGACATCTGAACTCTGTGGAGACTCAACCAGTGCCTCTAAGAGAGGGAACTTCTGCAAATCTATCTATAAACAGATGCTGTGGATAATTCTGTAGATTCATTAACTAAAGGGCACTATCGTAGAAGTCCTGAAAGATGAATTATTCATTCATTCATTCAACAAGTGCACCTGAAAAAATGAACATGTCCATTTAAGTTAAGCTTCATGGTATAGATGACAGTGGTGTTTGTAAACAGAAAATTTATTCGTCACACCTTAATTTTAAAAATAAAAAGAGGCCGGGCGTGGCGGTGCACACCTATAATCCCAGCACACCGCAGGCTGAGGCAGAAGGATCACTGTGAGTTTGAGACCAGCCTGGGCTACATAGTGAGTTCCAGTTCAGTCTCAACTACATAGTGAGACCCTGTCTCAAAAAACAAAACAAAACAAAAAGAAAGAAAGAAAAGAAA
>NW_022900915.1:25553027-25575431 GCF_012274545.1 Fukomys damarensis | reverse complement strand
TACATGGCAAGTCTTGATTCTCATTTTTTCCCCTTACCTCTGCCCTCCCTTCACCCCCTCCTCCCCTCCCCATCTACAAACACTTTATTTTCATCTTTTCATTCTCTCACATTTTCTTCTTTTCCCTTATTACCCTTCCCCTACCTATCACACCTTCCCTACACCTTTAGCTCCTTTCTTCCCATTTCTAAATGTCAGTAATCTTATTAGGATCTTCTGTATTATTGCAGATTATTCACACCAGAGAAACTATTTGGTATTTACACATGTGTGACTTATTTATTTCACTTAGGAGTATAGTATTTCAATAATTTTATAATAGTGTTATTGTAGTAAAGAAGTCTTATAATTTGTGACATGCTTATATAATGTTATCAGCATATATAATTTGAATAATTTAAAGTCTTTTACTAATCAAATGAGTTTAATCAAGCAAAAATAATTTATGGATTCAAACTAATTTAAAGCATAGTGAACAATAACTGAATTTCCAAATTTAAAGTAAAAATACCTTTAATGTACAACTTAAATGCTAATCCTAAGCAGGTATTCAATTAATATTCTAAAAAAGAATCACAATACTCTGCATCAAATTACATCAAATACTTAAACCCAAGTATAATAAATACCCAAAATGTGCTCATAAAATTTTAATACATATGCAAATACCTGGGGATTATGGATTTGATTTTATTGTTATAATTGATGATGAACTATCTTTAATCACTAAGGAGATAATTATACACTAAAAATTTTATAACACCTCAAACATGTTATCATTACAGTCAAGTCTGTCCTGGCAGAGTGAACTCTTCCTTGGCAGAGAAAGGGGCTGATAACAGCACAATTGAATGAGGATTATTTGATATAGGCTGTCTGCTCTAAATAACTGTAAGTATAATTTCTGATATTTTATTTCCTATTTCCTTTCAGTCTTCCCATGAACTTAAAGTGGGATTTTAGAGTTGAGCTGCACACCTCTATGAAGGCATTAAGTGCCACATTGCCCCTACTAATTTAGTATAATATTAAATCCTATCTCATGATGACAGTTCAATTACCTTTGGACCTTTGGTTAATTAGGATGAATACTGAAGAAAATAATTAACAAATGTGACACAATTTGCATGCAGAACACACAGCATCCGAAAACAATAGACACCTTCTTTTAAGGGAACTTTAAACTTTTTAAAGTAATCATATCTTGTGTAGTCAATTGAGTCTTATGCAACTTAAAAATATTTAAATCACTCAAAATGTACTGTGATCATAGTGAATTTAAAGAAGAAACATATAAAAACATTAGCAAGAACTACCACAAAAATGGAAATTAGGTAACACAAGTCTGGATAAACCATGGATATGAAAGTAAGTGATGAAGGAAATTAGAAGACAGTTTATTCTAAATGTTAATAAAAGAGAACGTGTGTGTGTGTGTGTGTGTGTGTGTGTATTATATATAATCTATTAGAAAATACTACAGTGTGTAATGCATGCTGGAAGAAAAAACATTAAATCAGTGATCTGTGCATCACCTTAAAGAACTCAGAAGGGAGGTCAGGGACAAGGGGAAAAATGAGAACCAAGACCTGTCATGTAAAGGTACAAGATCCCAATGATGAATGTAACTGTACCATATACCTAAAATGTCCCAATAAACTCCATGAGAGGAAAAAACAGAACTCAGAAAAAAAAATTGAAGAGCAAATTGATAAAAGCATAAAGAAGGAATTAAAATGTGACTTGCATATGTACTAATCCCCTACTATGAAAGACCTTTGCAGTGGAGCTACTATCCTGCCCCGTGTGTGATGCAAGACTGAAGAAAAAAATAGAACTAAGAGAGAGAGCAAGCAGGGAGTCACAACGGCCAGTGCTGCTTTAGCAGAAGGTACGGGCCTGTTCAAGCCACTGGCTTTTCCGAGTAATCAGTGGGGGTGAAGGCGAGCTGCGTGCCAGAGCTGGACTATATGTGAGGATGGGCAGTTTCTATGGAAACTAATGGAGCCAAGGTTTGTAGAGGAAAAGAGCAAAGCCTTCTCGAATTAGGAACAGAATAGACAAAATAGAGTTGTATGATTAGAACAGTGTCCTTCTAGTTAAGAAGGTTTTATTTGTAGGAAGAGAATTTAGGGTACTCTGACCTCAGCATGTAGGCTTTGGCCAGAGTCACTTCTGAAAACAAGCCAATTGTGGGGTTGTCTCTTTGCAGCCTATGCTGCTTACAGGCTGCTTGGGCCTAATCGATATTGCGGTCTCCCACACCTTACAGTGAATGTAGTTATTATGCATTGCAAACATATACTAATAAAATTCAAAAAGCCATAAAATTAGAACATTAAAAACACATGAGTTTGTATAATGGAATCATTTTTAAAAGAAATAAAAATAAGATGCAGCAATACCAGGTCTAAAGGATAGATTTGAAATGTGACCAATTATGCCTTTGATGAAAAAATTATTTACATCAGTAAGAAAAGGCAACTTTTTTACAAAATATTATTTCACAGAAATATTGTTTTTGATTGCCAATTTCCCTACTATATTTCTGTATTGTTCTACATTTTGCATTGCTGCAAAAGTCAGAATTTCCTTCTCACTTGTTGCTGAATAAAATAATAATAACATACCATATTTCCCTTTTCCTTTATCAATTCAACCATCAGTGGACACTAAGTTATTTGTATATTTTTCAATTAAGTTTATTGGTACGTTTATGTATATGATACAGTTTCATTCATCTTTGGGATCTTGTACCTTTACACGATGCATCTTGGTTCTTGTTTTTCCCCCATTCCCTAACCCTCCTTTTACCCCTTAACCCTTCCCTATTTACAAAGACATTGTTTACATTTTTTTCTTTTCTCATATTTTTCTTTTCCCTTCTTTGCTTTCTCCTACCCTTCCCACTTTCGCTACACCTTTAGACCTTTTCTTCCTATTTCACATTATCAGTTATACAATTTAAACCTCATTCACACTTTTAGTTTCTCATACCAGTGAAACTGTTCTGTATTTACACCGTGTGTCTTATTTATTTCACTGAAGAGTACGTCCTCCATGTGCATCCCTTTAGCCATAAATGTCTCTAGTTTCTCATTCTTTGTGGCTGAGTAGCACTCCATTTTATAGAAAAACCACATCTTCTTTATGTAGTCTCCAGTTGATGGGCACTTGGGTTGTTTCCAAGTTTTACATATATATAACTGTGGTGTGATTCTTTTAATTCTTTTGGAAAGATATCGAGCAGAGGGAGAGCTGGGTCAAATGGGATCTCTAATCTTAGTTCTTTGAGGTATCTCTACGTTGATTTCTACAGTGATTGCACCAGTCTGCACTCCCACCAACAATGGGGAAGGATTCCATTCTCCCCACAGCCCTGCTAACATTTGTTATTGGTTGATTTCTTGACAGCAGCCATTCTTACTGAGGAGAGATGGAATCTCTGTTGTTTTCATCTGCATTTCTTGAATGACCAGTGAAGTTGAACATTTTTTCCAGTGTTTATTTACTGCTTTTACTCCTTTTTCTGAGAAATATCTGATCATTTTAGATGCCCATTTTTGAATTGGATCTTTTATTTGTGGGCTCTGATTTTTAAAAATTCTTTATATATTCTAAATATATAAAGGAACGGTTGGTAAAATTTGCTTCCCACATCGTAGGTTGACTCTTCATTCTGTTGGTGGTTTCTTTTGCAGTACAGAAGTTTTTAATAAGATAAGATTCCAGTTGTTGATTATTTGTGTTAGTTCCTGTGTTACTGAGGATTTATTCATAATGTCTTTTCCCATGCCAATGTCTTCAAGAGTTCTACCTAATTTATCTTCCAGCAAATTTAGTGTTTCTGTTTTAATGTTTGGATTTTTAATCCCCTTGGATTTAAGTTTAGTGCATAGTGAAAGATAGAGGTCAAGTTGTAATCTTTTGCAAGTTGAAATCCAGTTTTTCCCACACCATTTATTAGAGAGGCTATCTTTCCTCCATGTTTTTGTCAAAGATGAGGTAGCTGAGTATGTCTGGAGTTGTTTCAGTATCTTCTAGTCTATTCCACTAATCCTTAGATTGGTTTCTTTGCCAGTACTATGCTGTTTTTATTGTAGTGACTTTGCAGTATAGTTTCAAGTTAGGCATCTCAATACTGCCTGTCATGTCTCTGTTGCCTAGAACTGCTTTTGCTATTCTAGATCTCTTCTGATTGCAAAAAAACTTTTGGATTGTTTTCTTTGGTTCTGTGAAATATACTGTTGGGATTTCAATTGGGATTGCATTGAATCTGTACAGCAGTTTTAGAAGTATGGCCATTTTCACTATATTGGGTCTTTCTACACAGGAGCAAGGGATGTCTTTCCATTTTCTTATATACTCTTCAATTTCTTTTTTTCATAGTGTTGTAGTTCTCAATGTAGAGGTCTTTTGTTTCCTTCATTGCATTGATTCTTAGATATTTCATTTTTGGGGATGCTATTGTGAAAGGCGTTACTTCTCTAATTTCTCTCTCACTGAGTCTGTTATTTGTGTACAAGAAGGATATTAATTTTTTGAGTGTTGAACTTGTATTCCTCTACTTTACTGAATCTGTCAATTAAGTCTAGAAGTCTTTTGTCATAGCTTTTTTGGGTCTTCTACTGTTTAACATATTCCTTTCTTGTCTTTATTCCTTTAATTTGCTCTGGCTAATGTTTCCAGAACTATATTGAACTGGAATGGTGGTAGAGGACATCTTTGTGTATCTTGATTATAGTGAAAAAAGCTGTAGTGAATATAAGAGTGCAGATACCACTTTAAGATACTTCTTTCTTTTCCTCTAGATTTTTTTTTTTTTTTTTTTTTTTTAGCTCTCACTATGTAGTTGAGACTGACCTGGAACTCTCTATGTAGCCCAGGCTGGTCTCAAACTCACAGAGATCCTCCTTCCTCAGCCTCCCAAGTGCTGGGATTACAGGCATGGGGCACCACTCCCGGCTTTCTCTAGATCTTTACCCAGAAGTGTTTTTGCTGGAATCATCTGGTAATCACTTGGTTGCAGTAGATAATATATAATGTGTGTGTGTGTGTGTGTGTGTGTGTGTATTACATGTATACTTCAAAAAGTTAAATTCTGTCAATTAAAACTTTTGAAAGACATTGATTGTCAGAGCTTGTATACCAAAAGCAAACCTCAAAAAGAATAAGTTCTGTATGATAAGGAGTAATTTGTTCACCTTTCATTTTAAACCACACTAAGAGAATCATGGTGCTTAGTGGTCCTTCTGCACTTTTCATGTAGCATGTAGGACATTTGCAAGGTCCAAAGACTTTGACCTAGGTTTGCAGCACAGAGCGTATGTCTTGGTCCATTGAATCCACACATCAATGGAGCTGGAAGCATGCCTATTTGACAAGTCCCATACAAGTTCTTTTACTATGATGTTTCATAGGTGAAGATTATTTCCCATTTGGAGAAGGGGAAAGCAGATAGCTTCTGGCAAGCTATTGATTCGTAATCTTTAGTATTTATTCTACTTCTGACTATAAAATACCAAATAATATAAATTTTTTTACTTTTTATAATGGCCCACACTTTATTGGTAATAACTTCATAAAGTAAAGGGATTATAATTTCAAGTAGTTGTTTCTGAATATAATATATTTAGATCTGGGCTAGAGCAAATTAAATTCCATAAGCATTTGTACCAAATAGAGAACCACTGTGTCTGTAACAGTATCACCTCCCTCTCATCTTATGTTGGGTGTAAGGCAGGGGAAAGATTGTATTAAAATTGCCTCATAAGAGAGAAAACAACTTAGTCCTTGTTCCCAATGAACTGGAGAGGTGTTGCTAATCAACTTTTTCCACTACAGCTTCTCTTAGTGAAAATCCTGAAAAGGAGTGGTCAAAATGATTCCCAAACACATATCAGCGTCCAGTACATGAAGATTCCCCAAGAGAAAATTTTTGTTTTTACTCCCAAATTTTCATTGCCAAATCCCCACTGCATTCCTCTGTTTTTCTATATCTTAACAACTCTTTGGGGCAAATATCTTGGAGATAATCCCGTATCCAACATTTCTTCACATCGCACATCTACATCAGTAACAATCCTATTTGGTTTGCTTTCAAATTTAATCCTTTGTCCACTCATTTTTTTCCTTAATCATTTGTCACGTGGACTGCAGGAACTGTCTCCCCACTGCTTTTTCTGTCCTTCTCAATTCTTGTCCTATGCATTAGGCTCTGCATGAAAGCCAGAGTGATATTGAAAAATATGTACAATAGTCTTAAAATGTCATGCAAAAATCTTTCAGTGGCACAGAGCCCTACATTTATTGTTTCCTTGAACACTCCTTCTTAATTAAATTCTCTGTTCCTGTATTTCTGCCCTCCCTTTGCTTTTCAAATATTTGAAAATTGTTCCCAAATTACTTGCCTTTGACACTCTTCTACTCAACAACACCTTAACTCTCTCAATTCCTTCTGACTTCTCTCTAATAAAGATTGTAAAATAGATCTTCTTTGACCACCTATGAACAATTCCACCTCTTAGCCTCACACACTTAATGGTATGTGATGCTTAATTTTGTTTCAGTTCTAAACTATTATGAATGCATTTATTTTGTACCTATTCCAAATTCTTTAAATCCTTAGGATAAATTCTTTGATAATTTATTCACTTGTGAATTCAGAGGTATTACATGATGTCTGGTATACTTAGCTATTGAAATACTTAATAATTAAATGAACAAGTTCACAGTAATCAATTAGCATTATACATTTTTTAATTCACTGTGGCTATTTTTATTTATGTGCCTTTCTGTAATGTCTGTCATTGCCTTGAATATAACTTCAGGAAAAAAAGATCTAGGTTGACATTTTTTTTTCTCAGCAAACTTAGTAAAAGGGAATTATCATTTAGTCCTTCAAATAAATGCAATGTTATTTTTAGTTTCAAGATGAATTAATTGCTTTCTAATTATTTTAAAATGCATTACCTATGAAATTTAACTTATATTTAATAGAGGATTGCCCAGCTTCTTTTATAATTGATATTATATTAATTTTCTCTTGACCATATATATACTACTGGTACCTACCTTCTTTTTTCTGGTGAATGAAATGTATTGTCAATATTCTTTGTTACTATTTTATGACAGTTTCTTGGAAATTTTTGACTCAAGAGTATACAAAATGCTTCATTTTTCTTTTTATATGATCTATTGATTGCTTCTTAAAAGTGTAGACAAACTATCTCCTACCTGATGTAAGGACTTTCTCAGGAATACTGATAATTATATAACTTGCTAGTTTATCCTAATACCCTGTCTTGAGAGAGCATTTCTGGAAAGCTCTAAGAAATCTTGAAATAATTTCTTTGACAATTATAGGGTTTTCCTCCTCAAGGGTCACTGTTAGTCATCACAAAAGACATTCTCCTAGTTTCAGATTTGTCTTACACCTTGAATCCAGTTTCAAATGACTGTTCACTTTTAAATTTCTGATCTGCTATACTTGCTCAAAAATCACTTTTTCAAGTATAAATGTTTTATTATGTTTATGGAATTTAGATTTTGGTAATACACAGATCATTTGCAAACTTTCATGCTGCCATTTAAGTAGCTTTTAATTCAAAAGTGTACCTGTTTTCTTGGAAAGAGATTAATAGAGAAAACTCCCAAATCCAAAATTAGGTCATCATATTTATTGAAATTGGAGGGATAAAAAGTGGATGATAAAATTTTTTAACTCATAATAACCACATACAGGTTTACTTTCTTGTGGTAAGGTTAAAAATACAGCATTTATGCCTAGAGTCAGATATGCAGTGGTACTTCAGTTCATGAACTTAGCTTGGTCTAGGATTTGGGAAATGATGGACCCATTTGCATTTGTGTTTATGTGGGAAAGAGGCAGCAGTCACATTTGTCACCCAGTGCAGTTTGCAAATAAAAGCACATTTTTGTCAAAACTTTCTGTTTGGGAACCAAATTGGTTGCAAGTAGAAGCATTCGTGAACCAACTACCACTGTATTTCAAATTCTTCCTACATCTATCATTCTATAATGATCATAGTAAATTGTGGAATTTTGTCATCTTTATATATGCATATATAATTCAAGAACTCAAATTTGTTTATACAACTGGTAAATGGAACCAGTTCATAACTTACTTCAAATCTGTATCTGAATTCATCTTATCTCAATACACTGTATATAAAATATACAAATTATGCACAAATACACCCCTCTTCAAGTTGCATGAGGAAGGTATACTCAAAAGTTTTTTTAAAAATTAAGAAAGAACATAATTCAAGTGCTTTTGAAAATTCTCTTCATATAAAACAGCATTTGGTTAAGCAGAATTATCTTTCATTACTATGTATCCAGAGCCTGGAACTAACTAACATGATTTTATTTTCAATACCTGATATCTACATGACTTTTTCCACTTCTATTTGGAAATTCATATACAACTTGGGTTTAAGTCCCTTTCCCATCGCTGCGATAAGATAACGGACACCCACAACTCAACTGAGAACAGGTTAATTTCGGCTTATGGTGTTCAGAGTGTTTAGATGACAGCTGGTTTCCTCCAAAGACGAAAGAGCATGGCAGAGGAGCATGGTAGAGGCAAGTCGCTCTACCCGTGCAGCCAGGGGGAAGAGAGAGAAGATAGGAGCTGCGGACAAGACTCACCCTTCCAGGTCTTGCCCCCAGAAAACAACCTACAACCAGGTCCCGACGCCTAACAGCACTTTCAGCCAGGAACTCACCAGTGGGTGAATCTATTCATGAGTCTGTTGCTTCCATGAGCCAATTGCCTCCCCAAAGCTACATCTCGGAATACAGGAAAATTCCGGAGATCTAAAGCACAACTACTAGCGAGACTATCAATGTGATTTTTTTGCCTTTCCAAATTCTGATTTTTACAACGTACTTTTTGTTTGTTTGTTTGTTTTTGGTACTGGGGATTGAACTCAGGTCCTTGTGCATGTGAGGCAGACAGCGGAACCACTGAGCTAAATCCCCAGCTGTAACTTACTTTTAACCACATCATAATAGGGTTGCAATAAACTAGAAGGTCACAATATTTTAAGATATAAAATAATTTTTAAAAATAGTTTTATTAAGATATAATGACCTAAAACTACACATATTTAATGTGAACACTTTCATACATTTGACATATATATATATATTTGAAACCATAAACATTAGCAAAATATTTAACTTAACTATTGCCCATAGAGTTTCTTTTAGCCACTGTATGAGTCCGACTCACCTGAAATAGTCACTGAACTACTTTTCATTGCACACTAATTTACATAACTTAAAATCCTACATGAAATATAGTTTATTTTCTTTGTATGTTTTCTTCATTTGGTTTTAGTCTCCTAATTATCTCTGTTAGAAAGAGCATCAATTATTCAGTCCTTTAAATGAATTAACTCAATTTCTGTATACACTTGGTTTTTCCCCCACACATGAGTACTTTCCCAAATGACCCGAAAGAGATACGACTGACAAGGCATAGCCTGGAAAGAGCAGTCATTCATTGATTAACAGCGGTGACTGGCAGAGAAAGCCTCAGTCAGCACTTTGCCTCTGCTCCAAAGAGGAGGTCATGTGGCAGAGATCAGAGACCAGAGGTCAGGGGTGATTGGCTGTGGTATTTGTATTTGGGGCAGGCCCAGAATTCCACCAAAGCCCATGGGGTTCAGCGTGCTCATGCAGGAGGATGTGTAGGACAAAAAAGCTTTATAGCCAATGCAAATATCACTCAATATGTTGGCGCAGAGTTCTGCTACACAGAGAGATTTTCGCAAGGATGATGTCATAATCATTCAAAAGACCCAATGAAGATTTCCTTTGAGTGAAAGACTGTATTCTGAAAGCAAGGTCCAAGCATACCTTTACCTACTCACTGTCTGGGTTATAGTCATAATGCTGTGCCTCTACTTCAGGTATTTTCCTATATATTGTCTAAGTTATTTTTAAAGAACTTAGTAAGATCCCACTTACTGAACTTGAAGCCCATATAATTTATTCAAAACTCTCAAATATATTTGTTAATTCATAGCTTTATTCCTAATTTTTTATTTTAATTCTATAGGTTATAGAAATAAATTAAGGAAATGTAGTGATAAGGAAATTATACATTGTCTCCCAATCTTAATTTCTCAACTGGAATTCAGAATAATAAGTATCATCGGTGTGAAAAGTATGCTGTAAGTGTGCTTACTTCATCATCTGGAATGGTCATGGGGGGAAACACTGGATTTTCTTTCTAGCAAAAAATAAAATTCACTGGTAAAAATTATTTTCTTAGAAAGCCTTTATTGGTACATGGTTGTGATACTTAATGACTATTAATTGTGAGTACTGGTAAATTTACATGACTCATCTGTTTTTGTAACCTCTTTTCCTCTCATCCAGCCCCTCCTCCCATCTCTTTGTCCTCTTCCCTTTTACAGTAGATCCATCTCCCTGTTTCCTTTTATTGATCTTTGATTTTGCTTTTTATTTCCATTTTGGATTTTTCATATGAGAGAAATCATATGGTATTTAATACCTTAACGACAGGGCTGTAATTCGTATGATTTGCTGCCAGGCAGCTTGAATTTCACGCTGTACGTGCATTACTGTCTCATAAAAATTATTTTTAAAAAGTAAGTCTCTGTAAATCATAAAGATATATGGAAAACAGAGAAATACTTATTCGTTAATGTTTACTGAGCTTCATTCTGTATGGCTACGAACTAGCATTTGGGTCATAACTAGCTTTTACATAACCCTTTTCACACTGTTGTGACAAATATTTTATGTTTCACTTCCCATTCTTTGTAGGAGTTAGGGAGAGACAGTACATACTTCTCACCATATTAGCATAGAACTATGTTTGTTCCCCATGACAGCAAGCCAACTACTCGTCTGTGGTAAAACTACCACTGTGAGAAGCCAAAACAGAAAAGACTACGGCTCTCCTCTCCAAGACTCTGCCAACAAACAAAACCTGAGAAAACCTATTGATTGAAGACTTTTGTTACAAGAAATACTAAAGAAAGCTGTTTAAGCCAAAATAACTGACACCAAGCATTTAAATTTCACAAATTAATTAAAAATAAATTTGCTCCAATAAAACAAATTTTATAGATAGTGATGAAAGATAATATAATTAAAATTCATTTATCTTTTCTTAAATGATTTAAAAATATTTAATATGTACACTACTGCTTTGCTGGCCATATTGTGTATGGAAATATAATGTATTTCGAACTAAAGACTCAGAGAAAGACATAGGGATGGAGCCATACTGGAATAAGGCCATACAGAAAATGATGTCAAATGCTGTGGTGTTTTACATCTAAAATGAGCCCCCAAAAGCTCATATGTCAAGAGGTGTGAATTTTGGATGGCAGTTGGAAGGAGGAGACGCAATATTTATTAGCTGATTAATCCACTAATACATTTACAGCCTAATGTGCTGTTAGGAGGTGAGGCAACCTGGTGAGAAGAAGCAAGTCACTGGAAGTATGATCAGAAAGAAAAAATTCTTGTCTTAGGTTCATCATTTCTCTTTCTGCTTCTTGACAACCACAGGATGAGCAGCTTTTCCTCCACCATGTCCTTCTACCATGCTGCTTTCACTTGGGAACCAACCAACCATGGACTGAATCCACTGAAACTGTAATCCAAAAATAAACCTCACCTCCTTTCAGTTGCAGGTGTCAAATAGTTTTCCCTAATGACAGAAAAGTGACTATTACAGCAAATTGAGACGAGAGAAGTGGTGTAGGTGCTGCTACTGTACCTGACAGTGTACGTTATTAGCCTTTGAAAGTAGTCGGCAGATGAAATTTTGAGAAGTTTGGAGATGCTGACTGGGGAAGTCGTAAAATCCCCTAAGCACAGCTTGTGGAAACTCAGCTCAGATTCTGCTAGGAAGGTGTGAGTATAGACCAGTCTCATGAAGTCTCCATTGTGAATGAGAACTCTACCCAAAACTGGACTTTTTGTGAGCCTGAAAAGCAATGGACTAACTAATCTGGTGGGGAGAATGTCAAGGTAGCCAGCTTTTGGGTAATGTTGGATGTGTTTACCCTGATTTACAATGAGAATCAGGATCAAAAAATCAGAGCTTCATTATGTGAAAATTGTAATCTTAGCCAAAAAGGAAGCACCTGTGCAATTGAAGCTAAAGAAATCTGGTTGCTGGAAGAGTTAGTCTCAAAAAGAATCTGAATGTTTCACATCTGGATAACAGAAAAGATGTCTCGATGGAATATCAGAAACCAACCACATCCTGCTCATCCCAGGTTTAAGACTATAAAATGATAAGCTTGTTTGGATGACTACTCTGAGAAGGAAGTCCCAAGACAGGTTGTTCGTGCAGGGCCACCATTGGCCATGTTGCAAGGGAGGCGGGTGAAAAAGTTTAATAGTGAGACATATTATCTAAGCACAGTTATCCACATAATAATACTTAGAGATTAACTCATATATTTCCAGTAACAAAATAACAAAAAGGTTAACTTTAATTTATCAAAGAATATTGATAGGCGAGGTGATTTCCCATGGGATAATCACAGCCGTGCATTAAAGTGAATACTTTTTTGTATACCCTTTTGGTGGAAAATATTTAAATCTTCATTATTGATTATTGTAAATTGCCTGCATCAGAAAGTGCACTATCATAATTTTAGTATGAAAATTTGTAAAATAGTTCATATTGTCTTTGATCTTTGATTTTCTTTATATTATTCTTTAGCAATTATGATGCATTCCTTTACTATTTTTTCCTATTACAATACCACTGTTAAAAGAGAGTTGGTTTGTTAAAGATACTCTTCCTATATATCGCATAGTCAAAATATTATTGATTAATGAAGTTTCCTGACAGCGCTACAAAATTCTAGCAATGTTTAAAATATTTCTGTAGTGTTTTCCTTACAAATACTTGTATGATCACAAGTAAGTCACCATCAAGTTGTTTAATGGTTTTGTGTGTTTTTTTTTTTAATCACAGGCCAGAAAATGAAAAGTTAATTCATGGTTACTTGCAAATTTATTTATCTAACAATACCAACAACTGCCTATTCCTGTGGATGTCCCGTTGTTTCAAGTGGCAACGGCATCACATCTGATAAATCATAATGTCAGAAACCTGTAGTAATGTTCTTCTTAATTTAATTTTATTTTACTTTCTTTAAATCCCATCATTTTACTGTATTAACACCAGGTGAACTCAGTTGTCTGAGACTGCATGATATGAGAAACAAAGACACATTTCATTATTCACTAGAATTTTATGTCAAATTATAGGAGATTTGAACATCACTGAGGATTTATTTTAAATATAGAGTTTAACTTTTGTTCACATGCAGATAGAATATTAGAAGGTCACTGTGAGTGAAAGGCATCTAAATTGGTAGCCATTCCCACCTATGGCTCATTGTTCTATCCCAGAAATGAATCAGAACTTTTGAAAAGACCACCTGCAGATAGGCAATTTTGAAAAACCAAAGAAAAGCAAGAGCGGAGGAGACAGACAGAGAGAAGAAATGAATGGCCAGTTTTTGGAGAAACTGCTTAGCTCCCAATAGACATACTTACCCCAAACAAAAAGGGGAAATCATCTTCATTACTAGTGTTTTATGATAGTGTTTTTTTTAAAGTGTGCAGTATTTTTAAATTACAAAGTGACCTCTTTCAGACTTGTAACACATTTTATTATTTTGACTGCTAATGTGTTAATGTCTCTAGACTAGAGGTCAGGCCTTCACATATTTACTTTGAATATAGCTTTTAGTTAGAATCTCAAGTTCATTTTTTTAAACAGTTGAGTAATGTTTAAAATATGTTTGCTGTTCATATTTTGTTCTTATTGCTTCTTCACTTTTTCTTTCTGTGCTGGCCATATATGCAACAATCCTTTCCTAATTAGAAATTTTAAAAATAGTGGATTTTCTAAGACTTTGCTTCATTATTATTTTTTCTCTCATTGAGTTTATTAGTACATTCTAGGTATACAGTACAGGTACATTCAACATTGGGATCTTGTACCTCTATATGATGGGTCTTGATTCTCATTTTTTCCCCTATCCCTGCCCTCCCTTCACCCCCTCCACCCCTCTCCATTTACAAACATTTTATTTCCATTTTTTTCATTTTCTCCTATTTTTTCTTTCCCTTATTCCCTTTCCCCTACCCTTCCCACTTTCCCTACACTTTTAGCCCTTTTCCTATTTCACTTTGTTAATTATCTCATTAGGATTTTATATACTATTATAGTTTGTTCACACCAGAAAAACTATTCAGTATTGACACATGTATGACTTATTTATTTCACTTAGGAGTATATCCTCAAAAATGTATCCATTTTCCTATGAATGACTCTAATTTATCATTCTTTATGGCTGAGTAGTATTCCATTTTATAGAAAACCCACATCTTCTTTATCCAGTCTCCCACTGATGGGCAAATGGGCTGTTTCCAAGTTTTAGCTATTACAAACTGTGCCGCTATAAACAAATGATTCTTTATTCTTTTGGAAAGATACCCAACAGAGGGATGGCTGGGTCAAATGGAACCTCTAGTCCCAGCTCTTTGAGGTATCTCTATATTGATTTCCTCAGTGGTTGCACCAGTCTGCACTCCCGCCAACAAAGGAGAAGGTTTCCTTTCTCCCCACAACCCCACCAATATTTGTTATTGTGTGATTTCTTGATAGCAGCCATTCTTTGTGGGGTGAGGTGGAATCTCAGTGTTGAAGATACAAAAACAACTACAGATATACTCAGCTACCTCATCTTTGACAAAGAGCCGAAAAGAGCCAACCATCCTCACTGGAGACAAGATAGTCTGCTTAATAAATGATGTTGCTGCCGAGGATTTGGCTCAGTGGTTCCACAGCCTGCCTTGCAAACACAAGGACCCAAGTTTGATCCCTGGTACCAAAAAAAAAAAAAAAAAAAAAAAAGTGTTGCTTCATTATGAAAGAATGCATAAATTCTGGGTCAATACTTCAGTTTGAATACAAAGACAGATTAGACTGTAAGCATGAAAAAGCTATAATGGAGCATGAGGCTTTGATATCTGGGCAAGGTTTTTATTTTAGTACTGTTTAGGAAGTACTTAGAGTTCGCAAAGGAGAGAAGAAAATCATTTCCTCTGGAGTTTTTTAAATGCATCATGATTTAGCTTAGCTACTAACAGTTAAGAATAACAAGAGAACAAAATATACAATAATCATGGAAAACCGTGCTGACCTGTTGCTTTCCTTGGGGCTCTTCTTTTAAGCTAATTTGTGTACATTTGTTTGCCCAGTAAAAATTTTAGAGTTCCCACTATGGTATACTTTCGTTCCATAGAAATATTGTCAGATAGCAGTCACAGTTAAAAACATATATTTAATTTCCCTTTGTGAGTACTTAACTGTTAGTATCGTGGGGCTCTTCATGCATATAGTTAGCTTTTCTAACTAAATATGAATTATTTGGTGTTAATAATTCTACAAGCTTTGTCATCAAATATTACATTTGTTTAATAACAAACTTAAGTGATGAACTAACTATCTGTTATACTTTATCAAGAGATTTTGCATGAAAATGGAAAACAGAGGAAAAATATAGTTTGAAGTGGTAAGTTTTCTTTGTTTAAGAAAGCATTTCACTTCTGGATTTCAAATTTCGTTATGCATGGGGACCTGGAAATTACAATTAGTACATGAAAATTTGGATGTAGACAGCACTTGAGTGTTTAGTTTCTCATTGTGTCTCCAGGTCTTCCAGAGCGTCATTTACATCAAAATGATTCAAGTCTGGCATGACTGGTGGCCTGTCATTCTGGGCTAGAACTCAGAGATCTATCTACATGACAAGAAATAATTTTATGAAGTGAGAAGTCCACCCATATCGCTCAAGTAAGCAACATATTGTTTTAAAAGTATTTGAACATTTATTTGCCTGACATTTAATTTGTGGGGAGGAATGATCTTCTAAATAAAAAAATAATAATTGCTTATTTCCAAATTAAATATGTAATCACTCTTAATAGCAGTGGTTCACTTTGGATATTATTGACTCTTTCATGCCCTGGAAGAAATACATACAATATGGCTGATATATTTAATACTGAAAAAGCTATGAATAAAGAAACAGCTCTAAAATAATTGCTCATTGAAAAACTTGTCAATCTTAATATGTAAGTATATATTTTGGGAACTAAGAAAAATTATTTGTATCCTAGACAATATTCTGAGGAGGGCAAGGATTACTAGAGCAAATCCAGGTAGTTTGTTCTCTCTTTTTAATATGAAATGCCAAAACAAGCACCGTTCCCTTAAAAAAAAAAATCTTTTGACAACTTTTGCCAAGGAAGTACAAATTTGTCAGCAAAATATAAATGTAGTTGTAAAAAAGTATATTTTAAAGAGAATAATCCATCTTGTAGGATTTCTTTTTTTTTTTTTTTTTTTTTTTTTTTATTTTGTTTTTTTTTTTTTTTTTTTTTTTTTTTTCTTGATACCAGGGATCGAACTCGACTCCTCGCACTTCCGAGAAGGCAGGTGACAGAAAAACTGAGCTAAATCCCTGGCCCCCATCTTGTAGGATTTCTCCCTTTGCTCTAAGCACATCTTTTGCATTTCAGATGGAAGGAAAAAATAAGTACACTATAACTTTAGAATAAGGAAATGGAAGGTATCTGACTCTGAAAAAAATGTGTATATAATATAAATTCCTATATGCTCATTTTCCCATAACTTTACAAAATATTTTATCTGGTATCAGTTGATCACTTATATTAGATCTTATTTTTTATCATATAATCAGAAGCTTAGTTTGTGTATCAAAACAGGTCGTTCTCAATACAAAAAATAAATTATCATAATCAATGTGGTTTAATTAGGAAATAAATGAAGACTTTTGCATGGCTAAATGTTCTAAGTATAGGCCCAGGGATGTAGCTCTGGGTTGCGCAGCTGCCTGAAAAGAAAGCACACAGTCCGGAATTTGATCCTTGATATGGAAAAAACAAAACAAAACAAAACAAAAATAATGTTCTGAGTATATGTCAGTTTTTATGGGGATGCAAATCTAAATGCAAGAAAAAAAGGATAATGTATTTCTTTTTCAATATGAAATTTTTATGATGTACATATAATATATTCCATGAATATTCACGTAGGGAATATGAATTCATTTCACAATCATAGCAACACATCACAATGAGTAAATTAAATCTTCTTTGCTAGAATATATTCCAAAGTCAAACATGGTTTTAGGTATTCGGACATGACTGCTTTCCCTTCTGGCAGATAATCCAAAGATGAGCCCGTGAAATTGTGTGTTAAAGGCATTCAAGATAAATTATATTTGATGAAATTAACTATTTCTTTTAAGCAGAAGTGTAAATTGACAAGTAATGAAATTTAATTATTTGTGTAGAGTTATTGTCCTGGAATATATGACATAACAGATGTCTGTGGCAAGACAAAATAAATGTGATTTTATATTTATATTAATACAAATATAAATAGGGAAGATTAAGATTTATATCAGCTTTCTAACAAATAGATTATTTGATAAAATTTATACAGCATATTCATAAACAGGAAGAATTTGGCTGCTCATAATAGTGACCCAGTAGCTCCAATTTCCATGAAATATTTATTTCTCATGGTAAAAAGTTCATGGTAGAATAAAGATATATAAATATCTCTTTGCACTTAATTCACTCCCACAAATAAAGACAAGGAACATAAATTTCAATGGCGATGCTTAATGAAGTCAAAGCCCTTTCAAAAATAATTGGCAGGATGTAGTATAGTCATTTAAATAATGTAACTCTCTTAATCTAGTTTTCTTAGTCATTTACTGACAATGTTCATGTTCTCTGAAAGCTAGTTACAGGAATGAGGCACTGAGTAGCTATACATTTTAATTTGTTTTCAAAACTGTGTCATGATGTGTCCCCACATCCTTTGTAAATACTGTGAAGATGCAGAAAAAGTTAGGGTTAAAATTGTTATTTTCAGTCATTTTCCACACAGATTGAATAAAATTAAATAATTGCCATCTGTACATAAAAATGACTTTTAAATTTACAATTACTAAATGCCCACAAAGAACCAAAATTTGTGAAATATCTAAGTATATCAAATGATAGTTCTGACTTAGCAGAATTTATGATACTGAAGGGGGCTGTAATGCGTTTGCAAAAATATTGAATGGCAGAAGATTGTGAGCAGTACGATTACTGGAATATGAATAGTGCATTGCTCAAAGTACTTTGAGAAGACAAGAGAAAAGTCTTCAGACTCAAGAAAGGGCGTAGATAAAATTCGACTTAAATTTCTAAAGACCAATGAAGGGGACAGGTGGATTAAGGAGTAGAGAAAAAATAAGTTTTTACAAGTTATCTCTCTTTTTTCTCCAGGAGCAGGAATTCTTTGTGGTTTTGAGCGAAAGTATAACTCTAATAGTTGGTCTCTGTGGGTTCTGTGTGGGGAAATTAACTTCTGGATCAGTAGGTGGACAGAATTGCCATAAATCAATCTCTCTCTCTCTCTCTCTCTCTCTCTCTCTCTCTCTCCTCACACAAAGAGTCATGATCTAATTAATTCAAAAGACCAAACAATTTTGGATTGGCTTTGGTGCTTAATAAGATTTATCAGAGCTTATTTATTTTTTCAGCTACTATCATCACACATATATTAATAGGGTTACGCTTTATCTTGTCACACCAGGCTTTTGTCATTGCTTGAACATGTGATACACTCAGCTGCTTCTTTACATTGGTCCCTGCTGGTCTCAAATTGGGAATAATAATTTTAACTCCTTTATATTCTACAATGTGCTGGGCACTGTACCAACTACGTTCCATAGATCAGCTTATTTTGTCTTTATAATAATTTATTTTACAAATGAATTCATTGATTCCTAGAGATGCCAGTAACTGATTTTGTTTCACACTATGTCATAAATTCATGAGGGAATTATTCTATATTGTATGTTCTTTCTTTCAGTGACTATCACAGTGATGTCAAATTTGACTGGCTAAATGCATAAGAAATGAGGATCAAGTTTTAGGAAATTATGCTAACCTAGATAGAGTTAACATCATGAAATATGAGACCATATTTGTATGAACAAGATCTCTAAAATGGTGAGTGCAATGCTTGTTTAAAAAAAAAAGTAGAGCTAGTAATGTGGGAAACTCAGAAAACATCTACTAGAGAAGATCTGACAACTTTTCCCCACATCAACGCCGAAGCATAGCTACATTTTAGATTTTACTTTTTACCAATGATTATTTTGCTTTTTTTTTTTTTTTTTTTTGTACCAGAGATCAAACTCAGGACCTTGTGCTTGCCAGGCAGTTGTTCCACACTGAGCTATATCCCCAGTCCTATTTTGCTTTTAACATTTTAAACTCTAATATGAATATTTCTGACCAAAACCTACAATGGTGTGAAACACAAATATCACTCTTTTATATAATCTGTCACAAAATGCAACACTTGTTTCTGTAAATTTCTCCAGATCACGTTGGTCTAATTTCATACTTAGTACGGTCACTGTGATCTAATTCCCACCTCAGAATGAATCAACTTACTATCTCATCAATGGATTAAAAATTACAGCCCTCATTTCCTTTTTCTTTATTCATTATCCAACTCATAAACTTGTTTAGCTCAGTACTGGAGCAACTTCAGACTTTCCTGCCCTAACATTGCTATGTTTCTGGATTCGAGTGGCCCTTTTGCAATTCTTACTAAGCCTTTCCAGTTACCCTGCAGAATTCATTCCTGTGTGCTTGTGACTTAACCTGTTTTTCAGACTGTCAGAAGTCATCTGAAAAATTATGAGTAAATGAATAAAATTCTTAAGCAGTTAGTGTAAATAATGTTGATAATGATATGGTTAGGAGGAAGTGAGGATGACATATTGTATCTGAATATAGACAAAGGAAGTTGCAAAAAATGACATTTAGACAGTGAAGAATTATTGAAATAACACACAGAAGCAACAGATTCTGAGCAATATCTGTAAATGGTCAAGTCTTCATTGTGTTTTATTGGGAAACACAAAAATGATACCTTTTTCAGTTTCGCATAAAGTAAGAAGGGAACTTGTCCCCTGAGAGGGAAGGCAGTGGCTTTCCTGCAGAGATATTTGGGTATTTTAAATTTACAGTTTTGTGGTAGTACAGGACAGGTGGAAGATGACATTGCCTCTCTGTTGGATGAAATTTTTGTATACAGATTTCTGATATTAATAAGAATTTCCTCTTTAAAAAGAATAACTTGAAATAGCAGATATAGTCTAAAAATTGATTCTGCTAGCAATTTCTTAATCTTTTTACTATGGAAGGAAGAGAGTTTTACAGAATCATTGATTCTGTATTCAATTTCTGTGTGCACTTTTTAATGCATTTTTGTGTCCTCCATATATTTATTTATGGCAGATATTATATTTATATTTTGAATGTGGTAGAACATACTTAGAAAATTAATTTGAAGGCCACTTATTACATAATAACATAGAATCTCAACACTAATTTTTTAATTCAAACACCATGTTGGCTTCTTGAATGATGTTCTTCTAAGAATGAAACCTACATGTTTTTGGAAGTCTGTAAATAAACAAGAACAGAAAATTTAGTAAGAAAACTTAGCAAGCATTACTTTATCAATGTTTAATGCTAAGCCACTAATAATATTTTTTAAATGATAATATATTAGAGATGAACAAAACTTTAAGGAGGATGACAGCTTTAAAATTTTCAAATAAGTCATTGTAGGTGACTGTACATCCTACTTGAACTTTTAAAAATCTGTGTCACAGTAATAACTTCAAGTTTACTATACAAACATTTGTAATTATTATTACCTATTTACACCCTGATATAACAAATTATTTTAAGTTAAAAATTCGGTGTCTGGATAGATGTGATACTGAGAATTTAGGCCTTGTGAACAAATTTCATTTTCTATTTCAATTTCTGTCATTTATTAACTTTTAGGAAGGTGAATTGTAACAAAATGAGCTACAAGTAATGGTCTTTAAGGAATGATAGAACATATCTCACAAAAAAATTCTTTGACTTTGATAGTTAATTAAGATTTTGTTTTATCTTGAAGTTTACACTTCATGCTACTTAATATCTTTAGCTGATCATTTTTTAAAATATCTTGCTCATACCGTCACCTATTCTTGCATTATTTTATTCCATTGAATAACCTAAATATGTAGAGCTCATAAGACTAAATTTGTGTTTATTCAAGCTTTTCTAATGATTATTTTTACCGTAATTCACATTGTTCCCAATCAGAACCACTGTTAACAGATATGCAGAGTGGCATTATATAGTGCTCCTTCACCCATAGGAAAGCATCTTTTTTAAAATGAAACTATAAAATGACTACAAATAGTACATAGTACATTCAATCATGAATTGTCTGCATCCAGTGAATTAACTAGCATTTGAGCTATGTTAACTGTCCTTTTTAAGAAAACTAGATAAATCTATATGATTATTGAGCAGCTACTATTTGTGTCAATGAAAACTTGGGAAATCATTGATATATATAATCACTCCTCCAGTCTGTTTATTAAAAGGAGATCATTTTGACTTGTGAGTTTATGCTGAGTGAAGTAATAAGTATGAAGAACAACTGGACAAGAAAAGAGAAGATTAAATTGTGCCCAAGAAGATAGAAAAGAGCAAGCCCTAAAGGACATTAAAAAATGTGAGCAAAAAGAGCAGTAGTAAATCAGGAGTCAGAGAGGTTGTCTTGGTAAAATAGATAAGGAAGTTCTGAAAAATGTGGAATTTTAGAAATGGTGAAATACTAATAATGATATTTTGAGAAGTGTTATGGATACTTTCTAGCCTGACATAGTTAGAGAAATAGCCCTACTTTACCAGGATTTGGCTGTAAGGGTTGCGGGTTTGTGTGTGTGTATGTGTGTGTGTGTGCATGCGCACTCATATGCCCATGTGCCTGCACTCATTAAATTCATATTAGCCTCTAATGCAGGATACTGGATGCCTAGACAATTCCTTGGTACAATATGACATTTTAATTGAAACAAAAAACCCCTAAAAAGCCACTTTATTTGACATAAAGACTAACAGAATTTATATATAATATATATATATGCATTTATATTATACATTATATTTTAAATTTATATACTAATATATATGTTCATGCATATATGTATAGATAAGTAATTCTAAAAATGAGCTCTTACAGTTAGTCTTTCATTTAATGACATGAAAGTTTACAATCACTGTTGCTTTAATTAATTATTTTGCTTTAATTATTTAACCATACTGTGCTAGAAAATTATACATTGATTTCAGACTTTTAAACCCTACTATCACACTCTTATTTATTCCAAGTTTGTATTTTTTTTT